>NC_065598.1:99762094-100075748 GCF_024542745.1 Macaca thibetana thibetana | reverse complement strand
CTTTGAAATGTATAGTAAGGTAAAATTATATTTAATAATACCTTTGATTTATATTTTAATTTTAAATATACAGATAAAGTGGTATCGTTAAACATACTTTAACTTTTTATAATAAATCGATGGTACCCTAATTATTATGTTATAAAGTGAGGACACATAAATTATTCATACACATCTACTGCAAATTGAATTTTTAAAACGAACTTTATTTCCCATATTCTGGTCTCATCTTAGCCCCTAGTGGAAAATAGTCCATTTCACAGCCACTGCTAATATGACACAGTTGGCAGTCTTTACTCCAAATAGGCTTAGGAGTGAATGAAAAGAGAAATGTCAGTGTTGTAGAATATAGATCAGATGAGAACATACTTCCAGCGAAATTGAGCATTTATACAATGATAGAATAAGAAATCAGTTCTCAAAAATGTTGCCATTGGTTAAAAGAGAATTTAGGCATCCAAATATTTTCAAATTTATTTTTGGGGTTTCACTGACTTTATGGGATTTGTTTATTAAACTCATTATTTGATAGTATCTCACTAATAAACTGCCTCTCCCTACCTGTGTGTTCCAATTCCACAAGGCACTTTGCTCCTGTCCCCCTAAGATCCTCAGTGATCATGAAAACTCTCACTTTATACCGAGTTAGGTGTGAAGAATGGGCAAGGGCGAGGGCGAGGAATTAGTGGGGTGAATGAAATTCTGGATTTATCTCCTTGCAAGGTCACAGTTTTGCCTCTTTAGTCTTGTCCTAGGTTGGTGCAGAAATACAGAGACAGGATGAAGGACCTATTTAGCCCCTCTCTGAAGTACTAGCTGTCATGCCACAGAGGCTCTTCCACTTGCATCAGTACCAAGGTGAGGAGATATTTACCACAATGGTCAATTTGCTTCTGCTCCTACTTCCTTTGGGTACCCAGCTTTTGAGAACTCAGGCCTCTCTCTGGCTGCCCAAAGGTTCCCACTTATTCATCTCACTTAGGCTCTCTCTTTCCTACCAGCAAACCACACTTCCAACCTTTCCCCCCTCTCTTCTAACCCTTCAAACTTGATGTTCCTTTTGCTCCAGCCACTTGGATCTTTGCTGTCTGTTTGCAATGGGTTGTCATGTGTATAGCAGTACTGCCTTTGAATGTTAACAGAGGTCCTTGCTTTATCCCCAAGAAGAGCTCATGAATGTACAGCTCTGTGGCAGGCAGGGAAATCATTTTGGAGAGCCTTGCCCCTTTAATCAGATCCCCCACAGTGTTAGATTACCTAAAGGTTCATGAGCACTACTTAAGGCACCAACAAATCAGCTGTCCTCCAACTGATCTCTTACCAAGAGGGACACATTCTGAAAGATAATGGTGTTTGATAAATAAAGGAAAATATCATTGATTTCATTATATGGGAGAAAATTAGAGAACTTTAAAACTTTCATTCACTTGTTTTAAGGTTTGATGTTTTTATGGTGGGAGGAGAAGGGGAATAACCTTAGTCCTTAGCACCTCTAAAGACCTCATTGCTACCCCAAGATTGGGCAAAAGATGGTGAACTGTTAAAGCCATTGCCACAGCCCTTGCCCCTTTGTAAGGTTAAGCACAGAGCTAGGATGCAGGAGACGAATGTAAGCTATAATGTGTGGGACCCAGTGCAGGCAAAAGAACAGTATCTCTAGCCTTTGAAAAAAATGACAAATAATACTTATATATATTTATGAGGTACAATGTGCAGTTTTAATATATGTATACATCGTAGGATGACTAAAGGTAGCAAACTAACATATCTATTACCTCACATCTTATAATAGTTGCAAGTCCTTTAACTCCCCTATGAGGGACTGGAATGCCTCTACTTTGGTTCTGGGCTACACACCAAAGCCTTAATGCCAAGCCTAAGTGATAAGTCCAGCTGTGAAGGAGAAGATTCCTTTGGTGACACTAACTCTGACTCTTCCCCACAGGTGTCTGTTCCCACCAAAACCTGCTATCCCTAAGTGCTACCCTGAAGCTCATCAGCCAAACAAGTTGAAACTTCTCTTTTCTGTGTTTGAATCCCTCCTTACCCCTTTCTCTCCTCAAAACCCATTAAAATAAGAACTAATTTGGCAAGTTAATTTCTAATAATGATTTCTTTTAGTAGTAATTTAATTACTAAATAATAATTAGTTCTGGCAGGGAGGTCATTTACAGAAATTACACAACTCTGGAATTCAGATAAATTTGGATTCAAATCCTAGCATCACCAATACCAAAATTAAGCTATTTGACCTTGAGCAAAGTCACTAGTTTTACTGTGCCTCAGTTTCTCATCTATAAAGTGGGCATAACAATCATACCTATTCCATTTGAGAATGTTTTGAGAATTGTTTTGAGAATTAAATAATAGAACACATAAAAATCACATAACATAGTGTTTAGTGGATGCTCAATAAATGTTAGTCTGTTTTCCCCTTAATGAGAAAATCCGTGCATATTTTTATAGTGAAATTATAACCCAATACTTTGGCATTTAATTCAAACAAGGAAATATTGATGGACCCTCTACTATGTAGCAGGTAATTCTCCGATTCTGGAGATTAGCAATGAGCAAAACAGACAAACTTCTGTACTCTCATGGGGTTTGTATTCTAGTGGGAAGAGATAGACCATCAACAATAAACAGATATGCATATGTCAGATGTTGATAAGTGACATGAATAGAAATAAAGCAGTGACAAGGGGATAGGTTAAGTCACGTAAGTATGGACAGTTGTAATTTTTTAAGACCTTATTTTTTATGGCAGTTTTAGGTTCACAACAAAATTGAGAGGACAGTAGAAAGATAACCCATGTACCTCCTACTCGCCCACATGCATAGCCTCCCCCATTATCAAGATGCCCCATAAGAGAAGGGATAGCATTAGGAGATATACCTAATGTAAATGATGAGTTAATGGGTGCAGCACACCAACATGGCACATGTATATATATGTAACAAACCTGCAAGTTGTGCACATGTACCCTAGAACTTAAAGTATAATAAAAAAAAAAAAGAGAAATGTATTTGTTCCAATTTTTGACCTTACACTGATACATCATCATTACCTCAAAATGCATGGTTTACATTAGGGCTCACTCTTGGTATTGTACATTCCATGGGTTTGAACAAATTTATGATGACATGTTCTTGCCATTATAGTATCATACAGAGTATTTCACTGCCCTAAAATCCTCTATGCTGTACCCATTCATTCTTATCTCTCCCTAATCCTGGCAACCAATTATCCTTTTAATATTTCCATAGGTTTACCTTTTTGAGAATGTCATATACAATCATTCCTTGGTATCCAAGGAGGATTGGTTCCATGACCCCCACCCCCAGGATACCAAAATCCATGGATGCTTAAGCTCCTTATATAAAATAGTACAGTATAGTATTTCCATATAACCTACACACAACTTCCCATATAGTTTAAATCACCTAGATTACTTACAATAGCTAATACAATGTAAATACTATGTAAATAGTTGTTATACTGTATTGATTTTACATTTGTGTTATTTTTATTGTTGTATTATTCTTTATATTGTTTCATTTTCTGAACATTTCCATCCATGGTTGGTCGAATCAAGAGATGCTAATCCTGTGGATATCAAGGGCTGACTGTAGTTGGAATTATGAAGTATGTAGCCTTTTCAGATTGGCTTCCTTCATTTACTAATATGCACTTAAGGTTTCTCCCTGTGTTTTCATGGCTTGACAGCTCATTTCTTTTTAGCACTGAATAATATACCATCATGTGGATGTACCACACTTCATCTCTTTACCTACTGAAGAACATCTTGGTTTCATCCAAGTTATAGAAATCATGAATATAGCTTCTGTAACCATCTGTGTGCAGGTTTTTGTGTGAACATAGGTTTTCAGTTCCTTTGCATAAATGCCAAGGAGTGCAATTAATGAATTGTGTGGTAAAAGTATGTTTAATTTTCTCCCAAAGTGGCTGTACCATTTTGGATTCCTACCAGCAATAAATGAGAGTTGCTGTTGCTCCACATTCTTGTCAGCATTTGGTGTTGTCAGTGTTCTGGATTTTGGCCATTCTAATACATAGTATAGTAGTGGCATCTCATTACTATTTTAATTTGACTTACTCTGATGATGTATGATGTGGTACATCTTTTCATGTTTATTCGCCATCTGTATGTCGTCTTTGGTGGCATGTCTATTAAGGTCTTTGGCCCATAAGATTTGCAATTTTAAATAGGGAAATCAAGGTAGGCTTCACCAGTAAGGCATGAATTAACAAAAGACCAATAGGAAGAGATGGAATGAGGCATATGGATATCTGAGGAAAGAGCATCCCAGGCAGAGAAGACAGCAGGAGTGTATCTGATGTATAAAAACAAGGAGGCCAGTGTGGCCAGAACTGTGTTAGTGAGGGGCACAGAAATAGAATCTCAGAGAGGTAAGGGGAAGAGTCAGATCATAAAGGACCTTGTGGGTCATAAAAAGTACTTGGCCCTTACTCTGAATCACATAAGAAGCAATTGGAGAGTTTTAAACAGAGCAGTGACATGATCTGACAAACATTTTTAAAGACTCTCAGAGGCTGTGTTGACATAGACAGTAAAAGTAAAAAGAAAAAAGAAAAAAAAGTAAAAGGATTGCAGGAGCCGCAATCCAACCAGGAGGTAGTGGTGACTGAGACTAGAGTGGTAGCAGTGGAGATGGAGAGAAGTAGGTAGGTTATGATGTATTTACCCATGTCAAATCATGATAAATGCTAAGGAGAGTATGACACTAGCATAAAAGACTGTTGAGTTAGGGTCGGGGTAGGATTGTCAGGGAAGTCTGATGCTCATAAAACCTCACATTGCAGGAAAAGAGGACAATATTGTGAAAAACACATGGAAAAGCTGTTTTATTTGGTGAAGAAAATCCTTGTAGGTCTTTGTGATCCACCTAGGTCAGTTGTGCTCAATCAGTTGTGCTCAACCCTATTTGTGGATTGTAACCTCCTGTAGATATTTTTAAATGAAATAAAACAAAAACAGAAAACATCAATTCCCTGGACCACACTCCAGATTGGTTAATTTTGAATCTATGAGGTTTGGGGTGTGGATATTAGGAATTTTTTTTTTTTTTTTTTTTTTTTTTTTTTTTTTTTTTTTTTTTTTTTTTTACTGCTCCCCATGTAATCCTAAAGTATATCCAAGGTTGAGTATCACTGACCTAAATACATGTCTGGCCCTGACACTCAACTTTAGAAAGAGCTCTAGATGGGAGTTAGCTCCTGAGAGTACTAATAGTTTAGTTGAGTCCATTGCCTTGATTATTGACACATAACCTGATAGTCTTCCCACAATTCAGGGACTTCCAAATCCCTCCCAAATTGTTGCCACCCTTTCCTAGTTAACTCCTTCCCTTCCAATTAAATTTGCTTTCTCATAGTCACCCAATTGCAAACCTTCACTGAAGCTGCCCATGTTAACAATCTGTCTTGCTGCTCTAACCTATTCCATGTATAAAGGCTGCTTCCTCTAGGAATGTTTGGTCACTTAATGCACACTAGCACAACGCTCCGCTAACCCTACCTACAAACATCCATGCTTAAAACTTAAAATACAGCTCAGATGGGCTGTACTAGTTTTAAAGCAGTCTTAAGCAGCGGTTCCCAACATTGGCTGCACATTAGCATTCTGAGGGAAGCTTTAAAAAGAAAATACCCAGGCTTATGCCTTACTCCAGACCAATTATAAATTAGAATATGTGATGGTAGGGCCGACAGGTCAACATTTTTTGAAAGATCCCCAGCTTTTACTAATGTACAGCTATAGTTGAGAATCACCGTTCTACATCTATTCTTTTAACATCAGTCTTCTACATTTACACAGGTTTTCTTTTTTTAAAAAAATTATACTTCAGTGAGCTGAGATCCGGCCACTGCAACTCCAGCCCGGGAGACAGAGCGAGACTCCGTCTCAAAAAAAAAAAAAAAAAAAATTATACTTTAAGTTCTGGGGTACATGTGCAGAATGTGCAGGTTTGTTACATAGGTATACATGTGCCATGGTGGTTTACTGCACCCATCAACCTGTCATCTATAATAGGTATTTCTCCTAATGCTATCCCTCCCCCCCCCCATCCCCTGACAGGCCTCAGTGTGTGATGTTCCCCTCTGTGTCCATGTGTTCTCATTGTTCAACTCCCACTTATGAGTGAGAACTTGCGGTGTTTGGTTTTCTGTTCTTGTGTTAGTTTGCTGAGAATGATGGTTTCCAGCTTCATCCATGTCCCTGCAAAGGACATGAACTCAACCTTTTTTATGGCTGCGTAGTATTCTATGGTGTATATATGCCACATTTTCTTTATCCAATCTATGGTTGATTGGTATTTGGGTTGGTTCCAAATCTTTGCTAGTGTGAACAGTGCTGCAGTAAACATACGTGTGCATGAGTCTTTATAACAGAATGATTTATAATCCTTTGGGTATATACCCAATAATGGGATTGCTGGGTCAAATGGTATTTCTAGTTCTAGATCCTTGAAGAGTCACCACACTGTCTTACACAATGGTTGAACTAGTTTACACTCCCACCAACAGTGTAAAAGCGTTCCTATTTCTCCACATCTTCTCTAGCATCTGTTTTTTCCTGACATTTTAATGATCACCATTCTAACTGATGTGAAATGGTATCTCATTGTGGTTTTGATCTGCATTTCTCTAACGACCAGTGAAGAAGTCAAATCCTTGAATAGACCAATAACAAGTTCTGAGATTGAGACAGCAAGTAATAGCCTACCAACCAAAAACTGTCCAGGGCCAGATGGATTCACAGCCGAATTCTACCAGAGGTACAAAGAGGAGCTGGTACCATTCCTTCTGAAACTATTCCAAACAATAGAAAAAGAGAGAATCCTCCCTAACTCATTTTATGATGCCAGCATCATCCTGATGCCAAAACCTGGCAGAGACACATTAAAAAAAGAAAATTTCAGGCCAATATCACTGATGAACATCAACGTGAATATCCTCAATAAAATACTGGCAAACCAAATCCAGCAGCACATCAAAAAGCTTATCCATCATGATCAAGTCAGCTTCATCCCTGAGATGCAAGTCTGGTTCAACATATGCAAATTAACAAATGTAATCCATCACATAAACAGAACCAATGACAAAAACCACATGATTATCTCAATAGATGCAGAAAAGGCCTTCAACAAAATTCAATACCCCTTCATGCTAAAAACTCTCAATAAATGAGGTATTGATGGAACATATCTCAAAATAAGAAGAGCTATTTATGACAAACCCACAGCCAATATCATACTGAATGGGCAAAAAGTGGAAACATTATTTGAAAACCGGAACAAGACAAGGATATTCTCTCTCACCACTCCTATTCAACATAGTATTAGAAGTTCTGGCCCGGGCAATCAGGCAAGAGAAAGAAATAAAGAGTTTTCAAATAGGGAAAGAGGAAGTCATATTGTCTCTGTTTGCAGAAAACATGATTGTATATTTAGAAAACCCCATTGTCTCAGCCCAAAATCTCCTTAAGCTGATAAGCAACTTCAGCAAGGTCTCAGAATAAAAACTCAATGTGCAAAAATCACAAGCATTCCTATACACCAATAACAGACAAACAGAGAACCAAATCATGAGTGAATTCCCATTCACAATTGCTACAAAGAGAATAAAATACCTAAGAATACAACTTACATGCGATATGAAGGTTTTCTTTTTTAAAAATTTACTTTCATGGATTTATTTAGAGAATAAGAAGAAAATCTCATAAGAAATAATAACCCTAATAATACTAACAAATAGTGATGTATCAAGGGTGGGGCAGTAGAGTAACTGCCCTGGGTACAGATACTAAAGGGTATACTTTCTGTAGAAAACCTAAATAATATCATGCAATAAATCGTGCTGCTATAAAGACACATGCACACGTATGTTTGTTGTGGCACTATTCACAATAGCAAAGACTTGGAATCAACCCAAATGTCCATCAGTGACAGACTGGATTAAGAAAATGTGGCACATATACACCATGGAATACTATGCAGCCATAAAAAAGGATGAGTTTGTGTCCTTTGTAGGGACATAGATGCAGCTGGAAACCATCATTCTTAGCAAACTATCACAAGAACAGAAAACCAAACACCGCATGTTCTCACTCATAGGTGGGAACTGAACAATGAGATCACTTGGACTCGGGAAGGGGAACATCACACACCGGGGCCTATCATGGGGAGGGGGGAAGGGGGGAGGGATTGCATTGGGAGTTATACCTGATGTAAATGACAAGTTGATGGGTGCTGACGAGTTGATGGGTGCAGCACACCAACATGGCACAAGTATACATATGTAACAAACCTGCACGTTATGCACATGTACCCTAGAACTTAAAGTATAATAATAAAAATAAAAATAAATAAATAAATAAATAAAGATAGAAAAAAAAATACTCCCAATATTCCAAACCCCCCCTGCAGGCAATATAATTCTATTGTAAAAGCCAATCCAAGAACTGGCCTGGGTACCATTTACCTAGGACAGTTTCATTGCCTTCCAAATGTAATTCTATCTCAACCCAGGTTAACATACTATCTTTGTTACTTATTAGCTATGTGACTTTGTACTAGTCTCTAAATCTCTTCTGTGCCTTGGTTTCTCATTTGTAAACATAATAATAGTTCCTACCTCACAATGTTATGATGATTAAATGAGATAATATATGTACAGCATTTAGAAAAGTACCTAGCACATAATAAATAATAATAAATAATAGTAGTAGTTGTTGTTAACATTCTTGTATGCTGTTAGAGGAAAGGAATTATCCCTTGTGGCAGTGACCATTAGTGCCATGTATTCCCTTACATTTCTCAGCCTCTTTTGCAGTTAAGCTGAGGCCTTGTGACTAGTTCTGGTCAATAAAATATGAGCAGAAGAGATACATCATTTAGGGGGTGAGACAGATAAGAGCTACCTCCATGTCTTTCTTTCCCACACTGGTCTTGCATGAGAAAGAAATAAGCCTCTGATAACTGCTTCCTTCTTTAACAGATAAGAAAATTGAAGTACAAAGAATGTAAGACTGGACTGGCTTTGATTTGCTGTGACTTTCAATCTCAAGTATACTGTGTAATAGGCCCTTGATATAAACAAAGGTTATGTTTCCAAATCTCCGAATTCGCCATTGTATACAATTTCCCTCACGAAACTGTATCTATTAAGTAGAGAACAACAGAACCCTGGTTTGGGTTTTTGGTATGTTGTTTGTTTGTTTGTTTGTTTTTTGAGACAGAGTCTCTCTCTGTCACCCAGACTGGAGTGCAATGGTGTGATCTTGGCTCACTGCAACCTCCACCTCCTGGGTTAAAGCAATTCTCCTGCCTCAGACTCCTGAGTAGCTGGGACTACAGGCATGCGCCACCACACCCAGCTAAGTTTTGTATTTTTAGTAGATATGGGGTTTCACCATGTTGATCAGGCTGGTCTTCAACTCCTGATTTCAGGTGATCCACCTGCCTCAACCTCTCAAAGTGCTGGGATTACAGGCATGAGCCACCATGCCCAGCCAACAATAGAACCCTATTGAGATGAAGGTGATAAGAGGTCAGTTAGGCTCACTTGCTAGCTGAATGACTCTACCCTACTCCAGGCTCAAATGGGAAATTCAGTTTCATGTCTTAGTAAAATGACAAACTTGTCCACCATGGACCTGAAATGTTATTCTTAAAGAATCAAGACAACAAATGACAAAGTCATGTAGGTTGAGGATCCAATATGCACAAGTCACAGAACGTTAGAAAAGGTATGGTATTAGAGGTCATATCTAATGTCTATACTTTACACATAAAGAAATAGGCTAATAAGGGAAAACCTACTGTCCCCAAGATGATCAAACTAGATATTAGTAGTCCTGGGATAATAACCCAGGTCATCTACCTCCTAAATCAGTAATCTTTCCACTAATGTCCACTACATCTGACACATGACAATCTATATATACATAGCTTTGTTTCCCCTATCTTTGGTATAGGCCTAAGGAGTTATTTAAGAGGTTGAATAATAATAAGCTGGGGAAAAGGCTTAGATTTCATTGAATTATTAGAAAAGCTAGATAGGTGTGTAAATCTAGAAAAAGAACATTAACATACCAAATCCCTATCCAGAATCCCTTAGAATCATTCATCACCACAATACATTTCTGCTCTTTGTGAGGAAAATGCATTTGGAGTTATTTTTCCTAAGCATGATTTGCATAGAAGCACCTCCCCTTGTTCCCAATCATTTCTGAAGTGACTGCCTGGCAGTGCAGATACAGCATAGGGCTAGGGTCGGGAGTACAGCCTGTTAATGTATTGTGGAAGTACTAGCTGGTTTGTAGAAGGAATGGTCTTACTTGCATCTTTCCTTCCTTAGCCTTGGGCCTGACCAACTGACCAAGTCAACCTTATCCTGTGGTTTCTAGAACCTGCAGGAACCAGGGGCTTCCATTCATCCCCATGGAGCTCGTATCTCCCGCTAAATATCTGTGTGGCCACTTCAATTTATCCATCTTTACTCTCAAGAACATGAATGAAGGGAAAACATCATCAGAATAGAATGCGACTTGATCGCAAATTCCCTTTCTGTAGAAAGGCTCCTTGTTTGCTACCTCCAGTCCTATTGCCAGAATATAAACTTGTAAATCTCAGCACAAGAATGTGAAGGCCATATAGCCCCAGCTACCCTGTGCAAGCTTTGGGAGCAGCATTTGTCCTGTGTTACACACCTGACAATCCCAGGGGTTGGTATGATAGCATTCAATGGTGGGGAGGCTCCATTTATAAAAAGGACTTTTTTAAAAGTATATTCTGTTAACTCCTGTATAATTTACATCTAGAAATGGAATCTTTTCTTTCTTTGGTGGGAGGGGGTGGTGGTAGGCAGAAAGGCCCTAGTGAATGTACCTGCCAGAATACCAACATTATGCAGGATGCTGACAAGGCAAAATGTAGTGCATACCCAGGTGGATTTTATCAGGTTCTCCCATTGTCAGTCATTTAGGGAAATTATTAGTGAATTCCCTCAAGACCCCAAAATGCATATCATCTGGACCTGCTGATTGGTTTATATTTCAAGTTTGTTCCCCTGCCTGCATTTTTATCAATAGCTATTGTTCAGATTTTTATTACTGCCTAAATGTTTCTATTCTTTTAATGTTGTTTCTAAGAATGACTTTAACTATACATATACACACACATATACACATATATGTATACATATATGGTTGTGTGTTGTAATTGTGTGTATGTGTGCACACGCATGTGAGGTATATGTATAATATCTGTAGTCATTTCTAGGAGAATTTCTATTTAATATCTCATCTCCATCAAGCACAAATACCCTAAATAAGAACTTTACCATTAAGTAATTATTTCTACATTGTGTTGCCCCTATTTTTCTGTTTAAATCAACACCCCCTTTACTGTCCCAGCTGCCAGTTCAGAGAGAATGAAGTTTGGGGATAGAAAATGTTTTAAGGCAATGGTTCTCAGACTTCAACATACATCAGAATCCCCTGAAGAGGTAATTAAATCACAGATTGTTGAGCCCACCTCAGTTTCTGAGGGTTTCTACCCTCAGAAGCAAGGGTGGATGTTTCTGTGCAATGACATGCTTGGAAAAAATAACTCTAAATGCATTTTCTTCACAGACAGCACAAATGTATTGTGGTAATGAATGATTCTGTAGATATAGTGGGAGCGGAGGGCTGAGAGTCTGCCTGTCTAACTAATTCCCAAGTGAGGCTGATGCTACTGGTCCAGGCACCACACTTTGAGAGCCACTGTCAATATGAACCTGCCTGCCTGACTGACTCTGACTCTAGAGTTCCAAAAAGACTCCCAGGGCACAGAATCGGAGAGAAAAAGGAGAATCTGTATGTGTGTGCCAATCTGAAGAAAAGGACTGTATATTTTCCTCCAATCCCTTTTCTACAACTAAGCAAGTCTGCACAGGGTGGGGTAACTCACACATATGCTAAGAAATAAGAGGGATAAATATGACATATAATATATGAGTTAGCCTGTCCATGTTTGTTAAACACTGATTTTTTTTTTTTTTTTTTTTTTTTGAGACAGAGTTTTGCTTTTGTCACCTAGGCTGGAGTGCAGCGGCGTGATCTCGGCTCGCTGCAACCTCTGCCTCCTGAGTTCAAGTGATTCTCCTGCCTCAGCCTCCTGAGTAGCTGAGATTACAGGTGTCTGCCAACACGCCTGGCTAATTTTTTTTTATTTTTAGTAGAGACAGGTTTCACCATGTTGTTCAGACTGGTCTTGAACTCCTGACCTCAGAAGATCCACCTACCTTGGCCTCCCAAAGTGCTGGGATTGCAGGCGTGAGCCACCGCATCCAGCCAACACTGATCTTTAGACTATGTCAGATGGAATTCGTTTACCACTTCACTTCTGGCCTAGGAAAGCTTAGTGGTACAGGTCTCAAACTTTAGTAAAAAAATTCATATTGCGAAGTCCCTTACTAGATGTACTTCACGAGAATCTCAGGGCACTGGCCCAGGTATTCACATTATAGCAAGTGATTCTGGTGCATGTGGTATAAGAGCAAACATTGAGAAGCCCTGTTCTGATGATAAAAAGG
Organism: Macaca thibetana thibetana; assembly: GCF_024542745.1. Classification (NCBI taxonomy): domain Eukaryota; kingdom Metazoa; phylum Chordata; class Mammalia; order Primates; family Cercopithecidae; genus Macaca; species Macaca thibetana. The sequence goes on along the minus strand of NC_065598.1, from coordinate 100,063,123 downwards.
CAAAACACGTAGGAAAGAAACCAGAATAATGCTTACAGGAAAATCTAGAGGCAAGTGTCACTTTGTATGGTGAAGGCAACATACTCAGGCCTAGCAAACTAATGGAGTGGTCAGAGTGAAATATGGTTCAGTAAATGGCATTTTAGGATTTTTGGAAACATATCTAGTACACAAATATTTGTTTAGTAAAGAAACTATCTCCAGCACTGAATAAGGCACTGAAAAATGTCTGAGTTATGAAATACTTTTCTGTAAAAATTTACCCATTTTCTTTGAAGCACTTGTATTAACTAAATGGATCCTCAATAATACCTCCGTGAACTCACCCTTCGCCATTTGACAGATGAATAAACAGAAACCTAGAGACTGCTTTGCCCCAGGTCACACAACAAGTTAAGCAACTAAGATAAAATTAGGACTCAGGCTTCAATACTCTGTCCAGAGACCATTACATTGTGCCAGGCTCAAGTCACAGAAAGATATAGCTGAAAAGTACGTTTCATAGTCTACCAGGCTGGCATCATTTTGGGTGCTACATCATGTTTTTCTGCTGATAGCTCATAAAACATGGTGCTAGTTAACAGGAACCAGAATAAGCAAGCAGATTGCTTCCTCTACTTAGGTGTATTTTGCCTTCTTGGCCATTCTGCAAAATTCTCCAAGACTGAAGCCGTTAGAAGTGGGGTGGGGAGCGAAGAAGGGAGAAACTTCACTCGGACCCTTTACTCTTTGCATTATCATTGTTTCCAGAACACAATAGAAGAATCAGCTCTGCTATAAGCTTTTATGAAGAGTTATTTTGGGAAAATTAGCATAATCTGGTGTTCCCTTGCCATCTGCAAACTGCATTTACCTGAAGCAGCTGTCCCTAATTATTAGATACCCTTGTGTATCCCGTAGGGCCCCATCTGTCTATACAGTGAATAGTTTTTGCTAAATGAAAAATCAGGGAGAAAAGGTAGACCAGTCAGGGCCATGTTTAAAGAGCCAGGACACAGTTGCCCTGTTTTTAGTTAGAATGTGCAACACTCTCCAAATTTAAATACCATGACACATAACTGATCTCGGAGACCACCGGACCACAGGAATTGGAGGACCCAGAGGTGCTAACCAGAGGAATAGACTTGTATAAATATCAGATGTTGTCTGGAGCCTCGAAATCTAACTGAATCCTTCCTATCCTTCTAATCAGGTCAAACAGCATATATGTCATCCTCACCTCCTGTCCTGATCCCTAAACCTCACTAGATTTGAAAAAGAATCCCCATTCTCCTATATCCTACATAATTACTGGGGGAAGGTAGACATTTTGGAATGGGTTTTTATTGATTTGCTTTTCATGTAATCTATTAGCATTCCAACTTGTCAGAATACTTGTTGTTCTGTAGCATTTGGGTGGAGGGGGAGCTATAAATAAATAGAGCTGTGAGAGTATAGCCCACTGTCAGCATGGCTTGCAAGCCATCCCATTATAAAAACACACTCTGGAATTTGTCTTTTTACCTTCTGCGTTCAGTAGCTGGCCTCTGCCCAAGGTTAGACTGGAATGCCTTAGGTACTTGACATTTCACCTTCCAGTTTTTTCTTTTTTTTTTTTTTTTTTTTTTTTTTTATAATTTATTTATTATTATTATACTTTAAGTTGTAGGGTACATGTGCATAACATGCAGGTTTGTTACATATGTATACTTGTGCCATGTTGCTGTGCTGCACCCATCAACTCGTCATTTACATCAGGTATAACTCCCAATGCAATCCCTCCCCCCTCCCCCCTCCCCATGATAGGCCCCGGTGTGTGATGTTCCCCTTCCTGAGTCCGAGTGATCTCATTGTTCAGTTCCCTTCAGTTCTTGTTTGTTTTTCCTCTACTGCACAGAGCGGGAGAGATGAGCCTCACTTCACAGGATCCAGAGACAATTTAATGAAAATAAGGGTGCTGGATGCAAGCAAAAAAGAAAGAAAAATGCAGGCACTATTTTTTGCCTTTCATAAAATAGTGCTCAGTACATCAAAGACAGAAGCAAAACAGTATATAAGTAACAAACTTTCATCAGAGCCCAGTCTTTGAAAACCAATTGTTCCTTCACCTTTCAAGATACACAGGTCATTACAGATGAAATCAATATAGTTTTCTCCTTTCCTGACATGCTTCAAACCTCTCCCTGGGCATACAGTTATTTGCAAAGCAATATCAAACACTCCCTCCACTTGTATTCCCCCATGTATTTCCATGAAATAGCACTGTGTAACTATCGTGCCCGAACTCCATGTGGTCTACAGCCTCCAGTTCGCTTTGATTTTCAGCAAAAATCACAGTGGTCTTCTCTAATTGCTGTGGTACCAGGACTCAGGGTGGATTTTATGGGAGAGATGTTTGCTGTAGATCTGCCTGGGAAGTCTTCAGTTGAACCCTCGATTCCTGAGAGAAAGCCACTCTGTACAGTCTCCTCTTCTTTCCTTTTCCCACTTCTAGTTTATCCTTTCTATGCTCCAGACAGACTAAGTGAGTTTTTGAAAGAAGATTAAAAAAAAAAAAGAGAGAAATCCCCTTTTCCTGCTTTCTCCCTATGACCAAGCAGGACATGCCAATTGTGACTTGCACAACCTCTCCTACATTTCTCCCAAAAGAAATGAATCTGTGTTGACATGCCAACATTAGATGCTGAGATAGTAACCCAGATGCAGAGTCTAGCTCATTTGTTTAATGGCTGCACCATTGTTGCAAGCAATAAAAATAAATAGCTATCTCTTATTGATTAGTTAGAATGAAATTAGATAAACATGTAAAGTGCTTAGCAACAGTAAGTAATCAATAATTTAATGGTATTAATTACTATTAATGCCTGTATTTTTCAGTTTTGGAATGTGAAGTATCAAGGAATTAAACAACTTCCCAAGATGACAAAGATAGTGTGTGGTGATATTGAGACTTAAAACCAGATATGGATGACTTCAAAGCTTATGCTTTTAATCACTGTATTTTACTGGCGCTCATAGTCAGATCAACTCTGACAAGAGGTAAACAATCATCTAAAAGAAGACATAGCTTGAAAATTATTACTATACACTTCTCTATTGCCTTTTTAGGTGCTTAACTTACATCCTAGTTTGTCTGAGGTAGCCATTTGGGGAGGAGGTAGAGGTAGATAGCAGAGAGATTAGCATTTATGACAGAGGGAGAAGGAATAAACAGAGAAAGGACAATGTTCTCTTCTTATATGTAAAATAGGATCATGCAGTAGGGCAACAGCTTTACAAGTCAGGCTAGTGTCTTAAAGCAATGTCAACAGTATAACTGATAATTTTTTTATTACTGCATGAATGTCTCTACTCTTATACTTCTTGCTAGGGATGACACACACACACACACACACATACACACATAAATCACATTCGGTTCTATGTAAAAAATATACCTGTATATATCCAAATTCCTCAATCTCTTCCTTTAGTAAAATCAAGGGCTGTTTTGAGGGTTGATCTCAAAGAGAACGCCAGAAATATTATCCATTTCCCTGTGACAGCTAGGCCAACTATATGGTAGAAGTAGGATACACTCTAGGGGAGGTAAAAGAACATTGTACCTTTCCAGCCTTGGGGAAATGTGGAAGGAAAAAGGAGAGGGAATGCTAGAAAAGAGAGATAAGTCTATAGGAAGAAGCACAGTAAGATAAGGGTAACACTACTCCCCGCTTGAACTATAGGAGGAGGCTACCTCATAGACTTGCCTATAACTTCCAGTGTAGGGTCAACTACATGAAAGTGTCCTTGGTGAGGCAGAGAGATCCCCGAAATGTAGCTTTCCCCAACTGCCCTTAGTTTTCATAAGAAATGGACATTGAGGTAAAGGCCATTAAGTCTGTCATGAGAACCACTGTGGCAAAGAAATGAGCCCACTACAGATACTGGCCAGTGGGCTAATGGAAGATATGGCAGAGACCCAGAATCTATAATGAGAATGAGAGGAAGCAGAGGCAACTAGGCCATATTGCCAGGCTCTGGCCAAACCAAGAAAGAGGAACCAAATCACTATAACTTCAGCTATAAATGCAAATAGAGCAAGCAGCAAATAGGAGACAAGGGACATCAGCCAGCCACCGGAATAGCCAGAGGGCAATACAGAGGCTACAAAGATCCAATAATTCCCATCATCACAGCATGGTTTGGCTCTGTGTCCCTACTCAAATCTCATCTTGAGTTGTAATCCCCATGTGTCGAAGGAGGGACCTGTTGGGAGGTGATTGGATCATGGGAATGGTTTTCCCCATGCTATTCTCGTGATAGTAAGGGAGTTCTCACTAGATCTGGTTGTTTGATAAGTGTCTGGCACTTCCCCCTTTGTTCTCTTTCCTGCCACCTTGTGAAGAAGGTACTTGGTTCTCTTTTGCCTTCTGCCATGATTGTAAGTTTCTTGAGGCCTCCCCAGCCATGCAGAACTGTGAATCAATTAAACCTCTTTTCTTTATGAATTACCCAGTCTTGGGGAGTTTTTTATAGCAGTGTGAGAATGGACTACTACACCTCCCCAGAAGTCAAATATATCAGCATCATGCTTCCTGTACAGCCTGCAGAACTGTGAGTCAGTTAAACCTCTTTCCTTTATAAATTATCCAGTCTCTGGTATTTCTTTATAGCATTATGAAAACAGACTAATACAATCCCCTAACATTAAAAGTTTCCACAAGCCTTCTCCCCATATACTCAGATACCAGTTTATAACAAGAAGCAGAAGATGTTTATCTGAGATAGTATTTTTTTCCAAGAAAAACTGAAAACTATCATTAAAACTAGAGGATGGCCAAGTATGACCTATGGGCCAAATCTGCCATGTGTTTTTGTAAATAAAGTTTTATTAGAACTTAGCCACTCCTGGTCACTTACATACTCTCTTATGGACACTTTAGCTCTCAGAGTTGAGAACAATCAGCCCTCCATATCCCTAGGTTCCACAAGCATGGATTCAACCAACTCTGGATAGAAAATATTAGGGGAAAAAAATCCACAAAGTAACAAAAAGCAAAACGTATATTTGCTGTGCACTGAATACTACATTGAATCCACAGAAACAATGTGATGTTTAGACATGGCATTAGGTATTATAAGCAATCTAGAGATAACTTAAAATACTCGGGAGGATGTGCATAGGTTACATGCAAATTCTACTCCAATTTATATCTGATTCTTGAGCATCAGTGAGTTTTGGTATCCAAGGGTGGGGGTTGGGGGAGGTCTGGAACCAATTCCCTTTGGGTACTGAGGGATGACTATACTTGCAATAGAAACCATATGGCTCACAAAGGCTAAAATATTTACTATTCAGTTCTCTACAAAAAGGTTTGATAATTTTTGGTTTAAAGTACCAAATCAGACTAAGTTTTAAACCTAATTGGATATTTAAGATTTTGGTACCCACCCACCTCTCTGGGCTCAAGAGAAAGGTCAGATTAGGTGGAGACTCAATTGTAAAATTTGATTTTCTTTGCACAGCCAAATTGTACTATGCATTGTATCTGCAATCCTGCTGCAATAATTGGAGATAATAATAATAATAACCCATTCTAATTATATAGTGTTTTGGAGCTTATAAAGTGCATTTACATCCATCAGCTTATCTAATATTCACAAAAACCCAGTGAGAAAGGTGTCATTAGCCCCCATTTTATAGACAAGAACCTAGCTGAATCTTGGTGAGGTTAAGTGACTTACTGAAGGTCACACATCTAGTAAGTGAGAAAGCCAAAATGTGAGCTCAGGTGTTCTGATTACACATCTACTGTATTTCCTACACTACCACAGCCAAACTACTAGGAGTATCAATTCCAATTTAACCAAAGTAGAAAAAACATGGATACCAAACCAATACCTTCTAAGGAGTTTGCTGTTTTACTTATTTGCTCAACAATGAATTAGACAGCTTTCCATCTGCTATACTGAAAGTCCTTTTCCAAAGGAGTAGGTAGGATAGCGTCATTGTTAAAGAGTGCATACAGGCACTAGAATCAGATTGGCCTGGGTTAAACTAGCTCTGCCACTTCCCAGGTTTATGACTCGTGATTTTGAAAAAATTACTTAACTTTTCTGGGCTTCAATTTCCACAATGTTAAAATGGAGGAATTTTTTGAGGATTAAATGAGATGATGCATGTGAGGTACTTAATATAGGACCTGGGATGTGGTTAGCATAAAATAAATAACAACTCAAGAAGACTGTTAATGCCATTGGCACAGCTACTATGGAAAAGAGTATGATGAAGTCCTACAAAATTAAATATGCCACTACCATAAAACTAATTATATGCATACCTAGATATTTATCCCAAAGAACTGAATACTTACATTGACCTAGAAACCTGTACATGAATGTTTATAGCAGCCAATCTCAAAAGATTATATAATGTATGGTTCCATTTACATAACATTCTTGAAGTGAAAAAAATTATAGAGATGGAGGAAAGATTTGTGGTTGTCAGAGAGGGAAGTCACAGGGGTGGCTGCGACTACAAAAAGGTAGCAAAACCATCTTTGTGGTGATGGAACTGTTTTGTAACTTGATTTTGGTGGTTTAAACATGAATCTACACATGTAATAAAATTACACAGAATTAGTCCAGATGTGTTGGGTTACGCCTGTAATCCCAGCACTTTGGGAGGCTGAGGAGGGCAGATCATTTGAGGTCAGGAGTTCCAGACCAGCCTGACCAACATGGTGAAACCCTGCCTCTACTAAAAAAAAAAAAAAAAATACAAAAATTAGCCAGGCATGGGGGTGGGCACCTGTAATCCCAGCTACTCGGGAGGCTGAGGCAGGAGAATTGCTTGAACCCAGAAGGCGGAGGTTGCAGTGAGCCAACATTGCACCATTGCACTCCAGCCTGGGCAACAGAGTGAGACTCTGTCTCAAAAAAAAAATTAAAAAAGGAAAAACATAGACCATATTAGGTGGCAAGTGTGTTTCTTCTACCATCCCTTACAAACATATAGAGCCCTGAAGCAGTTCCCATACATGTGACTATAATCATATGCACATGAAAAAATGAAGAAAACATTATCCAGGAACCTTAGACTCTTCAAGTGAAGTAATTTATTTTAATAAAAATAACTGTCAGGTCAATTTCCTGGTTGTAACATCTTACTATAGTTATGGAATATGTTACTATTAGGGGAAAGTGGGTGAAGGGTACAGGGACTTCTTGGGTACTTTTTTTGCAATATTCTGTGAGCCTATAAATATTTCAAAACAAAAACATTTTTAAAAAGGGAAAATGATGTCATGGTTCTGAGGTTCTTCATATTTCATATTTATCACTTCTTAAAACTGTAAAAATTTGATTCCTTTCTTTCAAACCAACACTTTGGAATATTGGGGAAAAGAGTCTCAGAGCTGAATGGGACCTTGGAAGCTATCTAAATTAGCTGATGTGGACATCTCTTGCACAGTATCCCTAACATACTGTTACTTGGTTTGAATATCTCTATTAACAGGAAATGCACTCCACAACAAAGGATCCCTATGCAGTTAGAGGCAGATCTGATGTTTTAAAATTTTTTCTTATACTGACCTGAAATCTGCCTTCTTACAATTTTGACCCATGGTTCATATTTTTCCCTACTCCTCATTCTCAAGGAAGTAAAACATTTTTGGTAGACTCTTACTATATTAAAATTGATCATTCTTTCTCCATGTGGACAAGGAAATAAGACAGGAAGCTGATAACCTTTCTCTTTCATCTCTAGAAGTAGTTAACTGCTATAATTTCCTGCAAAAACATTGGACTAATAATCAGCATAATTTTAAAAATTCAACAGCATATAGTGATAATAATAGGAAATGACAAGACTGTACCTTGAATTTATATAACACCTTTTCTTTGAATGCCAGCTAATAACAAAGATCGTATTAGTGCCTCTCCTGTTTTAGAAGCAAGGAGGTTTCTGTAAACACCTTGTCTTTTTTTTAACTTGTGTCATTTGGATGGGCAATTTTTAAAGTTGTACTCTTTAATAGCCATTGGATTATAAAAAGCTAGGGGGAAAAAAACGATGGTTCAGAACACCATCCAGGTGTAAGGAATTAACAGTTCTTTGGATTTGCTGAGAATTTACATGTGAAATCCTCATTAATGCTAATGTGAGTTCTGGAACTGTAAATCTTTCATATCAAGGAAAAAACCATGCAATCTAATGGACTTCAATTCACGTATTCCATTAACTCTCTGAGATTCCTAACCAATTGATTTCCCTTTTGCTCACTGCCCCGTAGCCCTACCCTACTGCCCCCACAATGGTAAAAACATGTTTTTAATTATGAAAATCAATGCGGCTCTCTTTCTCCTCGACCAAACTCAAAATGGGAACTACAAGTGTGATATGACCCTTAAAAATCTTCTTTTTCAGACAAATCCTCTGCTCTCTCTGTCTCCCAAGTGAGAACAAGGGACTCTGGCCCCTGAGGCACCAAGTACTCAAAAAAATCCCTTCTTGAGGGCGGAGCAAGATGGCCGAATAGGAGCAGCTCCAGTCTCCAACTCCCAGCGCGAGCGACACAGAAGACCGGTGATTTCTGCATTTTCAACTGAGGTACTGGGTTCATCTCACTAGGGAGTGCCGGACGATCGGAGCTGGTCAGCTGCTGCAGCCCGACCAGCGAGAGCTGAAGCAGGGCGAGGCATTGCCTCACCTGGGAAGCGCAAGGGGGAAGGGAGTCCCTTTTCCTAGCCAGGGGAACTGAGACACACAACACCTGGAAAATCGGGTAACTCCCACCCCAATACTGCGCTTTAGGAAACAGGCACACCAGGAGATCATATCCCACACCTGGCCGGGAGGGTCCCACACCCAGGGAGCCTCCCTCCTTGCTAGCGCATCAGTCTGTGATCTACCGGCAAGGCAGCAGCGAGGCTGGGGGAGGGGCGCCCGCCATTGCTGAGGCTTAAGTAGGTAAACAAAGCTGCTGGGAAGCTCGAACTGGGTGGAGCTCACAGCAGCTCAAGGAAACCTGCATGTCTCTGTAGACTCCACCTCTGGGGACAGGGCACAGTAAACTAAGACACACAGACACCTCTGCACAGACGCAAACGACTCTGTCTGACAGCTTTGAAGAGAGCAGTGGATCTCCCAACACGGAGGTTGAGATCTGAGAAGGGACAGACTCCCTGCTCAAGCGGGTCCCTGACCCCTGAGTAGCCTAACTGGGAGACATCCCGCACTAGGGGCAGTCTGACACCCCACACCTCACAGGGAGGAGTACACCCCTGAGAGGAAGCTTCCAAAGCAAGAATCAGACAGGTACACTCGCTGTTCAGAAATATTCTATCTTCTGCAGCCTCTGCTGCTGATACCCAGGCAAACAGGGTCTGGAGTGGACCTCAAGCAATCTCCAACAGACCTACAGCTGAGGGTCCTGACTGTTAGAAGGAAAACTATCAAACAGGAAGGACACCTACACCAAAACCCCATCAGTACATCACCATCATCAAAGACCAGAGGCAGATAAAACCACAAAGATGGGGAAAAAGCAGGGCAGAAAAGCTGGAAACTCAAAAAATAAGAGCGCATCTCCCCCGGCAAAGGAGCGCAGCTCATCGCCAGCAACGGATCAAAGCTGGACGGAGAATGACTTTGATGAGATGAGAGAAGAAGGCTTCAGTCCATCAAATTTCTCAGAGCTAAAGGAGGAATTACGTACCCAGCGCAAAGAAACTAAAAATCTTGAAAAAAAAGTGGAAGAATTGATGGCTAGAGTAATTAATGCAGAGAAGGTCCTAAACGAAATGAAAGAGATGAAAACCATGACACGAGAAATACGTGACAAATGCACAAGCTTCAGTAAGGGACTCGATCAACTGGAAGAAAGAGTGTCAGCGATTGAGGATCAAATGAATGAAATGAAGCGAGAAGAGAAACCAAAAGAAAAAAGAAGAAAAAGAAACGAACAAAGCCTGCAAGAAGTATGGGATTATGTAAAAAGACCAAATCTACGTCTGATTGGGGTGCCTGAAAGTGAGGGGGAAAATGGAACCAAGTTGGAAAACACTCTTCAGGATATCATCCAGGAGAACTTCCCCAACCTAGTAGGGCAGGCCAACATTCAAATCCAGGAAATACAGAGAACGCCACAAAGATACTCCTCGAGAAGAGCAACTCCAAGACACATAATTGCCAGATTCACCAAAGTTGAAATGAAGGAAAAAATCTTAAGGGCAGCCAGAGAGAAAGGTCGGGTTACCCACAAAGGGAAGCCCATCAGACTAACAGCAGATCTCTCAGCAGAAACTCTACAAGCCAGAAGAGAGTGGGGGCCAATATTCAACATTCTTAAAGAAAAGAATTTTAAACCCAGAATTTCATATCCAGCCAAACTAAGTTTCATAAGTGAAGGAGAAATAAAATCCTCTACAGATAAGCAAATGCTTAGAGATTTTGTCACCACTAGGCCTGCCTTACAAGAGATCCTGAAGGAAGCACTCAACATGGAAAGGAACAACCGGTACCAGCCATTGCAAAAACATGCCAAAATGTAAAGACCATTGAGGCTAGGAAGAAACTGCATCAACTAATGAGCAAAATAACCAGTTAATATCATAATGGCAGGATCAAGTTCACACATAACAATATTAACCTTAAATGTAAATGGACTAAATGCTCCAATTAAAAGACACAGACTGGCAAACTGGATAAAGAGTCAAGACCCATCAGTCTGCTGTATTCAGGAGACCCATCTCACACGCAGAGACATACATAGGCTCAAAATAAAGGGATGGAGGAAGATTTACCAAGCAAATGGAGAACAAAAAAAAGCAGGGGTTGCAATACTAGTCTCTGATAAAACAGACTTTAAACCATCAAAGATCAAAAGAGACAAAGAAGGCCATTACATAATGGTAAAGGGATCAATTCAACAGGAAGAGCTAACTATCCTAAATATATATGCACCCAATACAGGAGCACCCAGATTCATAAAGCAAGTCCTTAGAGACTTACAAAGAGACTTAGACTCCCATACAATAATAATGGGAGACTTCAACACTCCACTGTCAACATTAGACAGATCAACGAGACAGAAAGTTAACAAGGATATCCAGGAATTGAACTCATCTCTGCAGCAAGCAGACCTAATAGACATCTATAGAACTCTCCACCCCAAATCAACAGAATATACATTCTTCTCAGCACCACATCATACTTACTCCAAAATTGACCACGTAATTGGAAGTAAAGCACTCCTCAGCAAATGTACAAGAACAGAAATTATAACAAACTGTCTCTCAGACCACAGTGCAATCAAACTAGAACTCAGGACTAAGAAACTCAATCAAAACCGCTCAACTACATGGAAACTGAACAACCTGCTCCTGAATGACTACTGGGTACATAACGAAATGAAGGCAGAAATAAAGATGTTTTTTGAAACCAATGAGAACAAAGATACAACATACCAGAATCTCTGGGACACATTTAAAGCAGTGTGTAGAGGGAAATTTATAGCACTAAATGCCCACAAGAGAAAGCAGGAAAGATGTAAAATTGACACTCTAACATCGCAACTAAAAGAACTAGAGAAGCAAGAGCAAACACATTCGAAAGCTAGCAGAAGGCTAGAAATAACTAAGATCAGAGCAGAACTGAAGGAGATAGAAACACAAAAAACCCTCCAAAAAATCAATGAATCCAGGAGTTGGTTTTTTGAAAAGATCAACAAAATTGACAGACCACTAGCCAGACTAATAAAGAAGAAAAGAGAGAAGAATCAAATCGACGCAATTAAAAATGATCAAGGGGATATCACCACCGACCCCACAGAAATACAAACTACCATCAGAGAATACTATAAACACCTCTACGCAAATAAACTGGAAAATCTAGAAGAAATGGATAATTTCCTGGACACTTACACTCTTCCAAGACTAAACCAGGAAGAAGTTGAATCCCTGAATAGACCAATAGCAGGCTCTGAAATTGAGGCAACAATTAATAGCCTACCAACAAAAAAAAGTCCAGGACCAGATGGATTCACAGCTGAATTCTACCAGAGGTACAAAGAGGAGTTGGTACCATTCCTTCTGAAACTATTCCAATCAATAGAAAAAGAGGGAATCCTCCCTAACTCATTTTATGAGGCCAACATCATCCTGATACCAAAGCCTGGCAGAGACACAACAAAAAAAGAGAATTTTAGACCAATATCCCTGATGAACATCGATGCAAAAATCCTCAATAAAATACTGGCAAACCGGATTCAGCAACACATCAAAAAGCTTATCCACCATGATCAAGTGGGCTTCATCCCTGGGATGCAAGGCTGGTTCAACATTCGCAAATCAATAAACATAATCCAGCATATAAACAGAACCAAAGACAAGAACCACATGATTATCTCAATTGATGCAGAAAAGGCTTTTGACAAAATTCAACAGCCCTTCATGCTAAAAACGCTCAATAAATTCGGTATTGATGGAACGTACCTCAAAATAATAAGAGCTATTTATGACAAACCCACAGCCAATATCATACTGAATGGGCAAAAACTGGAAAAATTCCCTTTGAAAACTGGCACAAGACAGGGATGCCCTCTCTCACCACTCCTATTCAACATAGTGTTGGAAGTTCTGGCTAGGGCAATCAGGCAAGAGAAAGAAATCAAGGGTATTCAGTTAGGAAAAGAAGAAGTCAAATTGTCCCTGTTTGCAGATGACATGATTGTATATTTAGAAAACCCCATTGTCTCAGCCCAAAATCTCCTTAAGCTGATAAGCAACTTCAGCAAAGTCTCAGGATACAAAATTAATGTGCAGAAATCACAAGCATTCTTATACACCAGTAACAGACAAACAGAGAGCCAAATCAGGAATGAACTTCCATTCACAATTGCTTCAAAGAGAATAAAATACCTAGGAATCCAACTTACAAGGGATGTAAAGGACCTCTTCAAGGAGAACTACAAACCACTGCTCAGTGAAATAAAAGAGGACACAAACAAATGGAAGAACATACCATGCTCATGGATAGGAAGAATCAATATTGTGAAAATGGCCATACTGCCCAAGGTAATTTATAGATTCAATGCCATCCCCATCAAGCTACCAATGAGTTTCTTCACAGAATTGGAAAAAACTGCTTTAAAGTTCATATGGAACCAAAAAAGAGCCCGCATCTCCAAGACAATCCTAAGTCAAAAGAACAAAGCTGGAGGCATCACGCTACCTGACTTCAAACTATACTACAAGGCTACAGTAACCAAAACAGCATGGTACTGGTACCAAAACAGAGATATAGACCAATGGAACAGAACAGAGTCCTCAGAAATAATACCACACATCTACAGCCATCTGATCTTTGACAAACCTGAGAGAAACAAGAAATGGGGAAAGGATTCCCTATTTAATAAATGGTGCTGGGAAAATTGGCTAGCCATAAGTAGAAAGCTGAAACTAGATCCTTTCCTTACTCCTTATACGAAAATTAATTCAAGATGGATTAGAGACTTAAATGTTAGACCTAATACCATAAAAATCCTAGAGGAAAACCTAGGTAGTACCATTCAGGACATAGGCATGGGCAAAGATTTCATGTCTAAAACACCAAAAGCAACGGCAGCAAAAGCCAAAATTGACAAATGGGATCTCATTAAACTAAAGAGCTTCTGCACAGCAAAAGACACTACCATCAGAGTGAACAGGCAACCTACAGAATGGGAGAAAATTTTTGCAATCTACTCATCTGACAAAGGGCTAATATCCAGAACCTACAAAGAACTCAAACAAATTTACAAGAAAAAAGCAAACAACCCCATCAAAAAGTGGGCAAAGGACATGAACAGACATTTCTCAAAAGAAGACATTCATACAGCCAACAGACACATGAAAAAATGCTCATCATCACTGGCCATCAGAGAAATGCAAATCAAAACCACAATGAGATACCATCTCACACCAGTTAGAATGGCAATCATTAAAAAGTCAGGAAACAACAGGTGCTGGAGAGGATGTGGAGAAATAGGAACACTGTTACACTGTTGGTGGGATTGTAAACTAGTTCAACCATTATGGAAAACAGTATGGCGATTCCTCAAGGATCTAGAACTAGATGTACCATATGACCCAGCCATCCCATTACTGGGTATATACCCAAAGGATTATAAATTATGCTGCTATAAAGACACATGCACACGTATGTTTATTGCAGCACTATTCACAATAGCAAAGACTTGGAATCAACCCAAATGTCCATCAGTGACAGATTGGATTAAGAAAATGTGGCACATATACACCATGGAATACTATGCAGCCATAAAAAAGGATGAGTTTGAGTCCTTTGTAGGGACTTGGATGCAGCTGGAATCCATCATTCTTAGCAAACTATCACAAGAACAGAAAACCAAACACCGCATGTTCTCACTCATAGGTGGGAACTGAACAATGAGATCACTCGGACTCAGGAAGGGGAACATCACACACCGGGGCCTATCATGGGGAGGGGGGAGGGGGGAGGGATTGCATTGGGAGTTATACCTGATGTAAATGACGAGTTGATGGGTGCAGCACAGCAACATGGCACAAGTATACATATGTAACAAACCTGCACGTTATGCACATGTACCCTACAACTTAAAGTATAATAATAATAAATAAATTAAAAAAAAAAAATCCCTTCTTGGTAATTATTATTATACTTTCCCATTTGGTAAGTGGCAATATTGTTCATCTATGCTAAGAGGTCACATCCTGTGTCTTCCTCCCAACAGCTCACAGAATGTTGCTGACACTGCTTCAAAATATAAACTTATGTCCTTCATTGCTGGTGGCAGTGGTGGGGATGGGAGAGTTTTCTAGATCGTGAGTTTTGAGTAATATATGTGGCAGTGGGTCATGGATGAAAAGTGGGAGCTGGGATAAGGAGGGTGGAGGTAAATCTGAGACGGGGCAAAGGGAATTGGCAGAAGAGTGAGGTAGTCCTGGGATAGGATCTGGTACCCAGGGGCAAAGGTGAAGGCTAGTGTAAGCATTCCAGAATTCAGGTAAAGGTGCGGAGAGAGAAACCAAAGGTCAGAGCAAAGCAGCAAGTCAGAGCCAACTAGGCAAGCTGGAGTCAGGGTACATAGGCAACATGAGGCACAGAGTTCATGGAGTCAGAAGTTCAGTAAGTAGATTAACACCAGGAAGTCATGGACATCAGCGTCAGAGCAAGGTGGAAATATGAAAATTCAAGCCAATAGGCAGTCCCCAAGAGGACTACAGGTAGAGAAAAAGGGAGGGGCCAAGGGAACAGCAATGAAAATGACCTGGACAACTGAGCCATTCTGCTTTGTCCTATGCATAGGGTTTCTGTGACTCTAGTGAAGGCAGAAACCAATTCTTGAATAGCCAATGCTTACCTTACCACGTAACTGAGAGTGTGTGAATGACACATATACCAACATCTAGCAGAAAGATCCTGACTTGAATATAAACAGATGCACTGGACTGGAGGGAAATCCAAGGAGGCACAGATAATCCTGCAATGTGAAGGGCAGATGCCATATTCTATTATCCTGGATTCTACTGGGCACGAAGGTAGTTGAATTACTTTTTAACTCAACAAGTCCATATCATTTAAAGATTTCTGAAGTGGCTATTATTGGTGAAGAAGCCATGTTGCTATAAAATCATATTGAGCCACCAAAAAATAGATGTGAGGTGGGAAGGCAACATTACAATTTCCAGGGGTGATACACATACCTGTATTAGTCTGTTTTCACACTGCTGTAAAGATCTACCTGAGACTAGGTAATTTATGAAGAAAAGATATTTAATTGACTCACAGCTCCACAGGCTTAACAGGAAGCATGACTGGGAGGGAAGGAAACACAATCATGGCAGAAAGCGAGGTGAAAGCAAGCACATCTTACCATGGCGGAGCAAGAGAGAGAGAAGGAGCAAGTGGGAAAGTGCAACACACTTTTAAACCATCAAATCTGGTGAGAACTTACTCACTATCATGAGACCAGCATGTAGGAAATCCACTCCCATGATCCAATCACTTCCCACTGGGTCCCTCACCCAACACTGGGAATTACAATTCAACATGAGATTTGGGTGGGGACACAGAGACAAACTGTATCAATACACAGGTCCCAGTCCTGGTGGCCTTTGGTGTATATGTGCATGTGCATGTTTTCATTTATGCTACCATCATAATTGCTCACTAGTTTTATTTATTTATTTTTTTTTATCCAAATTCGCATCCCTTATCCCTATAGCCAAGAATGTTAGCATGTTACTATGAATCTTTTTAAAATATTTATTTTTTCAATATTTGCAGTGTCATGTATAGGTTCTTGTCCCATTTATATTGAGATATATACAGTAAAATGCACAGATCTTAAGGTATCAGTTCTAGGTGCTGAACTGTGAGATTCTGAACATACCCTCAATTTGAGTCCAGAAAAAGAAGAGTTTAATGTGAACCAGAGAAGTCCAAAAGAGTTTTCATGGAGGATTTAGAACTCTGATAACCCAAAGATACATAGTCACAAAAAAAGACAATAGATATAAAGTAATGAGGAGTTTAGGGCAAGGGATCTCTCAGTGTGACTTTTTCCTATTTATTAATCTTCAATCACTCAATAATTAAATATTTATTCACTATATACTGCATTCCAAACTCTGTGAATATAGTGAAGGAGAACATGGACATATTCCCTGTCTTTATGTACCTTAAGGTCGAGTGAGCAGGACAAATATTAATTAGTCAAATAAATATGGATGGCACACAGCAGGAGAAGTACAGAAGATAGAGCACAGAACAGTGGGTATCTGAATAGTCTAAGGTCTCAGGGAAGGCTTCCTTGAAGAAAGGACACCAGAGCTTCCATCTGTGGAACAGGAGTTAATTAAGCAACTAACTCCAACTCAATTAAGTTAACTAATTAAAGGGGAAGGAAAAGAAGAACCATTTCAGGTAGGGGTATCAACATACGCAAAGACCCTGAGCCCAGATAGGTGGGAGCGAGGCAGAGCTGAGTATATGTAAGAAAGTCAGTGCATTTAGACAAAAGAGAGTGACAGGGACACTTTGTTGAAATGAAGCTTTCAGTGAGGACTTCCCTGATCACCCAACTTAAAATCACAACCTTGTACCACATCCCTTCTTTTTGTCCTCCACACTCTCCAACCTTCTTCATCCTGTTCTCCGTTCTTCTCTCCAAGACTGATTAGTTGGGCTACATCAATGAGCTCCCTTCATCGTTCTAGTTTCCTGTTATGTTTGACTAGCAGAGAAGACTAGGAGGAGATCTGAAATAGGAAAGACAGTCAGAGTATTTATTCATCCAACTCCCTCCCAACGGGGCCATCTAGGGCTGTCTGAGTCCCCTGGTCTAAGGTCCCAGTGTTTGTCAGAAGCTTTTCCATACAATCCTCAATCTCTCCTCGTTCTGGTGACTTCACTTTCCTCTTGATCCTTCAAGTCCTAGGTAACTGAATCCTGCTATACACTATATATTTTACCTTTCTGTTTCATCAATTTTCTGCTTCTTTCAACCAGAATGTCAAATCCATCAGAGCAGAGATCTTTCGCTGTTTTGCTCCCCTTACAAAGGCTAAGGATTTAATATGTATTTACTGAATGATCGAATGCATGCATGAATGTAGACGTAAGCAGGCACCATGCCATGCAAGGTCTTGCAAGCAAGAGTTGAGGGTTTCTATTTTATTTATGTGCAAGGAGAAGCCATTTAAGAAGAATTTTATGCAAGGGAGTCACGAAATAAAGTTTTAAGATCACTGTGAGTGGCAATCAGGTGGGCACAAAATAGAATTTAAGAGGCTAGGTAAGTTAAGCGGTCCTTGCAATAGCGCAAGTGAGAGCCTAGAATAAGGTGGTGGGGGTGGTAATGGTCGAGAAGAGGAGATTCTTCCTGGAGCATTCTCAAACTATAGATCATAAATGGAACTTGTTCATTAGTTACAGTTGGATTGGTTTGTCTGGGAATGTTCTCAGTACCTCAAGCAATGATCTCAGCAGGATTCTCCCAGCATTGTCACGTTCTAGATATATTTGCTGGATTTTAGCCATTCAGACCATGTGGATATTTTTTTTTAATTTATTTATTATTATTATACTTTAAGTTGTAGGGTACATGTGCATAACGTGCAGGTTTGTTACATATGTATACTTGTGCCATGTTGGTGTGCTGCACCCATCAACTCGTCATTTACATCAGGTATAACTCCCAATGCAATCCCTCCCCCCCCCCCCCCCCCCCATGATAGGCCCCGGTGTGTGATGTTCCCCTTCCTGAGTCCAAGTGATCTCATTGTTCAGTTCCCACCTATGAGTGAGAACATGCGGTGTTTGGTTTTCTGTTCTTGTGATAGTTTGCTAAGAATGATGGTTTCCAGCTGCATCCATGTCCCTACAAAGGACACAAACTCATCCTTTTTGATGGCTGCATAGTATTGCATGGTGTATATGTGCCACATTTTCTTAATCCAATCTGTCACTGATGGACATTTGGGTTGATTCCAAGTCTTTGCTATTGTGAATAGTGCTGCAATAAACATACGTGTGCATGTGTCTTTATAGCAGCATAATTTATAATCCTTTGGGTATATACCCAGTAATGGGATGGCTGGGTCATATGGTACATCTAGTTCTAGATCCTTGAGGAATCGCCATACTGTTTTCCATAATGGTTGAACTAGTTTACAGTCCCACCAACAGTGTAAAAGTGTTCCTATTTCTCCACATCCTCTCCAGCACCTGTTGTTTCCTGACTTTTTAATGAACGCCATTCTAACTGGTGTGAGATGGTATCTCATTGTGGTTTTGATTTGCATTTCTCTGATGGCCAGTGATGATGAGCATTTTTTTTTTTTTTTTTTTTTTTTTTTTGAGACGGAGTCTCACGCTGTTGCCCAGGCTGGAGTGCAGTGGCGCGATCTCGGCTCACTGCAAGCTCCGCCTCCCGGGTTCCCGCCATTCTCCTGCCTCAGCCTCCTGAGTAGCTGGGACTACAGGCGCCAGCCACCGCACCCGGCTAATTTTTTGTATTTTTAGTAGAGACGGGGTTTCACTGTGGTCTCGATCTCCTGACCTTGTGATCCGCCCGCCTCGGCCTCCCAAAGTGCTGGGATTACAGGCTTGAGCCACCGCGCCCGGCCGATGAGCATTTTTTCATGTGTCGGCTGTATGAATGTCTTCTTTTGAGAAATGTCTGTTCATATCCTTTGCCCACTTTTTGATGGGGTTGTTTGTTTTTTTCTTGTAAATTTGTTGGAGTTCTTTGTAGGTTCTGGATATTAGCCCTTTGTCAGATGAGTAGATTGCAAAAATTTTCTCCCATTCTGTAGGTTGCCTGTTCACTCTGATGGTAGTTTCTTTTGCTGTGCAGAAGCTCTTTAGTTTAATGAGATCCCATTTGTCAATTTTGGCTTTTGCTGCCGTTGCTTTTGGTGTTTTAGACATGAAGTCTTTGCCCATGCCTATGTCCTGAATGGTACTACCTAGGTTTTCCTCTAGGATTTTTATGGTATTAGGTCTAACATTTAAGTCTCTAATCCATCTTGAATTAATTTTCGTATAAGGAGTAAGGAAAGGATCCAGTTTCAGCTTTCTACTTATGGCTAGCCAATTTTCCCAGCACCATTTATTAAATAGGGAATAAGATCCCCATTTGGAATCCTACTAGGAATGGAATTTTCACAAGGGCATAAAACTCTACATTCATTATACTCAAAACTGAGATGTCAACATATCTGAAGAGCTTCTGAATAATGTAACCTTAAAATAAGAACCTTAGCATTTAAAAATAAAACAATATAATACAGAAGCCATTAATCCAAATGGTAATCTACTGTCTATGCTGTGGAGCCAGAAAATTAGTCTTTTTTTTTTCCTCTCCAGAAAATGCTCTACAATTCCATTAGCAGATAACATGCTTCAAAAAAGTGATTTCACATGTAGACAAATTCCAGTTCAGTAGCAAGCAGTTGCATATCAATGTTTCTGAAATGGAATTAAAGTTTTAAAAATGATAGGAGTCCTTCTTTTGTCAGGGTAGATATTTAGAACATTTTTACCCAAGAGCTCCTTCAATACATTATCTATTACAGAAAAAATAGAATTTGACCTCATTTATTATGCTGGCAGGTTCAAAGGGCTTTTAGGAGACAACAAAGACTCCTAAAGTCCTTATTCCTTATGGATTACATTATTTTAGCATCTATAATTCGTAGATGTTTAGCATTTTGAAATAGTGACATTATACCATATTATTTAATGGGTCTTTAGAGTAGTTGGAAGACACCACCCCAGCACAGGCTTACTAACTAAATGCTAGGTTTTTGTTAGGATCCTACAGATTATGTCAGACCAAAATAAGGTTGGGACAATCTACCAGTGGAGTTCAGTGACATCTATGGGATAAATGTTACTTTGGGGAATTAAGGTTTAAAGCACCAGTGCCATAATAAGAGGGTTAAAAGGAGCCAGGAAGGGATGGGGGTTAGGAATCTCACATGAAGCAATCACGTTATCACTAAAGTCTAAATAATGCTTCACAGTGTTTGAATGAGAACTCTTCCCAATACATGCCGAGGATTCTATTTGACCAGACCAAAGTGAAATGAGCAGAATATGGACAATGTGTATTTTTCATCACCCTAAACAATTCAGTGTTTTATTGTGGGATTATGCTCCACTTCCTTTTTTAAAAAAATATTGATTATTTTATAATGGGCCAGGTGTGGTGGCTTATGCCTGTAATCCTGGCACCCTGGGAGGCTAAGTGGGGAGGATCACTTGAGTCTCAGGAATTTGAGACCAGCCTGGGCAGCATACTGAGACCTTGAAGAAAAAACTAGAAAAATAAATAAATAAAATAAAATATTCATTATTTTATAAAATGATAATTTAAGGCAATGGTAGGTGAGTTTTGGTTTTTCAATGTCCTTACTTGGCAAGAAAAAATGATGGCAACGCTATGCATTTGCTAGGGTACAGGGAATTTTACTAATTAGCAAAATCTAAATTTGGTGACCAGTGACCTATGTGATTTTTAAGATCAACAGATACTGAATGATCTACATCAAGGACAAATATCACACTCTTCTTCCTTTGAGCTCTCCTAGCATGTTACCTGGACAAGTACTACAGCACTAACAACCTTTGTCCACCTTCTTTCTTCCATTAATGGGAAGTAAAGGAAGAAATAAGCTCTCTTCTTACTGCTTCCAGTGTGACACTGCATTTGATCTTGCCTCTGTGTTGGCCTTGAAAGCAACTCGAAACTCCCCACCACAGAAGTGACAGTTTTATATCTATTCAGGGTGAATGTAAAGTGGCTGCCTGTGAACCCAGCCAAACTAATTACAAAGCCACTCATTCCACTTTAGCCTAGGTGGTTAGAAAGTGTTTCTTTATATTGAACCCAAATATTCCATCCTGTAATTTTGATCTATTGGTCTTAACTCTATACACTGGGGCAACATAAATTAAAGTTCATCCTTCATTTACATCAGAGGACAGCTAACATGTCTACCTCACTCAAAGTATGTTTTTACTTTCAGCTGCCATCGTTGTTTCTCAGAATATAATTTTTAAGCCTCTCTGAATTCTGAAATGAGTCTTCTTCAAGGAAGACTTCCGAAAACACTCCTCATACCCAGATCTCAATTCAGGTGGAGTATGACCAATTCTTAGTCATCCGTTGCCTCCTTTAATAGGAACATTTGCTTGAATTTGCTTTCACTATTATATTTTTCTGAATGTATGATGTATATTGAGCTTATGATATAGGTACATCTAGAATCACTAGAACAATCTATTCTTTTTTTATTATTTCGGGAAACACTATATACATTCATGGCACTAAGCATGACACTATGGGCATAGAGAGGGTATGTGAATATTGAAAACATGCATCTTGCATTCAAATAGCCTCCAAAATAATTCAGAAATGAGAAACACTCAAAAGTACAGCAATAGAGCTAACATTTACATAATACTATGGGCCAAGTATGTGCTTATCATTTAAACATTTTAACTGTTTTCTGCCTCACACTCCTACAAGGGAGGTGCTATTATTATCATCTCCCTGTCATAGATGAGAAAAGTGAGATATGAATAGGTTAAGTAAATTGCCTCAAATTATACCAGTAATACACAGCAGAGCTAGCACCAAACCCTAACAGTCTGACTCCAGAGTTAGAGCTATTAACTACCAAGCTGTAATGCAAAATACATGCATATATAGCATAGCATTAAAGTTAGAACTCTACACTTAAATGCCAAGAAATGCAAGTAACATTCACGGCTACTGTGGGCTGTGAGTGCAGAGAGGGTTGTAGTTGTAGTTGTGTTTGAAGGGATAGATGCTCAGAGAAGTCTTCTAAGAATAAATGAGTCTTGTGCCAAACCTTAAATGAAAAAGAACAGAGTTGATTGTCCTACTTGCTATTCTTAACTTTAGCCATTTTAATACAGAAAAGACCTTAATACGATTTTAAACAATTATCCCATGATAAGATTTTCTGGTTCTGGGCCTCACATATAAATTTGAAGCAATGCTGGCACATGGATTCTGCAGAGACACATAATTAAAAGGAAGTAAGGAGTGATTTACAAGACTTTATGAAATGGACCATAAACTTTAGAAATTGGCCATAGCAGTTGGAGATGTAGTGAATCTTGTAGGATTGATGAATGAGTTAACTACTCGAAAGAAATCATTGATATAGAAATCAATGCATCTTGGATAAGACCCTGGGGTCAGAATAGTAGGAAAGTAAGGACCAGGGCCAGGGGTAGGGGTAGTGGCATAAAGTCAATTCCTTAACACTAGTCAATAGCAAATGCACTGGGTTTTAATCATCACCAAGTATTATTTGAAAACAGCAATGAAAATCACTAGGTTATTTTTTCCTTTCAAAGAAGATAGTGTGTTCACTTAAAGTTGATGGAGCTTATCTGGTTTTATCATCATTTTGATGCCCCTTATCCCAACTTATATTTTGTAATCCCTAAATGGCATTACTCTTACTCTTTATCTTGTATTTGCAAATTTCTATATTACACATGAGAATTTTTTAAAGACAACAAAATGGGAATAACTGTTATCATGAAAATACAGTTCTGTTTGCTTTTCAAATCATTCTTCTCTAAGTAGTTTGTATAAATAATCAAACAATTGCTTTTCATCAAATTCATGGTTTTGATCTTGGAGCTTTTCACTTCTTTTTAGCCAGCTTAGGCTAAAATTAACTATGAAAACTAAAATCTCCATCACTTTATGAAGCTATTCATGGCATGTTCTTTCACCTATTATTAGCATATGAAAATGTAACTGATTCAGCAAATAATTTCTTTTAAAAAAAAGCAACCATTAGGTTTTTAGTCTCTTTGGGGCTAATTTATGCACTAAATATGTTAGAAGAGAGGTGAACATCCAGCATTGAGCACAGCATGGCTATGTTTCTACTACAACAACAAGAGCAAACATTCCAATAAAAATGAAAAATTTCAATTATCCAGGGGGCTTCAAATAACCAGGCTACTTATATCTTTTAGCACAACCTCTTGGCCAAAGTTTATAATGTTATCTGAGTTCTTCCTGCTCATGCTTGTTAACTAAGCACTTGGAATCTGTGGTAAGATATACTGTTCCTCATGATTGCATGGACGTATCTTGCAGTACAGAGCTTAAAGGCAGAAACTTGCATGCCAGATTCTAGCATAAAATTTATCTCAGTAGATGAGGATGAGGAGAATGTGAGTATATCAATGTGTCTTTCGAGGCTCTAAGGAAGGGGGGTGTCCAATCTTTTGGCTTCCCTGGACCACTTTGGAGGAATAATTGGCTTGGGCCACACGTAAAATACACTAACACTAACAATAGCTAATGAGCTTAAAAAAAATTAAAAAATCAAAAAAAACACATAATGTTTAAGAAAGTTTATGAATTTGTGTTGGGCCACATTCAAATCCATCCTGAGCCACATGTGGCCTGCAGGCCACCAGTTGGACAAGCTTGCCTAAGGGATCGACAAACAAGAACCAAATTGACCAAGTAAAACTTTACATTTGCACAGATTTATACACAGGAATGTACATTTAGGCATTTTCTTTAGCCATGTCCCACAAATAACACTGAATGAGAAACACTCAACCAGAACTTATAAAGTCCAACAGGATTCCCATATACTGTGCAAGCTTCAGGATAATACCATCAAAAATCCAAGCAACAGACCAGGCAAGGTGATCCCAGCACTTTGGGAGGTCAGGGCAGGAGGATCACTTGAGGCCAGGAGTTTGAGGCCAGCCTGGGAAACATACCAAGAACCTGTCTCTACAAATATTTTTTAAAAATTATCCAGGCATGGTGGCACATGCCTGTAGTCCTAGCTACTTGGGAGGCTGAGGTGGGAGGGTCAGTTGAGCCCATTTTCATGCTGCTGATAAAGACATACCCCAGACTGGGCAATTTACAAAAGAAAGAGATTTAATTGGATTCACAGTTCCATGTGGCAGGGGAGGCCTCACAATCATGGCAGAAGGCAAGGAGGAGCAAGTCACACCTTATGTGGATGGCAGCAGGCAAAAATAGAGATTGCGCAGAGAAACTCACACTTTTAAAACCATCAGATCTTGTGAAACCCATTTACTATCACAAGAACAGCACGGGAAAGACCTGCCCCCATGATTCAATAATCTCCCACCGGGTCCCTCCCACAACATGTAGGAATTATGGGAGCTACAACAAGAGATTTGGGTGGGGACACAGGGCCAAATCATATCTCCCAGGAATTTGAGATTACAGTGAGCTTTGATTATGCCACTGCACACCAGCCTGGGTGACAGAGTGAGAACCTGTCTTAAAAAAAAAAAAAAAAAATCCAAGGAACAAATATTTATTGAGCACCTACTACATCCTAAGTTTTGTGCTGAGTACTAGAAAATCAAAACATGATTCATTTTCTCAAACCAGTGAAGAAGACAAACAAGTAAATGAGCAACCGGTGACCACCTCTGCTGAAGCCAGTTATGCAAGGGCTGTATTGTGGAAGCATGCCATAATAGGATTCAATCCCAGTCCACATAGACCTAAGCATATCTGTCCCTACATCCTCTGTGCACTCTCTACAAAAGGAGAAAAACCCACCCAGGAAGAATGTTCCTGCTTGGTCACACCTATGAGGTGAATCGATTCTAAGCAATTTCTTACAAGATGGAGGGAGAGATTGGAGGTTACAAAAGCAGACCATGAATGACCAATAAATCACATTTATGTTACATATGATTATGATACAACCGTGTAAGTCATATTAGACTCTCCAAAATGGTTACCAGAGTCGATGGATACAGTTGTTAGAAATTCTCCTGAACTGACATTATGTTCAACAGATGGTGTTATTCAATTTATATTTCAATTAGAAGTTAACCACATTCCAAGAAAGGTGAACTTATGAACTTCAGCTTTAAAAAAATCTCTTTATCTATCATCATCTGGACAAGGTTTACTAGATTCCCTTTTAACTGTTAAGCTTATCTCAGCCTAAGAAAATTGCTGCCACCTACTGATAAGAATGAAAAACAAATTCCTA
Source organism: Macaca thibetana thibetana (assembly GCF_024542745.1). Lineage (NCBI taxonomy): Eukaryota > Metazoa > Chordata > Mammalia > Primates > Cercopithecidae > Macaca > Macaca thibetana. The sequence continues at coordinate 100,037,548 of NC_065598.1, read as the reverse complement.
CCCCACCCACCACACAAATCACAATAACAATAATAACAAAATTCCCAAAGAGATCAAATTTCCCATGCTGCAATTTATAGTTAATTCTTTATCTTTTTATTCATTTTGTTCTTGTTTCCTTCTTGGAGGAATTTTACTTATAGAAAGCGGGCCTTTGTTTTGGTTTGTATTTTTAGGTTAAATTAAGTCAAAAATCCTCAGCCAATTATTTGCTCTTGGTGTCATTGCTGAGAAGTTGAACACGGGTAAAAACAGAAAGCTGTATACTTTTCAACTTTTTAATCCTCTTAAATATATACATATAATAAATACATATATAATATATAATAAGTATATATAATATATGTGTATATATACATATAAAGCAACATGTAGTCATTGAAAGATCAGGGACTTTGGAGGTGGTTACATGTGGGATTGAGTTCCACCTCCACCACTATGTCATTCATTCAACAGCTATGAACAACACACATCTACTATATGCCTGGAACTATTCTAAGACTGTGTTAACGAATTTAATAAAGTCTCTGCCCTCATGGCATTTTCATTTTAGCCTGGGAGAAAGACAGTAAACAAGGAAACAAATTAAATTCAGATATTTACTGGTAATGGTTGTGAGTGGAAAGAAAACAAGGTAGAGAGATGGAATCTAAAAGAGAAGTCCTATTTTAGATAGAAAGCCTCTAACAAGGTTTGTAACTAGCTATGTAACAAGGGGCAAGTCTCTAATCTTTCAGGGACAGTTTTCTGACCAAGGAAATGAGGATAATAAGAGTTCTGACCTCATAAGATTGTTGCAAGTTAGAAATAATATATATAAAGCATCCAGCATATCCCTGTCATAGTATAGGCATAAAATGAATGGGTATTATTATTATTGTTGTTTTGTTACTGTCATGAAACTATGAACATAATGGAGATCAAATGCTCCAGGAAGTCTAATAGCTTTTTTTTTTCTACTCTAGGAATGAATATTGAGCCTCTTAGTGTTTTAAGAACAATGTTTGGATGCAATGTGATTTTCTGTAGGACAAAATATCTTTTCTTTCTAGAGATGGAGTCTTGCTATATTGCCCAGACTGGACTGGAATTCCTGGTCTCAAGCAATCCTCCTGCCTAAGCTTCCCAACTAGCTGGGACCATATGCACATGCCACCACGCCAAGCTCAGAATATTTTTAATGTAATTCATTCCTCTAATTCCATGATACTCCTCTGAGGCCCTGGGTGACTCTAGACCTTTCCCACAGCAGCCAAATGACATGACTACTTTCTCAGCTGGAAAATTCTGGCATGAAGGAGTGATCTTATGTGTGTACTGTCCTAGAATGTGAGCTCTTCTCAGTGTCTGTAGCTCTCTGTGTGCTACAGATTGCATTTTTCAAAACCTCATGCATGAGGCACTCTGATTTCCACCCCATTCTTTCTCCCTTCAAAGGATGCTCTTTTGTCAGGAAAAAGCAAATCACTAAGATTAACAAGCAAAGAGCCAGCTGATGCTCAAACATACCTTTCCTCTTTGTTCCTCTGACCCTGACCTGTCAGTGTTTCTTCTAGTTTGTTAGGTCCCCTTGGTCTGTGCGGAGGTCAGCTTCCTTCCTCCCTACCCTAGCCTGAACTTGGCATTAATCTTCCCTTTCATTTAACTTGGAACCTATGCTGTATTTTACCTTCACTGCTGCCTATCATTTGAGACTCCCTAACCCTCAGACAGAGAAATTTAACAGAAACCAGTTTTAAATGAAGAACTACTTTCAAAAACACTGACTTCACATCATCTCACAACACAGGCAGGTGGGTGGGACAAATGTTATTCGCCATACTTTTAGATGTGGAAATGAGGGCTTGGGAAGTCAAGTGAACTGCAAAGGTGACACAGCAAGTCAGTGGTAGTACCTATCACTGTTTCTAAACTGGGTGAAGAATTTCTGAAATCAAGAATATTTCCATACAGATAAAATGAAGTATTAGTAAAAAATCCTAATGTAGAACACTAGTTTTACTTTCCTCACTGACAGCAGCAGAGAGGTAGTATAGGTAGTGGTTAAGAGCTAAGAGCTTTGATGTCAGAGCCAGACTCACAAGTTGTTGGTATCGTAGCACTGCCATTTTACCAGCCATGCGAACTTGAGAAAGAGACTTCACCTCTCTGTACATCAGTTGTTTCATCTGTAACCTGGAGGAAATAATAGTAACACCTCATTGCACTGTGGTGAGGATTACAAGTAGCGCATACTTGTTTATACCAATGACTAGCATATAGTAAGAGCTCAATACATGCTAGGTATTATTATTGCAGGGGCTAAGGTTCTACTATTTCCACTGTTGATTTGATTTTGTCAAGGCAGATTCTACATTAAAGAGATCATTTCTGGTCCTTGGTTCAAGTCAGTTTAGTTCATCAGACTGTAACTATAGTTAAGGGTCTTTGTTCAGTGTTGGACATTTCAGTGGTTGTTCTGTCCACATCAATAAATCTATATGAAAGGGCTGGAAGCTTACAATGACATAAGCTGTGAGCAACATAGCAAAGCAAAATAAGGAGGCAACACTGGTGACATAGCAATAACTCTGTAGTGAATGCTGAGTTCGGGGAAGCCTCTGAGCTTCGGAGTCACTGGGGTAGAATTTTTTGGCATAGCTCTTTTAAGCAATGGTGGGTAGGTGTCAACCTGGCTACCAGCTGGAAAATCACCTCACAGGCCCTGGGCACCAGTACATCTGCTCAGACGCCATGACTGTCCGACATCTGAATTCCTAGGTACTGATAGGCAAGGTAATAGTACTCAGTTTTAGACATACCACAGGTCAAATCCTAGTCTCCAAAATATAGCTTCCTATAACAGGCTTGGAGTCCAACAAGAATGTTTATCCTATTCCCCAATTATGTTATGAAGGTGGCCCACAGTGCCTAAAAGACGAGGACCGTGCAAATCAACACAATAGGAAAACATTCTATATTTGTTTCAAGGGAGATATATTTGCAATGCATTACCACAATGGGAATTTCCCTACATGGTGCATTTATGCCAGGTGAACTTCCACAGGGAATTGCAGCTACGGTACCCAGAGAGGTCCATCTGCATGAAATTTACTAGGTGGGAAGAAAAAGTCTTCATGGCATTCTCCCCAAAGAGGAATTTCTGTAACCTTTTTCTGACAGGCTAGTAAAAAGTATTCACACAGGAGAATATTGCTTGGATTCCCCTGACAGGCAAGAGTGTTTTTTATCCTGGCAAAAAATATGGAGGATAAACTGCAGGTTTATCTCTTGTGCTGATCCAGGTGCAAGATTTCAATTGCTTGAGTGAAGCTAAAGGAAAAGTGTCAATACAGTACTCAAAGACTACAGAAGAAGTACTCAAAGAAGAAAACAGTAGATCTTAAGGTAAAGACAAAAGACAGGTCTTCAGGGCTCCTGGCCACTTAAACTGGTTTCAGTCTTCAGGAAACAGATGAACTTTTGGGGTAACTTTCTGCTTAACTGAAAACTGGGAAGATGTGCCTGTTAAGAATGACAGTATCCTACAGATCATGGTGACTAATAATGAATAAACAGCATTAGATTGGCATTCTCTTCTTGTAGTAATGTCTATTCTTTTTCATTAAATAACCTATATATAAACAACAACAATAACACTAATAATTAGCCTTGAAGACAGAAAATGAAACACAATCCATTTATTTACGAAGCTCAGCAAACATGACTCTGAGTTGCCAGTACCGCCCAAAAATGGTGGCCATGAGTTAACTGAAGGAAATCTAGAAAGAAGAGAAAGGTCAGCAGAAATTTCATGGTGATTGACAGGCATTAATCAGAGAATGTACTTTTATCTCTGACTATATGTGATAGCTCTTGTAGTCAGATATTCATTGAAAGGATGTGATGGATGTATCTGAATTGCTTATCTAGGCACCTCCATGTTTTGCTCTGTGAAGCTAGTGGTATGAGCTTTAGCAGCAGCCCAGCTGGGTGCAGGATGACTTCAGCAGGCTCAACCCAGATACTAAAAAGATAATGAATAACATTAATATTTGCATAACATATGTGTGAAAAGAAAACAGGGTTAGTGAGGCAAGTAAGGGCTTCATGGAAAGGAGCAAAAAATATGGCTTTATTCTAACCCAGTAACGTGGCTTGGCCTATTCTTCTGTTATTCCTCTAAGTGATTTTCTCCAGGGATGTGGTTTGATCTGCTGACATCTCACTTTTGAAACCCTTGCTCCTGTTTTCCATTTTAAGCTTCTCATTCCTTTTCCAGTCTCCATTGTTTTCTCTGCCTTTCTAAATGCTATTCCTTTAGTTCCCACAACTCTCTACCATTTCTGGTGTTCTGTAGAATACACCCCTTCTAAGATTCTTCAAGGTGGGGTTCACAGTGCACTTTCCCAAGTTGCCAGGGGTTTCCCTTGGCCCCCAAACATTCTAAGGAATCCTTTCCTCTCTACCAGGATGACCCACTAAAGCAGACGGCGCCCCTTTGGCTCAGTTTTTTTCCACCTGGAATGCCATTCTATCATTCTCCCATTTTTTATACAATAGTAACACAAGTTCATTTATGTTAATGGTTAATGGGTTACTCTAGCCCTTGTAATTTATTGTATTTTTACAGGAAAATTTTTTTGAGATAATATTATGGTCCCCAAATAGTTCCTCCAATAATGGAAATACTAGGCACCTGTCAGGCCAGGGAGAGATCCTTCAGGTCAGGAGAAAACTTTGAGGTAAGACAATGGCATGCAGATCACATCATCAAAAGTATTCAATAGCAGGATGGTTCCAGATCACAAGGCATCTGCAGGTTAGCAATTCTTTTGCTGCATCCATCACTGAAAAGCAGATGGCAGAATATGAGAAGGTGCTCCCAAGCAAGATGAACTATGAACTGCACAAAGCCAGCCAACCCCTGTCCCACTGAAAGTAAGTCCCTGTTTTTTAGTAAAAAACAATTAATATTAAAGTGATGAATTCTGTGAAAAAAATGCATAAGACACCCATTATCAGGAATAATAAAATAACCAACTAATTATGGAAATTTAAAGAGTAAGACCTTCACAAGATTTTAAGACAATTGCTAATGATTTTCAGCTCTTTTCGTTCCCTTCTATACAGTAGGAGAAGGAGCATCATCATGCCAAAGCTGTTTTTTACCAAGTGCTTGAGGAGGCACTTGAGTTTAATTGCAGCCAGCCAACCTAATTCCCAGGAGCCATTAGGAAGGTGTGGATCAGGGGAAAGGCAGGACGTGGGTGGGAGATGAATTAAGTCCTTCCCAATGCATTCTATTATGCTTTTACCTACCTTTGTCTTATCCAAGAAGGCTTTAAAGGGTCCAGAGCAATTGAACTCCTCTATTGCTGTGAAATTTTGTTTTCATTCCCTCCACTTCTCAGCAAAGGGTTTTAGGGGTAAAGGAATGTCCAGCTAGGAGTCCTGTTGGTTAAAGGTTACACAGAAATACACACAAAGCATCTTGAAAATGTTGCTATGATTCATGATGATATTTATCTGGAAGATTGAATATAGGTATAGCCTGGTCCCTTGAATGTTAAGATTATAGTAGAAGCTCTCACAGAAAAACCCCGAAATCTCAATAGCTTAACACAATAGAAGTCTTACTCATATGAAGTCCAATATGGATATTTCTTTTGGTCACGGGGAGTCACAGTCACTCAGGCACACATGCCAGTGGAGGCTGTCAGCTTCACCACAATGATTCCAAGGTCACTCTAAGCATCAACATCTAGCAAGCAGATGGGAGAAGAGAAACAGTTGAGGGTGGGGTGTTATGAGACATCCACCCATAATTTTGGCCTAAAAGTACCAAAATTTCTGTCCACATTCCATTGGCCAGAACCCAAACAGCCAAACTTCACTGTAGAGATAAGGAAATATAGACTGTGTTACTAGGAAGAAAAGAAAACGGAACTGGTGAACAATTAGCTCATCTCTGCAACATATCCCATTCTCATTCTCACTTCCAGTAGCCCTTCCATGAATTTCCTCCAACTACTTATTCTCCTGGTTCTTCCCACCCTTCCAGGCTCCAATCGTACCTTTCCTAGTCAATCACAAACCGTATGTGCCTCCCAATTTTCACAGATATTTTTAGCCTTCTGCTTCCCAAAGGATAGTTTAGGGATCCCCAGCAACAGAATCAGTTAGAGAGCTTGATAAAATGCATGGTCCCAGGCACCACTCACAACCTGAAGAATTGGGCCCTATGGAGTTCAGTAATTCAGAGATCTCAGGTGATTCTAAAGCACACTCGTGTATGAGATCACTGATCTAGAAGGCTTGCAGTCTCTGGTCTTGATTATGCAAGATTACAATCTTTCTCTAAATTTTTTCCATCTCCAAGTAATCTTCAACAAAATATTACCCTTTCTGTAGGCTGAGAAAATGATTTTTATCTCCTATTATTTCCCCCACAGTGTCTAATGTCACACTGGGCACATAATAGAAGCTTAAAATGTATTGCTAATTGATTGTGGATTGAACAGTAGAACAGATAGCTGCTATGTAAAATGCACTAGATAAAGATGATCTTTCAAACTGGAAAGGTAAAGACTCAGAAAGGATGTAATGAGAGCCCAGAAAATCATGAATGGCGAAGTTAGAAGAAATAAGAACTGAATCATTTGTTTCTAGCAAGACTAGAATTTGTCTCCCCTAGCTCAACAACAACTAAAAAATCACATTCAAATAAAGGTGAAGAGAAGCAAAAAGATGAACTACTCTGCACCATGATTAATGAGCACAAAGAATTTCTTCCCTTCAAGAAGATAATGTATACATAGCTTAAATATGATTCATTCACAAAACTGTAGGACTAATACAGGACATTGATAGAATCTGGTAAGCAGGAGGACATCCCTAACCTATGAGAGTTTTGATGTCACTCACAAAAGCCATACCACCTTCCCCTTCAACTAAACCCTTGTGCATATATATATATATATAAAACCTTTGTTAACACAATGAGGAAGACCTTTTGCAGGGGCAGAGTTGTGGCAAAATTGAGCAAATGCTGTGTAACCAACCATACATAGTTAGACTATGCCACTAACCCGTGCACTATGTGGTCATGAGCTCATAAAAATAAGTTGCAGGTACTCTGGCCATATTTCCAGTGTTCAGCTCCACGCCTCTCTCAATTTTCCACTATTCTTGCTCCTGTTGTCCTGCTACACTGCTCCCTTGCTCCAAACAAATTCTGCCCGCCTGTGAGACTTTGATTTCATCTCCTGTTTCTCTTTCTGCTATCAACCTTAGTACATAAAATATGAGCCCAGCCTTCTCCGGTTTTAATTTTGAGCATTCAATAAGTTTAAGGCTCCCATATCTTCTCACTCTGGCAACAAAACCTTGTATATCCCAAACCAAGCCTGGAGGCCCTGGTTCTGGCATGCAGTTGGGCCCACATCAGCCCCTTAGAAGGAAGAATCAATCCATTCCTTTAGCACCAGAACATTGGGAAATTTCCAGATATTACCCTGTTATTCCCTGCCCATTCTGAAATCACAGAATGATGATAGATATGATGCAATATGTCATTGTCCCCTGAACTTGTCTGAATGGGGAGTGTGGGTGGGGGATGACTGAGGGGAGGGAAAGAATGTTTAGCTCTTTAACTTTGGCAAATCTCTTTAATCTCCTGGTCAGGGGCCCATAATCAGGGATTACACAAGAACCACTTGTAAATATGACAGCTTACATTTATAGGATGTTTATTTAGTGTCAGTCAGTGCTAATTTACATTATATAATGTACATTGTCTAATGGTCTATTTTCTAATTTCATCCATTCAACAATCCATGAGTAGGTACTATCATCATTCTTTACAAAAGAGGAAACTGAGAATCCAGAAATTAGATAACTTGCCAAAGTCATGTAGCTGAGAACTGGCTGAGCTGGATTTGAACACAGAGTTGTTTGACTTCAGGGACGACATAACGACACATAACGACACAATAATGATGTGCTAACAGACACATCATTGATATCAGTGGAGGAATTTCACATAGAAAATTTTTCACATTGAAATTTTTCACACTGAAAAATTCCAAGGAGTCATTTTTAGTCGGTCTATTTGGCCATGATATTTTCTATCAGTGAACATAAGCTTCCTGAAAGCACAAGTTTCATGTAATCTGTGCACAGAAATTAGAAAATTGGTATTACAAACTTCCCACAATGCAGGACAATGTGAGAGATGTTACTGCCTGAAAAAAAATTAAGTTTCAGATATTAGGTAAAGGGTAGAGTTAGGAGTGGAGTTTGTGTGGAGGGGCGAGATGAAAGGAAAAAGACTTGGGCACTGTATCTCGAAAAGTCTTAACCTGGAGTTTCAGAGAAAGTAAATCTCCAAGGGCACTGAGACCACATTTAGCACGATAGGATGAAATTTGTCATAGCCTAGACTTTAATATGTGGAAAGCAGGGGAAAACCGGATAAGAGAATACAACCGAAACACCATGAAGGTTCTTAATTGGGGAGATATAAAACGCCTTTATCAAAGATGGGGTAACAGTTTTGAAATTATCCTTAGGGACTCTTGTGAGTCAGGCTCTTAAAATTTTACCAGCTCAACAATAGAATTATTACAGTATTTGCTCCTAAAAATGTGTCTCCAATTGCTTTAAGAACTTCTTTTAATCCTAAAGTGACTTAGTAATAGTCATCACTGCATCTGTACATTGTGACATTGATACAGGACAAGAAATGTTTTTAGCTCACAGCAAGGATAGTTTAAAGGTTAGAGCCAGTTTCTGGGTAATGAACTGAAATTCCATTTAAAGGAAATCAACTGACTGGTTGAAAATAAAGACCTGAATAAAGCTTATAAATGTATTTAACTTTTATTAAGGTTCTTGTTATCCTAATAAATTGATAAAGAAGCAAAGAAAAAACCGATATATTTGTTAATTTTGCATTATTACCCAAGAAAAATAGAACAGATTCTTATATAAAATCCTCTGGCTAAATTGCTGGCTTACATTTTTCAAATGTGCTTGATCCCAACTCACCATATAAAAATGTGAATTCACTAGATTACTTATTTAATTTTCATATTGCTTAGTGAATGTAAAATATTAGAAGACTCTTGGATTTAGAAACAACTTAAGCCACCAATTACTTATTAGAATGGATTAATAATTTGATGATTGAACATTCAAATAACTGTTTCAATGGCAAAAATACTGGAATTATGATCACAGCATTCCTCACCAGAAATCTCAATTGAATTTAGGAAGAAAATGCCCCAAGAAAAACATATCATTACTTTTTTCAATGATCACACACACACACACACACACACACAGAGTGAGAGAGAGACAGAGACAGAGAGAGACAGACAGAGAGAAAGAGGAGGAGGAGGGATGGGGCAAGCAAAAGAGCAAGACAGCAGGAAAGACCGAGAAAGAGAGCACTCTATGACAACAAATGCATATTCTATCATATCAGGTATTTGGAGACGTTTGCACAGATTTGACGTGTAACTAAAAAAGCCAAAGAAATAAAAGTGATCCCCCATTTACTATACCAACCAGTTCTCAGACAATATATCCTTTTTCGAGAAAGCAGCACTTGAAATAAAAATACCAAAGGCGGGGGCAAGCCACTAATGCCTTACTGCAAACTTGTTTATCAGATTTGCTCTGTCACCAAGAATGGCAGAAACTGATTAGCTCTCCATCAAGCTCATTTCCTCTCCGTCTTAGACACACAGTTAAAGTATATTTCCCATTCTTTCTTGCCATCAGATGTGACCGTGGACTGTGAGCACAGGCTACACTTCCAGTCCAGGATCATAAAAAACCTCACACATGGTTCTCTGTGCCCTTTCGTCTTCTGGAGCTGATTCAGAAAATCACAGCAACCTTACGATAGACAAATTGAAGATGATAGAGTCATAAGATGAAAGTAGCATGAGTCCGTAGAGGGGGTGCCTCCAGCCAATCAGAACCACCCAGTTTGGACTTTCTATGCATGAAAAATCAAGGACTCTGTCAAGCCACTGAGATGTGGGGGTTTTACTGTTACTGCAGCTCGATTAATCTAACATCCAGCAAACCCTTCAGGGAATGAAAGACAGAACAGATAAACCTTTGATGTCAGAGGGAAGAACTAGCATTAGATGGTCCTACAGTAAGAGGTATCCGGCAGCCTGAGAGCACTGAGGAGATCTAGAGTCCGGGGAGATGCAGAGGCAACAAAAACAAATTTCTCCTCTTTGCTATTTTACCTGGGGACAGCCCTAGTTACAGTAATAAACCTGAAGTCACAAGATGAATCTCCCCAGCATGGTACTATTTATACCTCTAATCCCTACTCATGTTCCTGTTCAAAGAGCACAGATTTATAATTTTAATTATCTAAAACTTGCAGAGATTTAAACATCTGTTTTAAGTGTTCAATAAGTATTAGAAAAGCAATCCATTTTTCTTTAAGCTGAGTCATAATTTACAGTTTCCTGCGACTTGCACAACTCACTGCAGCCAATGCCCAAGGGAGAACTTGAGAGAGAAGCAGGGAGCACTTAATTATCTCACAGTTAGCTCCATTTAGGCTGCCTCCATGAAATGTAACCACCCTAAAGAACAGTAAATCATTCCATTACCAATATTGGCGTGTTATTCAGCCTCAAAGACAAAAGCAATAGTATCGATATTGAGTGTTCAGCACTGGGTTTAGGTGGCAATCCAATGTCTACCTACTCAGGCTGAGGAACACATGGGACACATTTTAGCAATTCAGAAGCTGTCACCTGGACCTTAGAATGAGGCTTGACTTAAAAGCCTTTATGATTTGATTCAGAAGACTTGATGTGTCACCTCCTCCAAGAATAAAAAGTTTTAAAAGGGTGAGGACGTGACCCCAACGGAAAAACACATGAGATTTAAAGAGACACACTTCCAGAATCAACCAGCCAAATCTTGGATTGCCCATATTAGTATACCATCTCTATATTGCATTTATAAAGAAGGACAATATTGAAATGGAAAGAAAACTGAATCAAGATCAGGTAAACTAGGCCTAGCATTGGCTGAAACCAAGAAAGATGTAGTCCCCCATTCAAAATACAAATCTAATCATATTACTTTAGTGCTCAAAACCTTTTAACAGCCTATCACTACTTTTAGGATAAAGTCAAAATCCCTACCATGGCCTATAAGAACTGAATCATCTGGCCCCTGGCCCCTGTCTACTTCCCCAGACTCATTTGTATGTTCCTTTCACACTGGCCTTCTTGGAGTTCCTCATTAGTGTTAAGCTTCTTCCCATCTCTGGGCCTTTGACCAGGCCCTCTGCCTGGAATGCCCTTTATCCTTATACCTCTTCATCCAAATAACCCCTACTAATTCTTCAGGTTTTGCTCTAAGTGTTTGTTCTCCAGGCTGACCATCCCAGTGCCCTCAGAGAAGGCTAATTTCATCCATTATCTGCTCTCAGAGCACTTCCTCTCTTTCTTCCTTCCCTACACTTCTATAATGTGATCATCTTTAAAAACAAAAAATAGGGCCGGGCGCTGTGGCTCACGCCTGTAATCCCAGCACTTTGGGAGGCCAAGGTGGGTGGATCATGAGGTCAGGAGATCGAGACTATCCTGGCTAACACGGTGAAACCCCGTCTCTACTAAAAATATAAAAAATTAGCCAGGCGTGGTGGCGGGCGCCTGTAGTCCCAGCTACTCCGGAGGCTGAGGCAGGAGAATGGCGTGAACCTGGGAGGCGGAGCTTGCAGTGAGCCGAGATCGTGCCACTGCACTCCAGCCTGGGTGACACAGCGAGACTCCGTCTCAAATAAATAAATAAATATATACATATATATAAAAGTAAAAAAATAAATAAAAAATAAAATTTAAGCATGATCAGCTACTGACACAATATGTGTAATACTATATCCTATCAGCCAGCTACAGGACAAAACTGATTGGTTAGTGAAGAGGAGGGATGAAGGACGAAGGCGGACTCTAAGGCACTTTGAGTGAAGGCATTGCAGAAGGAGCACCACTGAGGAGAGCCAGGGAAAAACCTGACTGATGAAAGCCCTGAACAGGTATGCAGGAGAAAGGGGTAGAGAATGAGAGGGAAAGGGGACTGAAGACTGGTACCGAAATGTGGCTGATTGTCTCCTCTGGTCCTCAAGTCAATGATAGTGCTAGACTGTGGGAGGTGATATTTTGATACTCCCTTCCTGATTCAATCATTTTTATGAAGCCTAAAAACAAGCCACCATGACCCTTTTGCTTTTGGTTTCTTTAATGACTAAGTAATGTGCAAAATAGAATCACAGACGAGGTTGGAGATAAGGCAAGGGTCAGACACATCTTGCATTCGCTCCATATTTAACCAAGAGTCCATGGTTATTCCATGTGCTCACCTCAAAAAGGGCAATTACTCATTCTGAGCAGAGTGCCCAGGGAATTCACTTCCTGCCTGAATAGTCTCCTTGACAAAATTTTTCTAGTGCTTCTTCAGAGTTGTGATTTACTTTTAGTGATTAATTTAACTGCTTGACAATAAAATTTACAGTTTTCCACTAGCAAATCTAGAAGATGGGCACCTCTGAGTTTTGTAGGCTTCCTAATCATACAAATTTTATGTTATCAAATATCTACTACACAGTGTTAGAGGAAAAACAAGTGAACTGCAACACGATTCGTTATTTTCAATTCCAGACTAAACAGTTCCTGAAGAACTCTTACTAAATATACATACACTTAATAACAGTACATTTCTTTATAGTGACTTTTTAAAATAGGACAAGAGGCTAACCCAATTCTAACAGCCTTTTTGAAAATCTTTATTGCTCTATTGATGACTAAATTAATATATACTCATAAAAAATTTAAAACTACTAAATAAAGTGATAGTAAGATGATACTGACTAAACATTTACTAAGGTACTATGCTAACTCATATAGATCCCAAAACTACTATCATTCCCATTTTACAGAAGAGAAAATTAAGGCTGAGAGAGATCATGTATCTGTCCTGAGATCACATGAGTGAGAAGTGGCAGAGACAGGACTTGAACATATGATGGGATCTAACTTAACCTAGCTTAACCATTATTCCATACTACCAAGTAGCAAACTATACAGTGAAAGGGTCTCAGCACGGGATACAAGTTGGGCTGACTCAAAGGTCAAGGATGTGTCTTGTAAATATTACTGATATTTAAAAATAACCAGTGCTTTTATAATTTTACAGAGATCTCTCAATGCTCATGTGTTTCAAAATGACTATGTAAAAATGTCCTGCTTCTGAATTCAACCCAAAAACCCTTACAGAAGAAGATCCTGAGAATAGACAAAAGAAAACTTAACAGACACCACATGCCCTGGCTCCCTGCTTGTCCTGGGTTTAGCACAGTTAACTCTTGCCTCAGTTTTCCAGGCAAGTTTGTTGCTGCGCTGACGAAATCTCCAGAACTAATTAAGCCAGGCAAGCCCAGATGAGGACTGGATTAAAGGAGATGAGATCTAACTACAATCCAAGACTTGGTACTTGTTCATTGTGAAGGAGACTAAATAGAGCAGGGCTGTTTGCTTGAAATGGCACCTGAGTTAGCTCTTGTTCTCTCATTCTCTCTCTCTCTCTCTCCCTCTCTCTCTCTCTCTCTCTCTCTCATATCACCCTCAAAAAGAATCTTGAAGATAAGAGGATGTCATTTCCCACCACGGGTCCAGGAAATACTCCAGCTAATCAGACATTTAACTCTCCAACAAGTTAATTGAAGTAACTGTGCTGAAGGCAGCAGCTGACTAGACCCCTCAAGGCACTGCTTTGTGTGAAACACACACAGCAGGCCCACTTCTGCTCCTAGATATTCAGAACTCTCCCTACAGCTCTCTGACATCTCCAGGCTGGTACAGAAGAGCTTTAGGCTTTTTAGAGGGGATTATTTCAAAAATTATCTCCACCTAAACCTGCTATAAATAGTTCCAGTGTGAGCTATTGGACAGCACCTGAGAAGACAGTTTCTTAACAAGGTGAAAGTTTATCATCTGAAGTAGAATTTTTCTAAGAAACGATCAATGATTGCCTGAGTCTTGTTTAATATGATAATGCGTGTGCATACACACACACACACCCTGATCAATATATAACACATAATCAAGGGAGAGAAAAACAAGGAGGAGAATCTGCAGGTACACAGAAACTGAAATACATCATGGAATCCAAACCCTGCTTTTCCTGCAGCACTCTCCAGTGGTGGCTGATTATTTTCTCACACCTCAACTACCTCAGGGCCAAGAAGCTTATTACGTGTCATCTATGTTCGCCATTGCTATTCCTAATCCTCTTTTCTCCTGTAAACCTTCCTTTTGGCTTATATCTTCTGACTATACCAGCCTCTCTCTTTGTGTCACTGTCAACAATTCCTTCACTTATCAGACCTTGGCATCTTCCAACCCTACCCAAGCCCTGTCACTGTTCTCAATAATATCAATATCAATATAGATGGATTTCCAAACTCCTGGCTTCTTAGTTCCTTGACCTCCTCATTTCTATTGACCTTCCCTTGCACCCCATTTTAACCACCCATCCCTAAGATTCTTGGATCTTCTTCACCTTTCATATCACTAACTCCATCATCCCCTTCTCTGTCCATAACCTCTCCTTTTTCCACTTTGTATGTTCAAGTACTTCCACTACAACCATTCTTTGACTTCATTAAGATCTCCAGTCCATTGACTTAATCACATTTTCCCAATCCATCAGCTAAGTTTTTCTTTACTTTGCTTTTTGTCCATTGGATCCCTCCCCTTGGTCCTTTGAATAACTCTTGTAAACATCCTAAACTTCCTCACCTCTCTGTCATTTCATTTTATCCATCTGGCAAAATCTGGAAGAATGCTATTGTCCACTTTCACCATACCTGTGTCAGATTGATAAATACCTGCTGGATAAAGTTACACAAGAGAAAGACTTGGAACATACACCTTCATGACTGCCAACCTCATACATGTTCTCAATGCCATATGCCATCCTAATTGCAGATCTTTGATCGATTCCATTTCCCACTCTCCACAGACTACTTCAAATTTCCTCCATTTTCCTCAAACCTCAACTCCTTGAGTCCATCCTCCTCCCTCTCTTTGCACAGATTACAGAGAAAATTGAAGCCATTAGACATAAATGCTCTCCTTTACCCGATTACAAACAAAAAAAGCCTACCTACACCACTGGATTTTTCAGTGAAAAGCCAGCTCTACCACATAGGAACTGGGAATTTTGTCATATCACAGGCTTTCTGTGCTTTTTTGTTTTTTATAAAAAAGGAATAATAGTACCTAATTAACAAGATTATAAATTTAATGAGTTAATATATGTAAAGTGCCCAGTTCACAGTAAGCCCTATTTAACTGCCTGATATATTAGACATTATTATTATTCTCCTTTCTTCCTGTTATGATAAAGGAACTAAGCATTCCTCCTACCTAAGGTAAATTCCTCTACATGTACCACATATCCCATCTCTTCCATTTATACTAAGAGCCTAATATCATTCAACAAATATTTGTTAAGTGCCTTCTATATGCCAAACACTTACTAGGCATTGGGTTACAGTAAGTAGGAACTTGTATTATTCAAAGTACAGCAACAAGTCCAGGAGTGCTAGAGTAGTATATGAAAGTCAGTCATAGATAAGATGGGAGGGGTAGTGGGACCCATAACTTATAGGAACTTATAGGATTAATGTTTACTAAATTATCACTAGGTCCCATTTTGTTTCAAGATTATGGACAAAGCCATAAATTAAATGTTGCATATGACCTGATAACATAATATTAGTGAATCATCCAAATTAGTCACCTTCTTCAAAAGGTGCTATGGGCTGTCAGGATTCATCCTAAATCCTGGTTGGATAATAGAGTTCATTCAATGATTAAAAGAGTCTAAATCAAGAAGCTACATGTGGCCTTATCAAACCCATCTCCCACTTTATGACTCTGTTAGCTGTGACTTATGCCTTGGCCTCTCAACGATCCACTCCTAATCTTAAATCTTACACCAATTTTTTACTTTTGAATTTCCCTTTAGCCTCGTGTAGTGTGCCTTGTGCTTATGGCATGCTGGATAAGAGCACTAACTGCAACTTATTAAATAGGCAGGGTTTTAAAATTCTATATGTGGCCGTTTCCTCATCTATAAATTTAGAATCCTAATAGCAGCTATATCATAGCACTATTGTAAGGCTTAAATGGTACATTACATGTAAAGTGCCTGGCCTCTAGTAAATGTTAACCAGAGATCTGTGGAGACAAGTTTGGCCCAAGTGCCATTGCGAACTCTACACCATACTAGCTATGTGACCTCATGAGAGTTAATTCACTTCTTTAAGCCTCGATTATCCCATCTGCAAACTGGGGATAATATTAGTAGCTACCTTACAGGTTGTTAGAGGATGAAATGAGATATAATGCCTAGAAACTTCTTATGACACAGTAGCTTCTCTTGTTATTATGATTAAAGTCTCAAACTTTGCATTTAAAAAGCCAGATTTCCTGTGCTTCCATCCCCATGTAAAATTATATTATCTGCTGCTACATATTTCCTTCCTCACCCCTTGGCCACTTTCCCAAATCCTAATTATCTTTCCTCTTATTATAGGATCTCTTCAAAGATAATGTTCTTATCCACAGTCTGGGACAGCCTACCTAACATTATACACACTTTCTGTCACCAAAACAAGAACCCCAGCAGGGGTAAACACATTTCAACTGTCACTTGTTCCATCTTTACACCATTTGTTTTCATAGGTGATTATCACATTTTGGAATTTATCCTCAAATCAACATAGTTTACTGGCAACCAGACAGTGTAGCCATGAGAAGAGGCTGTAGCCTGACTGTGGGAAATCCACCCCAGAGTAGAGGACACAGAAGACACAGCCAAGCAGACACAGCCTGAAGTCCAAAGCAAAACCATTATCAATCACCCAGATGGCTGGTGATGGGGCTTTGTGGACATGCAATGATGCATAGCAGGGGTTCCAGCAGAGACAAGGAAACTAGGGAGAGTGAAGGAGTGGTAGTTTGGGATAAAAGAATAGAAAATGATCTCATCTCTGTCTCAGTATGGCATCAGTCAAATCTATTAAGATTTCTGAGTTTTTGTTTTTCCTTTTATAAGAATTAAATATCCTCTCTGCAAGCCACTTCCCTCTATTCCATGTAATTGGAAACTTCCACCATTAGAGATTCACATCTTTAACAGCATTTGCAATAATCTGGATGAGATTGTAGACTATTATTCTAAGTGAAGTAACTCAGCAATGGAAAACCAAGCATTGTATGTTCTCATTGATATGCGGGAGCTAAACTATGAGGGCACAAAAGCATAAGAATGATACAATGGACTTTGGGGACTTTGGGGGAAGAGTGGGAGGGGGGCGAGGTATAAAAGACTACAAATATGGTGGAGTGTATACTGCTCGGGTGATGGGTGCACCAAATTCTCACAAATCACCAATAAAAACCTTACTCATGTAACCAAATACCACCTGTGCCCCAATAACTTATAGGAAAAAAACTCCCCCCTCCACTCCATCCTACTGTCACTGTCTTAGTTTAGTCCCTCATCATTTAGCACCAGAACACTACTATAATCATTTCTTAACTCCTACTCCTCTTAAACTCCCACCTCATTTCCACATATACCAGCATGTCCAAAGTCTCAAATATAACCATGTCTTTCCATTCTTTAAAAATGTGGGGGAACCCAAATGTCCTGGGCCTTGCCAACCAGTGAATACAAATGAGGTCACATTTAACCCTATTACAGAAATCACAATAGCCCTGAGATCCCATCTGTTTCAGTGTAGAAAATTCAGTCTGTTCACATGCACACGTATGTTTATTGCAGCACTATTTACAATAGCAAAGACTTGGAACCAACCCAAATGCCCATCAATGATAGACTGGATAAAGAAAATGTGGTACATATACACCATGGAATACTATGCAGCCATAAAAAAAGAATGATTTCATGTCCTTTGCAGGGACATGGATGAAGCTGGAAACCATCAACCTCAGCAAACTAACACAGGAACAGAAAACCAAACACCACATGTTCTCAATCATAAGTGGATGCTGACAGTGAGAACTCATGGACACAGGGAGGAGAACATCACACACTGGGGCCCGTCAGAGGGTGAGGGAAAAGGAGAAGGAGAGCATTAGGACAAATATCTAACGCATGCAAGGCTTAAAACCTAGATGATGGGTTGATAGGTGCAGCAAACCACCATGACACATGTACACCTATGTAACAAACCTGCACGTTCAGCACATGTATCCCAGAACTTAAGTAAAACAAAAAATTAAAATTAAAATTAATAAAGAAAGTTCAGTCTTTTATAGAATATAGATAGAAACCATCAGGAGTGCTTACTGGGGTCCATAAACCCTGCCAGTCATCCCTTACTGATGCAGCTGGCTGTGACAGAACTCCACAACCTTGGGTTCTGAAGGTGCCTAGTAGGAAACATTCCAACCTGAAAGTTTGATCTGGCTGAAGTCACTACTGCTTCGGGGCGATGGACCTTAGAAACTATTATGTGGCCTCCATGGCACATTATTTCAATATGTGTTATTCAAATGTGGCCACAGCCTCTGCCTAGCCAATTCCAAAGATGCCAAGGTCAATAGGAAGTGACGTTAGGAACAGAGGAACACTGCTGCCCATCTTTTAGTCTTGGCCTATAATGGGGCAGGTGACTACCCAGCCCTCCAAGCAGAGGCTCACCAACCCTCCAGGGACTCTCACCACAAACACTTGCCCAGAAGAGATCACTACCCAGGCCTTCCTACTACTTTGGGAGGCCAAAAACAAGTGACAGGCATGCCCCAACCAAATTTTCCTCCTCCCACCCTTTAGGGAAGCCCACATTCAGAATAACTTGTTTCACTTTGATCATCTTCTGGGGTGCTCATATTATCCTGGGGACTGAATAGGAATGCCCCTGTGTAGAGATTCCTCAGGATCTTTGCATACCATGTCGCACTATGCTCAAATGAAAATAATTTTAAAAAGTAAACCCATGGAACATACAACTTGTGAAGAACTGTTTTAAGCATGTTAATATCATACAAGATAGATTAATGTCCTCCCCATTTTACAGATGAGAACACTGAAAAACACAGGGGTTAAGTGACTTGCCTAAGGTTACACAGCTAGCACACTGCACAGGCAAGATTAAAACAGAGAGTGTCTGGTTCCAGAGTTTACAGTACTAAGCCATTCATTTTACTGGAATTTTCCAGTTAAATGGAAAATGAGAAGCCCAGATAAGTATTTGTCCTCCTTCTCTTCTTCCCTCACCTCCACCAACTACTACTACTCAATTTCACTGGTAGACTTTTCAGAACTTCTGGCTACACTTACAAACACAAAGCCTAAAAGACACCTGCCCCTAACATTTCTGGAAAACTGGGGCAAGAGTACAAATACAGGTCCACATACCATAAGTCTAAAAAAGGTTAACGAACTGATGAATAAAACATGTTTAACTCTCTTACCTTTATAAACATACCTTTGTAACAACCTGGAAGTCCAGGTTTGCAGAATTCCATGACTCCTCAGAGTTCTTCACAAGAATTTGGTGGTACAAGGTGTGAGCCCAAAATACCTGAGACAAGTCTCAACCAATTTAGAAAGTTTATTTTGCCAAGGTTAAGGACACATGCCTGTGACACAACCTCAGGAGGTCCTGACAATATATGCCCAAGGTGGTTGGAGCACAGCTTGGTTTTAGACATTTTAGGGAAACATGAGACATCAATCAATATATGTAAGATGTGCATTGGTTCAGTCTGGAAAGGCAGGACAACTTGAAGCAGGGAGGGGGATTCCAGGTCATAGGTAGATAAGAGACAAACGGTTGCATTCTTTTGAGTTTCTGATTAGCTTTTCCATAGCAAGCAATCACATATGCATTTATCTCAGTGAGCACAGGGATGACTTTGAGTTCTGTCTGTCATTTGTCCACAAATTGTGAGGGAGGTATGTAGTTTTGGTTTGTTTGTTTGTTTGTTTGTTTGTTTTTGTTTTTTTATCTTAGTAGCAATCTTTTATTTGAATAGAATGGGAGGCAGGTTTGCCCTAAGCAATTCCCAGCTTGACTTTTCCCTTTGGCTTAGTGATTTGGAGGGTATCGAGATTTATTTTCCTTTCACAAAGGAAAGTCAGCCCACCCCCTTCTTCTCCTAGCTCAATACTGCACCATCCTGTCTTTTATGTATGTGGGTGGACACTCTAATCTGAGTATGATCTACAGTCCTCAGAAGAACCACTTCTTCAGGGTAGAGGTATGCACAGTAATGGTGTAGTTTGCCTTTGGGAGAAGAAACCCTAGAAACATGGCAGTGAAAGCTCTGGAAGTGGGTTCCAAGCCATTTAATGACAGAGAGAGAGGAGTTACCACAATACCTGGCAGATAGTAAGCACTATAGAAATCTCATCTGTGATTATCCTCTCAGGAAGATATATGCATGAACTTGATCATAGGAACAAATGAGGCAGATGCCCATTCCATTAAAAAGACATGGCAGCTCTGATTGCCTGTGCACAGAATTCCAACATATTTGGGTGAGTTTCAGTTTCTGACATGTGGAAACAAAATCTTTCAGTTCAGACCTACTCAGTTTTTATGTATGAATTCAAACAATCAGAAAAAGAAGCAGCACAGCATCATGTTATAAGCGGACTCTTAATCTGTTGTTAAAGTAAGGAAAAACATGCCCTCAAGCTCATTCTGATGAACCCAATACAAATGTGGGGTTATTAGTTTTTCTTCTATTGTATATAGGAGCAAAAAGTTGGAAAGGACACATGCAATTTGTAAAATCAAATTCGTGAGTGCAGGACCGCCTAAATGGTATGGAGTGAGAAACAAAGTTGCTCTACTCAAAGATAATTTCCCCTATGTGGCAGAAGTTTCACCAACTGGAACTCATTTCTTTGAGTTAAGACATCATCTTTTCTGGGAACCACACATATAAGTTTAATGTATTAGGTCATGTATTAGCCTATCATCAGCCATTAAATTATTAGTGCTAAATTCATCAACAAATGACCAAGAGCTGAAACCCAAGATCCCAAGGTCTTTGCTGAATTCCAAGAAAGAGTGAGCCCTAGTGTTCTGGAGACAGAGCCAGAAAGCAGAGCAGATTCAAACTTGTACTTCAAGAGTTTTGTCATTACAATACAACAACCACAAAAACAAACAAACAAAAAAAACCCCAATTTTAAAATGGGCAAAAGACTTGAATAGCCATTTCTTTAAAGAGGTATAGAAATGGCAGATAGACACATGAAAAGCTGCTCACCATCACAAATCATTAAGGATATGCAAAACAAAACCACAATGCACAACTACTTCACATGTGCTAGTGTGGCTATTAATAACAACAACCGCCGCCCACCTCTCCACCCCCCCCAAAAAAAACCGAAGTGTTGATGAAGTTGTAGAGAAATTAGAACTCCTGTGTATTGCTGGTGGGATTGTAAAATGATGCAGCTGCTGTGGAAAATGGTATGGCAGTCCCTCAAAAAAACATAGAAAGCAATTCCCCTTCTGGGGATATAACCTAGAGAATTGAAAGCAGGGATTCAAGTGGACATTAGTATACCCATAATCACAATAGCTAAAAATGCAGAAGCAACCCAGTGTCCATCAACAGATGAACAGATAAACAAAATGTGGTACACGAATACAATGGAATATTTTTCAGCTTTTAAAAGGAGGGAAATACTGACACATGCTAGAACATAGATGAACATTGAAGACATCATTGTAAGTAAAATATGCCAGTCATAGAAGGAATAATCTGATTCCACTTATATCCAATACCTAGAATAGTCAAACTCATAGAGACAGAATGATGGGTGCCAGGCCTGGGGGGAGGAGCGAACGAGAAGTTAGCATTTAATGAGTAAGGAGTTTCAGCTTGGGAAGATGAGAAAGTTCTAGAGAAGCATAGTGGTGATGATTGTACAACAACGTGAATTTACTTAATGCCACTGAACTGTACACTTGAAAATTGTTAAAATGATAAATATTATGTTCTATGTCTTTTACCACAATACAAAAAGTTAACTGCCTACTATAATACTTCTAATTCTGATGATAATACTATGTGAATAGAATTTATGAAATTTTGTTGTTGTTGTTGTTGTTTTTTACAAAAGAAAGAGGTTTAATTGGACTTACAGTTCCATGTGGCTGGGGAAGCCTCACAATCATGGCAGAAGGCAAGGAGGAGCAAGTCACATCTTACAAGGATGGCAGCAAGCAAAGAGCTTGTACATCCTTTATAATAACCATCAGATATCATGAGACTTACTCACTATAATGAGAACAGCAAGGGAAAGACCTGCCCCTGTGATTCAATTACCTCCCACCAGGTCCCTCCCACAACATGTGGGAATTCAAGACGAAATTTAGGTGAGAATATATCCAAACCATATCATTCCACCCCTGGCCCCTCCCAAGTCTCATGTCCTCACATTTCAAAACCAATCATGCCTTCCCAACAGTCCCCCAAAGTCTTAACTCATTTCAGCATTAACTCAGAAGTTCACCGTCCAAAGTCTCATCTGAGACAAAGCAAGTCCCTTCTGCCTATGAGCCTATGAAATCAAAAGCAAGTCAGTTACTTCTTAGACACAATGGGGGTATAGGCATTAGGTAAATACAGCCATTCCAAATAGGTGGCATTGTCCAAAACAAAGGGGCTACAGGCCCCATGCATGGTTTTGTTTTTGTTTGTGTTTGTAATTATACTTTAAGTTCTTGGGTACATGTGCACAATGTGCAGGTTTGTTACATATGTATACATGTGCCATGTTGGTGTGCTGCACCCATTAACTCATCGTTTACATTAGGTACATCTCCTAATGCTATCCCTCCCCGCTCCCCCCACCCCACAACAGGCCCCAGTGTGTGATGTTCCCCTTCCTGTGTCCAAGTGTTCTCATTGATCAGTTCCCACCTACAAGTGAGAACATGCGAGGTTTGGTTTTTTGTCCTTGCAATAGTTTGCTGAAAATGATGGTTTCAATTAATTCAAGATGGATTAGAGACTTAAATGTTAGACCTAATACCATAAAAATCCTAGAGGAAAACCTAGGTAGTACCATTCAGGACATAGGCATGGGCAAAGACTTCATGTCTAAAACACCAAAAGCAACGGCAACAAAAGCCAAAATTGACAAATGGGATCTCATTAAACTAAAGAGCTTCTGCACAGCAAAAGAAACTACCATCAGAGTGAACAGGCAACCTACAGAATGGGAGAAAATTTTTGCAATCTACTCATCTGACAAAGGGCTAATATCCAGAACCTACAAAGAACTCAAACAAATTTACAAGAAAAAA
The DNA here is from genome assembly GCF_024542745.1 of Macaca thibetana thibetana. Classification (NCBI taxonomy): domain Eukaryota; kingdom Metazoa; phylum Chordata; class Mammalia; order Primates; family Cercopithecidae; genus Macaca; species Macaca thibetana. Next base: position 100,014,150 of record NC_065598.1, on the reverse strand, counting down.
ACAAACAACCCCATCAAAAAGTGGGCAAAGGATATGAACAGACATTTCTCAAAAGAAGACATTCATACAGCCAACAGACACATGAAAAAATGCTTATCATCACTGGCCATCAGAGAAATGCAAATCAAAACCACAATGAGATACCATCTCACACCAGTTAGAATGGCGATCATTAAAAAGTCAGGAAACAACAGGTGCTGGAGAGGATGTGGAGAAATAGGAACACTGTTACACTGTTGGTGGGATTGTAAACTAGTTCAACCATTATGGAAAACAGTATGGCGATTCCTCAAAGATCTACAACTAGATGTACCATATGACCCAGCCATCCCATTACTGGGTATATACCCAAAGGATTATAAATTATGCTGCTATAAAGACACATGCACACGTATGTTTATTGCGGCACTATTCACAATAGCAAAGACTTGGAATCAACCCAAATGTCCATCAGTGACAGATTGGATTAAGAAAATGTGGCACATATACACCATGGAATACTATGCAGCCATCAAAAAGGATGAGTTTGTGTCCTTTGTAGGAACATGGATGCAGCTGGAAACCATCATTCTTAGCAAACTATCACAAGAACAGAAAACCAAACACCGCATGTTCTCACTCATAGGTGGGAACTGAACAATGAGATCACTCGGACTCAGGAAGGGGAACATCACACACTGGGGCCTATCATGGGGAGGGGGGCGGGGGGAGGGATTGCATTGGGAGTTATACCTGATGTAAATGACGAGTTGATGGGTGCAGCACACCAACATGGCACAAGTATACATATGTAACAAACCTGCACGTTATGCACATGTACCCTACAACTTAAAGTGTAATAATAATAAATAAATTAAAAAAAAAAAAGAAAAAAGAAAATGATGGTTTCCAGCTTCATCTATGTCCCTACAAAGGACATGAACTCATCCTTTTTTATGGCTGCATAGTATTCCATGGTGTATATGTGCCCATAAAATTGTTTTAAAAGTAGTATCTTAAAATATTTTGTATTCTACACTATATAATATCCATTTTTGCTTTAATGCTTGAAAAGGGGTCCCAAGATCTATGAACAAACATGATGCTTTATGAAGGTGTTTGCCCTGACTCTGCAAAATAGTGTATACTATCCTCTGACAGCAATTTGAGAAGTGAAAGCATAGAGTTTCTCAACCATGAAACTATTGACACTTGGGGCTAACATAATTCTTTGTTGTTAGAGGGCTACCAAATGCATTGCAAGATATTTAGCAGCATCCCTGAGCTCAACCTCCTAAGTGCCAGTAGTGAGAGAGATAGACTGAGCCCTTCACAAGATGATCCTGGAAAAGCAGAAAAGTGGGGTATCAGGGGAACCCACCCCCAATATTTCAACATAGGTTCTTTCTATTTTCCCTAAGTGTCGACCAGCTGAGAAATAAAGAGAAAGAGTACAAAGAGAGGAATTTTACAGCTGGGCCCCCAGGGGTGACATCACATATCAGTAGGATCATGATGCCCACCTGAGCAGGAAAATCAGCAGGTTTTTATTAAGGACTTCAAAAGGGGAGGGGGTGTATGAACAGGGAGTAGGTCACAAAGATCACAAGGCAAAGGGCAAAATCAAAAACTCTTTTTTTTTTTTTTTTTGGGGGGGGGGACGGAGTCTCGCTCTGTCGCCTAGGCTGGCGTGCAGTGGCCAGATCTCAGCTCACTGCAAGCTCCGCCTCCCGGGTTCACGCCATTCTCCTGCCTCAGCCTCCCGAGTAGCTGGGACTACAGGCGCCTGCCACCTCGCCCAGCTAGTTTTTTGTATTTTTTTTTTTTTAGTAGAGACGGGGTTTCACCATGTTAGCCAGGATGGTCTCGATCTCCTGACCTCGTGATCCGCCCGTCTCGGCCTCCCAAAGTGCTGGGATTACAGGCTTGAGCCACCACGCCCAGCCCAAAAACTCTTGATAAGGGTCTATGTTCAGCTGTGTACATATTGTCTTGATAAACATCTTAAACAACAGAAAACAGGGTTCAAGAGCAGAGAACCAGTCTGACCTCAAATTCACCAACTGTTAACTGAAAATGTTTAAAATGACTGTTAACTCATTAACAGTCCTTATTCTCCATGTAAGCAAGGGACTTATTTCTCTTAGAATTTTTGTTCAGTAACATAAGTGACTTAAGACCTTTTCTGTCCTTTCACTGGGCCTTTTAAGTTTCAAAACAAAGTCGAAGTACTTCACATCCCTTGTAAGTTGTATTCCTAGGATTTTATTCTCTTTGTAGCAATTGTGAATGGAAGTTCATTCACGATTTGGCTCTCTGTTTGTCTGTTATTGATGTATAGGAATGCTTGTGATTTAACAAAGATTTTTGAAGTCTGGAAAAGAGTTGCTCAGTTGTCTTTCAGGATTATTCCAATCTGCATTTTCCTCTGAACTTCCAATCAAAACATGCCATTGAGAGGAAGCCTGTTGCTTTGTTTCATTTTGTTTTGTGTCTCCACAGTTGTATGCAATTATTAAATCATTGCTTTCTGTGAAATGAATTGAAATATTTTTTGAACACCTACTATGCATTCATTATGCTTCCCACTACCTGTCCTTGATATTCTCTATGAATTTGGCATTTGTATTTTCCATAATACTGGACACTAACATCTAATTAATATTAATGAAGAATATAGTACTTTGGGCAGGATTCTGTAAATTTTGATTTGCTAGAAATGATTTTTCCATGTTGCCAATATGAACATATTATACTTCTCTACAGGGTTGAGTTTAGAATATGTGTGTGTGTGTGTGTGTGTGTGTGTGTGTGTGTGTGTGCACGTGTGCATCTGTGTGTGACAATTTTGGTAAACTAAGTAAGATCACTATATCTGGCAGGTCTCATCTTTAACCTAAGCAGGTGCAAAGTTTGTCATGAATATTACAAGAAGATGCATTGATAAAAACTCACAGAACCCGTGAGATTTCAGGAGTGTTCGAACTGAAGGCCTAACTGTAAAGTAAGGGGCCCAAGAACCAGTGATGTCAAAGGATAACAGATAAAGAAACCACATACCAAAAAGAGCAAGAAGTCCCCTGTAGAAAGGAGAATTTCAGGGCATGACAGGTTCTGTGCAGGGTACTGAGTTTCGGCCTGGCATTTAAAGGCAAGCAGTCCTATCTGCCATGCCTCATGCTGGGGTACAGCACGTTGCCCATGCCTTTCAGTTCTTCCAGAAAGGGTCACACTGAACCCAGAGTCAGGAAAGCTGCTTGGTGTCTGGGCTGTACATTGGGTTGTGCAAGGCCCAACTGTCCTGGGATTTTTTTTTTTTTTATCATGCGCTAAGGGCTAAGAATCATAACTGGTCAATATAAGTGATGTGTGCTTAGAGAGCTCTGGATTAAAAGTTCAGTGTACCTGTTCCAATATGTTTGCTGACATTAGGCATGGCTAACAAAAGAGTAAGGCCACACACACACACTTCTAACTTCTGTTTAATGAAAGTGAATGCAGAATAGAAATAGTTCAAAATGCTACATGCTTGATTCTATTCAGTATTTCAATTATAACTATTACATTATGTTGTAAGCTGGGTTGATTAGCAATACGTTAGCTCATTAACTTTGAGAGTCTGACCACCTTATGCTCTCTATGGATGGCATCTGAGTGCCCTCATTTATATGCATTTGATTCACTCATGGAGGTTTTCCTGGGAGAAAAATAAAACTCATAATAAAACAAATAGCCACTGGGAAGACAATACAATAATAATTATAAGGAACACTATGACAATTATGCCTTCAAATTCCGACAGCATAAATGCAAACCTACTTTTAGGCAGGAACTTGTAAAAATAACAGGCAGATGGTATGTGAAAATTCATACAGCTTTATAAAAATGCAATAATATTGTGCTTTGTGTTGACAGAGTTCCTTCCTTGAAAAGAGCTCTTATCCCTTGACGGATGCTCTCTAAGGATGTGCAGCCCACTTGCTGAACTACCCAGAAGTCAGGGTGCAGATAGGCATGTCATGGAAGTGTTGGTAGGACCCCACCCTGCACATCATTCTGTGACATGAGAAACAATTGAGCTTCCAGATCAAACTGACATCTCCTGCAATGTTCCAGATATTTGGACTTTCCCAGCCAGGCAAAAGAAGCAAGGCAAGGCAGGGTGCAGTGGCTCACGCCTGCAATCCCATCACTTTGGGAGGCCAGTGCAGGAGGATTGCTTGAGCCCAGGAGTTTGAGATCAGTCTGAGCAACATGGCGAAACCCTGTCTCAACAAAAAAAAAAAAGAAAGAAAAAAAAGAAAAAATTTACAAACATTAGCTGGGCACAGTGGCATGTGCCTATAATCCTAGCTACTAGGGAGGCTGAGGTAGGAGGATCACTTGAGCCCTGGAGATCGAGGCTACAGTGACCAGTGATCATACCACTGCACTCCAGCCTGAGACCCTGCCTCAAAAAGAGAAAAACAAAAAGAGGAGCAAGGCTCAACCCTGTCATCAATCCATTCACTGATTTATTCAATCAGTGCTTACATAGAACTCAGGAATTCATTCACTTAGCAAAGAGCTTCTTAGTTGCAGCTGAATATTAGAATCACTTTGGAAGCTTTTAAAAATTACTGAATCTTGAAGCTCATCCCCAGGGTTTCTGATTTTTTTCACTGGTAATAATAATATTTATTAAGCGTATACTTTGGGGTTAGTTTGCTAACCCATTTATTGACATAAAATTCACATGAATAAAATTCAATCATTTGAAGTATATAATTGAATAGCTTTTAGTGTATTCGCAGAGATGTACAACCATTACAGTCAACTTTATTTATTTATTTATTTATTTATTGAGACAGTGTCTTGCCCTGTCACCCAGGCTGGAGTGCAGTGATGCAATCTTGGCTCACTGCAAAGTCTGCCTCCCGGGTTCAAGCAATTCTCATGCCTCAGCCTCCCAACTAGGTGGGACTGCAGGTGGGCACTACCACATCCGGCTAATTTTTGTATTTTTAGTAGAGACAGGGTTTCACAATGTTGCCCAAGCTGCGCTCAAACTCCTGACCTCAAGTGATCTGCCCACCTCAGCTTCCCAAGGTGCTGGGATTACAGGCGTGAGCCACCACACCCAGTCTACAGTCAACTTGAGAACATTTGCATCATCCCAAAAAGAAACCCTGACTGGAGACAATCCCAGCCTAGACTCACACTTTGTATAACTTTGGACATCATTTAACCTTTGCTATTTCAATTTCCTAAATGGAAAATGGGAATAATAATACTTAAGGATTTGGGTTTTGGGATAATTAAAGTAAAATTTAAAGAAAGAAATCCTGCACACATTAGGTATCAGTACCATTCCCCATGTCCTCATCCCCACCCTGGCCCTAAAAAAAAAATATGATTCTACTTTCTGTCTATATAGATTTGCCTATTCTGGACATTTCATATAAATGGGATCATATAATAAGTGGCATTTTTTTGTTGGATTGCTTATAATTTACATAAAATTTTCAAGGTTCAAATATAATGTCTCGTGAATCAATACTTCATACATTTTTATGACTGAATAATATTCCATTGTATGGATATACCACTTTTTGTTGGTCAACTATTTATCAGTTGATCGACATTTGTATTGTTTCCACATTTTGGTACTGGGAATACAGCATAGAACACTACACAGTGCTTATCTTGGCATAATTTACAGTCCAGCATTCACTCAAGGATATTCAGAGGAAACCTAATGAGGATGCTAGACATATTATTAGGGTCCAACTGAATCCAACACATGCCTCTAACTTGGCTATTGCTTATTTCTCTCCTCAGAGTTAATGAGGGAAGAAAGGAATCATTTTGAATAAACTTAACATCAGGCATTTTACAAAAAGGAACCTCACATTCTCAGGAAAAAAAGGGGGGGTTCTGGACAGTAAAATATAGTAAACTATGTTCACATGTATTTATTTAGTACTTCTTGGGACTTCAGCACTACAGTAAGTGCTTTAGTGGATATGAAGGAGAAAGAACAAAAAGATAATTAAAGGGAGAGAAAAACAGAAAGGAGAGGATGAATAAGAGAAAAAGTATTTCTGAGCTCCTGCTATGCACATGACATTATGCTATGTGCATTCAAACACCTCATCTTATTTTAATGACATATGAGAGAGGCGTCCTGTCCATAAAGATATATTCTAGTTGGACAGACAAGCACAAAACGACCATGGAATGCTACATAGCATTTATTATGAAATCATACAACATTGTCTGGTACAGAAAATTAAGAGTCCAGGAAAAAGTCAATATACGTTAGAAGGGGAAAGAAAGGCATGAGGCCAGCTGATTTACTTGTATGAATTCACTTTAGACAAGGTGTAGGCTTTCAATTTGGCAGAGGAGTGGGGCTTCCAGGGAGCACAGGGGTAGGAACAAGCATGAGAAATAATAGCTTCTATTAACTAGGAACTATTTCACACTAAGCTATCTCCTCCAAGCCAGACTTTACGTGGGATAAAGGCAATGTTTTGTACTTTATACTGTTTTTACTCTTTATCTGTACTACAGTTGAATTGCTTCAGAGCTTGGGTAGGGAAGAGGGTGCTATTTATTCTCCCCTTCAAAATCTCATCTCCCAAACTGCTTGGGCTCCTGAAATTAACCACCAAATTATAGGGCTCTCACTTTCAAATACGCGGGTGAGGCTCTGGGGCGGAGAGAATGCTGAAAAACACAGTCCAAACTTCCTGAAAGCTCAAGCTATAATAATGCGTTTGACTGCAGGCAAGTCTAACTAATCAGGAATTTAGTAAAATCCTCTTTAGCCTTCTGGAGGCAAAATAGTGTAGTATTTTAGGAGCACAAACTATGGAACCAGAATACCTGTGTTTGAATGTCACCTCATTATCACCTGTGTGGCCTTGAGCAATTTATTTTACTTATGGCCTCAGTTTCTTCTTCTGAAAAACTAAATGGGTTCCTATGAAAAGTCATTGTGTTAATGGATGTAAACTGCTTCTTAGACAGTGCTTGGCATGTAGTAAATACTGTCTCAGTTTGTTAGCACTATCATTGGATAGATTCTGCAAATGAACCTATTGAATAAGAGTTGGCACCTGATGAAAGATTGAAAAATCACTCATTCTTGTGGAAACTCAAAAAATGTACTTGCTCCCTGACAATACTAATGACTGCAGTGAAAGCAGGAGAGCTTAGGTCAGATAAGCAATTAGTGCTGACCAAAGAAATATATTGAAGTCTCTAATGAATGAATGAGTTCATTACTCTACTCAGCTTGGACAGTAGATCCAGACTATCCATCCTTCACTTAAATGCAATTTAGGATCCAGGCCCTATCCCCAGACCTTGTTGAGTTGGTAACTGAGAACCTTTTTATTTATTTATTTATTTATTTGAGACAGGGTCTCACTTTGTACCATCTCAGCTCACTGCAGCCTCGAACTCTGGAGCTAAAACAATCCTCCTGACTCAACCTCCAGAGTAACTGGGACCACAGGCATTCACCATAGCTCCCAGCTAGCTTCTTTTGTATTTTTTTGTAGAGAGGAGGTTTCACTATGTTGCTCAGGCTGGTCTCAAACTCCTGAGCTCAAGTGATCCTCCCACCTCAGCTTCCCAAATTGTTGGGATTACAAGGTGTGAGCCAGCGCACCCAGCCAAGAGAAGCATTTTAGAATTAAACTATAGTTTCAAATAATAGTCTATTATTTTCAAAAATTGTATTTTATTCGTTTAAAAAAAGCAAATATCCTTTATACTTATGGGAAAAAAAAAAACTGCTTGGCCAGGCACTGTGGCTCTCACCTGTAATCCCAGCTCTTTGGGAGGCCAAGGCGGGCGATCACCTGAGGTCAGGAGCTCAAGACCAACCTGACCAACATGGAGAAACCCCACCTCTACCAAAACTACAAAATTAGCCAGGCATGGTGGTGCACTTCTGTAATCCTAGCTACTCGGGAGGCTGAGGCAGGAGAATCACTTGAACCCAGGATGCAGAGGCTGCAGTGAGCTGAGATCATGCCACTGCACTCCAGCCTGGGCAACAGAGCCAGACTCCATCAAAAAAAAGAAAAGAGGAAAAAAGACCATTTATCATGTGCGTACCCAGTATTCATACTTAAGTCATACATTTCCTCTCCCTTTTATAACTTTGCATGTTACAGTAAAACTCAGAGCTTTCAAATTGTACAGCCTTTGATTAAAATTAAGTAATACAGTGTGAATCTGTGTGTGTGATTAAAATTCAGTGACACAGTGTGAGTCTGTGTGTGTGTATCTGTGTATCTTCAAAAGTAGATGAACTAAATTCTATGAATATTGGGTGTATTCTTGCTTTTGGAAAGGGCTTTGAGATAAGCATTTCCGATGGTTGCTTGGATGTCATCAAGTTTCTAAACAGAGCTAATATTAGTAATAGCCAACAAATTTTGAGTGCCTACTATATGCCAGACCCATTGTCACATGCATATTTCATTTGATACTCACAACAACCCCATGAGATGGATACCATTATGATCTCCATTTGACATATGTGGAAACTGAAGCATAAAGAGATTAAGTAAATTTCTCAAGGTCACAGAGCTAGCAAGCGACAGAGCTGGGACTGAAATCCAGCTTCTACCTAGACTGTCAACAGCATTCTTCCCTTCTATTCAGGTAGGCCCTGGCTAAATCTACTCTGGTCCTCTGCGAGGCAGGGATGGTATAGGAGACAGAAAAAGGATTTTGCCAAGCACAGAGGGTAAAGGTTAGCTTAATTCTTTGCCCTGTCAAGGAGACAGAAGTGTGATGAGGTTGAGGTTGTCCTTTACCTAATTTAACTCACTCAGCTCTGGCCACTGTCTGCTGTGCGTGCCTTCACATCCCTGCCTTACTCTCTGAGCTTCCACCACAGCATAGTGGACTGTGCATGCAGTAAGAATTGACTACATGGGTACGTTTAGCGTGAACCCTAAGTAACAAGTGGGGAGAAGTTCATTATTAATTCTATGCAGAGACACCAGGCCTGGATAGGGGAGAGAATAGCCGGGAGGTTAGGGTTCCAGTTAAGGTCTTAGGCCTTCAAGTCAAGCAGATCTGAGTTTGTATATTGTCTCTCTCACTTACTACCTGTCACTTAGAGCAAATTACTTAACCTCTTTCAACCTCAATTTGCTCATTCAGGAAATGGGGATGAGAACAAATTTTCACAGTGCTGATGTGAGAATTCAGTAAGTCGCATGTCAATCACTTAGCACAGTCTGGCAAATAAAAACCACTGTATGGCAGCCACTCTTATCAGTGATATTATCTAATGAAATGTCCATGGGTTTTTCTCAGGAGAACACCTAGGGCAGAGAAGCTGTCTGGCTGCCTCAAGACGGCACAATGTACAAGCAGGACACAGGAGTGGATGGGAGCATGGATAATGTGGCTCCTGAGCTCTCCAGTTCACCAATGACCAGCACAGCCAGAAGGGCCCCCAGGCTGTGCAGACATACAATTCTTTGGAGGCTGCTACCTCAAAATGACAAAGGCAAAATGTCAACTCCTCGGATACCTCCTCCCACCGGTAATGCCAATAATTGCTCTGTTACTAGGAATGGTACCCAGGAGAGCTCCATGAAGCAAACCCCATAGTGGGACACAACTTTATACTGTGATTCTAGTACTTTCTCATGCTTCAACACCTGAAACCTATGGCTATTAAGGCCTATTCATGCCTCACTGCATTTAAGCTGCTTACACCCAGCTAACTACTATAAGTTCTAGAGTCTCGTCATCACAGTGCTCAGCTGCACAGGAATAGCTGCATGCTAAGCAGCAGGAGTGGATGGTCATCACTTCAGCTGGTCCTTGGTATACACCCCTTTATCAGCTTGCTGAAGTTATTTTCACAGCACTTCATCACTGACTGTTGGAGTTTCTGACCAAAGATGGCCAGTGGAACGCCACATTTTTTAATTGTATATACTGGTGTCAGGTTAACCCAGGCAAGAGGCACTGCCCTGAGGCCCACATTTTGAAGGGCCCTGCTCTGACTCTCCTATGGTTGCAACCCTCCCCACAGAGTGGGCCATGGGACCACAGGGACATGCACATTTTGAGTTCAGATCCTCAGCTTCTAGAACAAAATTTAGGTAAATGAACCCCAGAATTTTCTGCTCAAACAGCATGAAGACTACTGATGGGAGGGTGGTTGTGCAGGACTCCTGCTGGGAGTTATCCCTCTAAGGGTATGCAGTGCCACAGGTGTACAAGTCCTAGCCTGTTGGGTGACCAATGGCCAGTTGTTTTGGACATTAGAGTGCTAGATAGAGCTTGGACGTGTAGGCTGGCATGTCCACGTGCTTGAACCTTCTTGTAGTGTGGAAAGAGAGCCAGGGATAGGAGAAGAGAGTCAAGGGTAGGAATATGAGAGGGCAGTGGGTGAGTAGGCCACAGACCAGATGTCCCCATTTGTAACATTGATCTGTGCCCTACAGATCTTAGATGGAAGATTGCCTGTTGGTTCTGCCTTGTTCTTACCAATTACATGGAAGAAGCAGAGGGGTGGTAGCTCCTCCCTCACCCTTCACAACAAAACAGAACAGGTGGCTTGCAAAATAGAATTTCCTTTTTGGCAGGAGAGTGTAATCTACAGCAGAATCCATCATGACTCTGAAAATTTCCAGAATAGGCCTAATTTCAAACATTCTATAACCTATGTCGGATATTTGTCCATGCCTATGTTCAAATTTAGGTCTCAATAAAGTCCTCTACATCCCCAGCTGGTTCTCTAAGTAAGCCTTCCTCCCAACACCTTTAGTGTGTGAATATCGCTGGGCAGATGTGCTTTAAAGATAAACTCTAAGGCCTCTCAGTAGGAAAGCATCTGGCAGCCCTGAGTGCCCTGATGAGTGTCCTAACCCATGGAACCCTGCTCTCTCCTTCACAAATAGTCCAAACACTTCCCTGTCCTTCATTCAACATTCAACACTTGGTTCTGACAAGGAGGAAACTGCCTTTCACAAGCTCCAGATTCCCAATACCCTGGTGCTTACCCCCCTTCAGGAATGTGATTAGTGCTCGACACTGACTATTAACTTTCACCGTGGGGTTGTTGATCTTTTCCAGGGTAAATCTTGAAAGCATAAAACTTCTTTAATGTCAAACACTTAAACCGGATGAGAGAAAAATTAAGCCACTAAAAACTGATGATCTCCAGTAAAACAAGCCCCATCCAAGAGTCTGGGCACTGCTAATGCTGTCTGCAGCAGCTCATTCGGTTTCAAGTACATTTGAAACAGCAATTGTTTCACCATGAGTAGCTGCTGTATGTCCGATGCACCACACTTCCGAATAATAAGGAAATCATTCAGTTGTTTCTTTGCTGAACAGGCTGGCTTGTCCGTGAGCAGTCTGGCCAGCAGAAGCCTCAGGGATCCCAGAGAGAAGCAGTTGTTTCCTGATTGGCATTTCATCTAAGTACTAAGGACATCCACTGAAGAGAAGATGCTGGATTTCACCTCCATGGGCAGGTTAGTGAAAGTCTCTCAAGGAAATGAATCTTTTACAAAGCCATCCTCTGCCCTCTTTCCTTCAGTCCCTTTGCCTGCGACTCACCAAAGTTGGCATTTTGGGACACAGTCTTGACCTTTCTACTACAGGAATAGTCTTCTCCACACAAGCCCCCTATACACAGGCCAGGGTGAGGAAAGGAAGCTATTTCATTGAGGAGGTAGTCATGACTCCAAGCTCACTTCCCAAGTCCTCATCTCCACTCCCATTCTGTCTCCTTAAATCTGTATCAGCCCTAAAATTAGGACAAATTTGATTCTGCTCTTGCCATGTCCTTTTTAGCACCTAACATGAAGCTCCCACTCTGCCCCTTTAATGGTACACTCCTGCCTGTCCTCTTTGTGAGTTCTCCAAGCCTGGATTCTCTTCTCCATTTAAACACTCATCACCCTGATTTCTCAATAGTTCATGCCCATCTCATGTTTGGTCCTCTTATAAAGACAAATAAACAAATGTGTACACCACACAGTTATGAACAGAGGAAAATAAAGTAATGCTTTTTCCCCCAGGGATCATTCCTGGAACGGGGACCTTCAATATCCTTAGGGGAAAAAAGAGTAAACATACCTTTTTTTTTTTTTTCTGAGACACAGTCTTGCTCTGTCACCCAGAGTAGAGCAATCTTAGGTCACTGCAGCCTCAAACTCCTAGGCTTAAGCGATCCTTCTGTCTCAGACTCCCAAGTAGCTAGGACTATGGGTCCACACCACCATGGCCCAACTACTTTTCTTATTTTTTGTAGAGATGGGATCTCACTATGTTGCCCAGAATGGTCTCAAAATTCCGGCTTCAAGCGGTTCTCCCACCTTAGCTTCCCAAAGTATTCGGATTATATGCATGAGCCACTGTACCTGGCCTAAACATTTACTTAAAGCACCTGATACAGTAGCCACTAAATGACACCAGTGGTTATTTTAATTTAAGAGAAATTAAATATAGTTAAAAATTTCGGTTTTTAAGTGCTCAAAAGTCATATGTGCCCAGTGGCTACCATATAGTACAAATATAGGATATTTCCACGACCACAGTAGTTTGTATTGGACAGGGTTTCTCTGGAGGGTAATTCTACTGGTGGGACTTACAGGCCGTGTGCAGGTTGCTAAGGCTGGTAGGACAGATATGGGAAGCACAAGGACCATTCTGAACTTCTTGCGAGGTATCCATTGTCTGGACGGAATGTTCTCTCTACTGCTGCCCAAGACTCAACATTTTCCAAAAAGTCATTTTATGCCCCATACAAACGACACATAGCTACATAGCCTTTGCTTTTAGAAATAGTCAGAATAACCTTCAACTGAGTTCCTCCTTTAGGGACATAAAAAATTATAAAGTCATTGACTTTTTCCTGGCACTGTAGGTTACTAAAACCATGAAAAGTAGTCCTTGGTGAAGCCTAAACAGAAAACTAGAAACCCCAAGGATTCTGCTGGCATCAGGGGCCATGATGCTCCCTGCAGTCCGAATTAGACTAGCTAAAATCAAACCCAGAACCTTGGATAGATCCTTTGCCTCCACTGCAGACTTGGAGGGATAGCCACTAAACCCTATTTACTAAAGTGGATAAGAAGCTAGGAACACTTCAGAATGATTTCCAAACAAAAGGAATGAAATAAATAGGGTGTTCTAGTCAACTCCTGGTTAATTAACTAGAAAATTAAGCTCAGCAGAATGCCCCATTCTGGATAATCATGGTATTGGCATAAGCAGAGTGCACCCAAAAGGTTAATATCACCTAAGTTTCAACCATTTCTCTAACTGATTTAGGAACCTCTTACCAACCTCCAAATTAATGTTATTAGTTCTGGTGAGGGAGCAAACAGTAGTAATGGTAATTGCTAAAATTTATGCTTGCTATGTTCCAGATAGTATTCTAAGTACTTAGTATCTATTAATTCTTTTAATCTTCACAACAATTCTATGATATATGTACTATTATGATTGCTGTTTTGCAGGTGAGAGAAATGAAGCACACAGAGATTAAGGAACTCACGCAAAATCACATGAGCGGAAGATGACAGAGGCTGCATTTAACCCCAGATGATATGATGTCAGACACAGCCTGTGCTCTAAGCCATTACACTATACAGCCTTGAAACTCTAGGTGACAATGAATGAATCACAGAAGCTCTTTGGGTGTTGGCCATATTTACAACTAGCACAGTGCTGTGGCAAACAGTAGACACTCACTGAAAGGTCGATGAATGAAAAATAGCTAAAATCTACTGAACATTTCCTCTCTCGATTAATCCTCAAGGAATAATAATGCTAGTATTATAGTACTGTTATCACCACCAATTTTTGCAGATGAGGAAACAGAGACATGGAGAGGCTAGGATACTTGCTCAAGAAGATAGAGCTAGAGAATGATGGAGAAATTATGATTCCAAATCAAGATCCATCCCTGGAGGAATAAAGTCAGTGTATAATCTGCCCTATCACATTCTTAATTATTTGCTGTGCCAAGTGTGAAGTATAGCTGCTTCCCCTAGGTCTTATCTCATCAAGGTAACTGTGTGCTCCTTGAAGCAGAGACTATGCTTGACTGCTCTTTCCCCCTCAAGTTCTTGGCCCAGTGCTGAGCATGGAATCGGTGTTCAATAAGCACTTGCTAATTGATTCAATACCCTACTGAGGAGGGGCTTTTTGAGTCCAAAGCCTGCTGGCTTGTTTCCTGTCTTTCCTTCTGGCCTTATGCAGCATCTCTGGCTTCATTTGAGGGTGAGGTGAGGAGGAGGCCAGAAAATGTCATTGGATGGAAAACCTGAAGAGTCTTACCTTTCAGGACGGAGTGATGAGAGTGGTTTGTCCGAATAGGGAGAATTATTTTATTACTGAAATTGTTTAGAATTACTGAGGCATAGTGATGATTAAAAAAAAAAAAAAAAAGCAGCATCACTTAGAATAGGTTTTATTATTGTTTTTGGATTCTCCACAATGCACCTCCTTGTGGCCTAAACCTAGGTAGGCCATGCTCACCACCCTGTTCCCAACCACAATATTCTAGAAAAAGTATAAAGGAGCAGGGCTGGAGCCACTCTTATCAATCAGTAGGCTTACAGCCCAAAGGCTAGGATTGGAGTCTCAGCTCAGTCATTAACAGGACTTGGGCAAGTCACTGAACTTACTGATATTCTAATAAAATGGAGGCATCATAGCCTGTTTATACAATTGGTCCAAAAAGCATAATAAAATGATGATACAGATATGCTATAAATGGAAAGTGATAGTTGTTACTTTTGTTCTTTGCTAAACTAGTGGTCACAATTTTGCTGGCTTCTCATGAACCTTACTTTTGCAATTCACAGAATTAGATGGGTTTTTTTTAAGCTTTGACTGAAGCAAAGCAAACACTTGGTTAAAGCTGGTTCAGATTTATATCCTTAGGAAGAAAAACAGAGACCTCAATGAAGAATGCTACCAAATCAGCACAATGCTCATATTTTAGCTCAATCCATTTTAGCTGGAGTCACCACCACAATGGAGAGACATTGGGTAAAAAAGCAGATTCACAACACGGAGTGTGAAGAAGGAAGTCGTCCCAGTCAGATGCCCCATGCCTTCTCTCAGTCATCACCGTCCAGCAAGAAGAACCCATATCCGAATCACTGTTTTTTTTTTTTTTTTTTTTTAGAAAAACAGTAACAGCAATAGCAGGAGGTTCAAAGGAAGTGAAGAAGGGAGCGAGGGTATGGCTTCCCTGGAGACTGTTTCACAAACAAGTAGACTTGATGCAAGAGCTTCAGTCACCTTCAGGCATCTTCTCTGACACCTGATAGAGCCATTCTGGTGAAGTTAATTCCGAAAAAAGAAGCCCAATGTACTGTCATATTAGAAAACATTCCCAAAGCTTACCATTACCAGCTAATGCAGAGACGTGTCAAAACGCCTTTGTTTAGCAGTCAATCTACAGATGACATTTCAATTAAAACCGACATATTCAAAATATAATTTGGCTCCACGTACGGGTGAGGGTTAATCAGAGAACATTTTTTCTCCTTCAAATACCATAGGTGATTGCCTCAGAGGAAGGCCCCAGGCGGAACTCCATGGCTATGGACACTGCTATTAACAATTAATTAATAGAATATTCAAGCCAAAGAGACCTTTGAACTCACTGAGCCCAGCCTTGTCAAATTATGGAGGAGAAAAATGAGGCCCAGAGAGGTTAACTGATGAATCCAAAGTCAGTGATAGATGGAACCAGAAGCCACGTTTCATGTGAGTGTGCTTTTACTAAAACGCATGGACTCTTACTCTTTCCTCTGAATTCTCTGGTAAAGCTACTACCTTGTTGATCACACCCCCAAATCTACACCCTCTCTCACTTCACCACATTATTGTACAGATCATTTTAAATTGTATGTTTAACAGGTCATTTTAAACCAATTTTTCCTCTCACACATGTTTTCTTTTTTTGTTTGTTTGTTTTTTTTGTTTTTTTACGGAGTCACTCTGTCGCCCAGGCTGGAGTGCAGTGGCACCATCTCAGCTCACTGCAAGCTCCGCCTCCCGAGTTTACGCCATTCTCCTGCCTCAGTCTCCCGAGTAGCCGGAACTACAGGAACCCGCCACCAAGCCCAACTAGTTTTTTTTGTATTTTCAGTAGAGACGGGGTTTCACCATGTTAGCCAGGATGTTTTCGATTTCCTGACCTCGTGATCCGCCCGCCTCGGCCTCCCAAAGTGCTGGGATTACAGGCGTGAGCCACAGCGCCCGGCCGACATGTTTTCATTTATACCAAATAAATTCCTGGTTTCCCTCACCATTCAAAATTACAAACTCATTTTAATATTCATATAAATAGGTCATAATTTAGAAGGTAACTATAATACCTATAAAAAGAAAGTGAAAGATGATAAGACTGTTCATTTTTCATTTTTTGAATGATCCGTGACAGATACCATATAACTCATAGTGCTTGGACTTGGGGATTCAGAGTATTTTACATACTACCACATGTTGTAAATAAGAGGTCATGCTTTGGTTCAATATTCCTTCTGGTGGCATACAGTTAATCTTTCTTTTTTGTTATTTTTTTATTTTTAGTAAAGACAAGGTCTTGATACTTTGCCCAGGCTGGTCTCAAACTCCTGGGCTCAAGCAATCCTGCTGCCTCAGCCTCCCAAAGTGCTGGGATTACAGGTGTCAGCCGCTGTGCTCCAAACGGTTAACCTTTCTTTGAAGATCTATTTGTATGTCAGAGAAATAATACAATGTTAGTTGTAGGGAGTTTTTCTGTATAAAGCCTCATAATTACATCACTTTGTTCCTATTTCCACAAACCAAACTCTGCAATATCTTTGTGAGAAAAGGTTGATTTCTGTTCAACAATGAATGAAAGCATAATTGTATTCATCTAGACAGAGGATCATACTGACTTGGAATGCATATCAGAATCTCTAGAGAGTTATTCTTCATGAAGGGATGAGTATGTCTGCTAGGTGATAATCAGTATCTTCAAAGAATCTAGTTACCCACTTGAATGGTATGGAGGCAGGAAAAAGGTTGATAACTCCCAATATAATGCTTCATATTAATATTTTCCAAGCTATCCTTAATAATAATGACATTTACTGAGCATTTACTATGTACCAGATACAACTCTAAGAATATTTAACATGTATTTAAATCATTTAAATCCCACATATAACCTGATGAGGAAACTGAGGCACCAAGAAGTAAGATAACATACCTAATAAGTGGCTGAGTCAGGATTTCAGTGGGCTGAAATCAAATCTTTCTTGACCCCATCCCCAACCCTCCAGTTCTAGTTTCCTGGGGGTAACCATGGCTATCTATTTGAGGTGCAGCCTGCCAGATTTCATTTTATGCATTTGTAGACATAAGCATGTAGTCATAGGAAATGAATGTTTTTGTATTATATTAATATTTTCTTTTTTGTCTACACCAATCCTCCCATCTAATCTCTCTCCTACAGTGCACTGCCTCTTGAAGATGGCTAAGTTAAGCACTATTAAAAATTATTCAGAAACCCGTTTTGGATATCTGCTTTCTCCCATGGAGTATGTTGAAACCTTTAAGAATTTGTGGCTCCAAACTCTTGGGCTAAACCTGCAGCTAGAAAACACTGCTCTAGACCAGCTCTTCTCTACCATGGCTGCACATCAGAATCACCTGAGGAATTTTTTTTAAATGTACTGATGTCCCAAAATCATTTTTCTGCCTCCATACTATTTACATACCTTATTCAACCTGGGACTTTCAGAGTTCACCTGAACCAACCAATGAAAGCACACCTGAGCTGACCAGTCAGCACTCACCTGCCTTGGCCAATCAGGGTCATCTGTATTGACCAATTAGAACACAGCTACATCTGCCAATCAGAACTAATCGAGTTTCAAATCTCATTTGTATAATCAGAACTTATTGGGAACCTGAGTGGAAACTTTTTCTATAAAACCCTAGCCATCCCTTTGTTCCCTGGAAAGCACCTTCCTTTTAAACATGTGAACTGCTCACTGTGATAAAGTTTCTTTCCTCCAAATTCCTGTTGACAGAACTTTGGTTTACAGAACACAACCACGCCCATCATTTAAATATCATCTATGGCTGCTTTCATGCTACTATAGGAAAGGATAGTAATTGCAATATACTATCCATATAGCCCTTTACACACAAACATTTTCTAATTCCTGGTCTAAGTCATCTCCTTTCTAAGACGGTTTGCTTCAGAGACCCGATGATCATGACAGAAACAGGTACACCACCATCTAACAAAGAGATTCAAAAGCTAGGGAATGGCCTTCCTTGGGATCACACTATAAATGGACCCATGAGCAAAATTTTGAATGGTTTTGCATTTTTCTGGAGAAAGTCATTTCTTCACAAATTTTCCCAGATAATTAGTTAGGCTAACAGCATAGGTAGAAGATAGAAATCAGTCAGGAATGAGATAAAAATGAGCAGCAACTGAGATAGAATATTAAAATAAAGTTGAGGGCCAGGTACTATCCTGCCTGTAATCCCAGAACTTTGCAAAGCTGAGGTGGGAATATTGCCAAAAATTCATGAGCAGTCTAGACAACTTAGTGAAACCCCATCTATACAAAAACGTTTTACGAAATGAGCCAGATGTGGTAGTATGCACCTGTGGTCCTAGCTGGTTGGGGGGCTGAGGCAGGAGAATCCCTTGAGCTCAGGAGTTCAAGGTTACGATGAGCTATGATTGCACAACTGCACTCTGGCCTGGTGGATAGAGCAAGTCCCTGTCTCTGAAAAATTAATTAATTAATTTGATTAAATAAAGTCACATCAAATTCAACTGACTAATAACTGCTCATTGAAACTAGAAACACCTCAAAGCCAAGGCATCAGCCCTAAATGTTACTATATCTACTCATATGGTCAAAATAAATTTAACAATTTCAATCCCAGAAGTGTTCATGAGGACCAGGTCAGATTATGAATAGGAAACTCCTCAGAAAAATAATAAAATATATGATAATAAGTAATTTGTTTGAGGGTTTATTTCCTTTAAATACAAAAAATTATCAGATCCAAAAAAAAAAACAGAAGAAGAAGAAACACAGAAAATATCCAGGAGCCCAAGGAAATAATCCACAGTGGCATTAGGGCTGGATTGAATTTTCCAAATATTTGAAAAGTTGTCTAAGAAATGTACAGGCATCATTGGCCAAGGGCCACTAATGAACATGTTCAAATGGCTTTTCTGGATTTCCAGAGGATTTTAAAGAGAAGTTTCTCTCAGGCCCTCATCAGTAGCTCTGAGGAAGGGTTAAAGGTCCATTTCTTCAATTTTCTCTTAATTTGCTTTGAAAACATTCTCCTCCAACAGTGCAAAAAAGCAAACTAACAAATGAACAGAAAAGGAGATTCTCCATCCCAGAAAAGATGGTGGCACAGTGATGACAGGAAAATAGCATTCTAATGTGATTGACAGATCCATTTTTTTTTTAATTTTTGTTGTGTTTAGATTTTAAATATTAACAGCTTATTATGTGATTGACCTAGTAGACAGTGTGTGTTTGGGGGAAGACTTGTGAATGTCAGTTCCATAAGGCCCACCACATCAAGATACTTCTAAAATATAAATATTATCATGGTCGTGGTAACACACTTGCCTTATTTAACCACATCTTCTGAAACTGTGACCTTCCAGAGGACCCAAGAGTCATTGCAACCCTACCTCATCAGGAAAGCAGAGCTATTGAGGTAGCCTCCCTATGCATATGACTGTGGGATGCTTAATGTTTCCAGCTCCTTGACCCATACCATGATTCCCAGATGCAGTTTTCTTAAGGGGACCCTCACAGTTTGAAATGGTTAAACTCTCTTTCCCCAAGTAGCTCACTCACTCCCATAAATAAAGTTCAAATGAAAATCTGCCTCAAGAAAAATTCTAAAAGCCCACTCCTTAGGTTCCTGGGAGATTTATGGTATGTGTATGCTAATCCTTGTTATTGCTGAAGTAAGACAAGTGAAATCAGCACATGGCTCATTAAGAAAAACCAAATGGTATAGATGTTAGCGTTTTAATTGTGGGCGGGTTTTCAGATTTCACAGAATGGCCTATTTAAAATAAGTTGAATGCAATACAAGGCGAATTTACGAGGAATTCTCTTTAATTGGGTCGACCAGTTCTTGGTTCAAACCTAGGAAAGAGAACAATTAAATGTCCAGGCTTCATTTCACGGGTGGTTTTGGAAGATAGTCTCATTACTTTATAGTCACAACTTGCATTCCCCGGTCACTGACGAGAAAGCTGAGAGCAAGGAGCTTTTCTGAAACCCATACCATTTTCTATTCTGATCCACTGCAAATGTTCTCTCCCCAAGGCACAGGAAGGACACATGGAGTGCATCTTGGCTACAACATATGGTGCTGAAACAGCAAGCTGATAAGTCTTTAGCAGTACTTGACAGTGGTAAGAGATCAATTATTGTCACATAAATATTAAAAAGCTCCCCTAGTACTTTGTTGTAATAAGTAAATTTAACCATGATAACTACCTCTCTGTTAATAGCAACAAATTTGCCTAGGAAACAAAGTGTCACTCCATTAGGTGTTCAATTAAATGCTCAGTTGGTCTGAGGCTGTGTTGCTGCTGTTCCTATTGCTGCTGCTTTCATCTGCAATGAAAGCGAAAACATGAAACAAGTACCTATTACCTTCCCTGGGGACCATGATTTTTCCATCCTGCAGGTGATACAAACTTTCTGAAGACTGCCAAATGTGGGTTTTGTCTGGGAAACTCTGACTTCGTCTCAATTTTTTGAGGAGATTGGATCTGGTCCTAGAATCAAGAGCACACACTCTTTTGCTCCTGAGGTTTCAAAAGTTCTTCTCTAGCAGATTCTAGCAATCAATCCACCAACAAGCATTCACTGATTGCCAACCTAATAGTTAGCTCAAGTCCCTTCTTCCCAAGGCACGGACTTCTCCTGGGCAGGCTTGGGGAAGTGGTGAAGAAAAAAGAAGCGTTAGCCAGGAGGCTGAAAATTCCACGATTCAGATGCTTACCCAATGTCTCAAGATTCTGTCTGTGGTCTGGAGAACTCAGTGCATTAATTCTAGTTTGAGCCACTGGGAAATAACTTCCCATTTCTCCACAGCTAGAATGGTGAAGCAGTCCCTTAAAACTGACTACAACTCCCCTGATTTGAGTTGTAATTAAGTTTACATTGCATTTCTAAGACACAAAAGCTCCAAAGAAAATAACAATATCAGCTTGTAAAATCAAAAAGAAAAATGTTTTCATATTTGGGAGTGTGTGCAGTTGTGCACAGAATAGGTGGGAAGATGTTCAAAGCGCCAAGACCTTCTCGACCTCAATGAGAAACAAATACCAACACACATAGTTATAGAAAGTATATTTATATGACACAATAACAACCTTTGACTATAGAGTCAAGAGAAGGAAGTCCAGTCTCTGGAATGAACAGGAGGGAGCAAAGCAAAGTGTTTAATGGTTAAAAGCATTTACCTTGGAGCCGGCCTACCTGAGTTCAAATTCTAGATCTGCTACTTACTTGAGCAAATTACTTACCCTTTTTGTGACTTGGTTTCTTCATCTGGAAATGGGGATAATAGTAGTGTATACCTTATAAGGTTGTTTTGAAAAATAAGTGAATTAAGTTTTAAAATTTTAATTCAATTTAAATTTGAAATCCTTTGAATCTTCAATTTGCAGAATTATTTTATTGCAAATTTATCTTCAAGAAACAGCAGTTCTCACCACTTTGGAGTCCCCCAGTCTGTCTCTGCATTTCTCTGGCTAGAAAAACTCAAAGACTTTTGAGCAAAGATTCAGCTTTGTCGAAGTACTAGGTATTTCAAGAAGGGCTGAAGGTGAGTCCCTTGAAAAGGCAAGCCCTCACCCTCATACACAATGGGCGGTAGAGTGTGGCTACAGATCAGTCCTGAATGTTTGCACAGTGGACCCAGACCATTGTTCTGGCTGGGAGCAGTTTCTCAGGGAGCTCTCTCCTGAGGAGCCAGCCTACATGGACTGGCAGAGTTAGGGAGAGACTATTCATTTCGGGAGTGTTATTAATTGTTTTGACACCTGCCTCTGGCATCTGTACCTCTTGTGTAAATAAATAATTGGCTGGGGCCAGAGCACTGCCTGCTCTGAGATGATTGGAAGAAGTGCGGCTCAGGGAAACTCCCCGTGCTATTTGCAACAGTCCCTCTACATTCAAAACACATTTTTCTCCCTGTCCCCACTACTCCATTCTTTTTTTTTAATGGGAAAAAAAGAAACCTGTCTTTTCTTCGTATTCTCATCCCAGCTGGTGTTTCTTCCCTCTCTCTTTTCCTTCCCCCTCACCCCACTTGGGGAAAAAAAAAACGAAAGAAGCCCTGGTTTCTAGGCAGTTAAAATAATGCCTTGTTCTATGGTAAAGTCAACAATTTGGGTAGGAGGCGATGGAAGGGAAGGAGGGTTCGGTGAACCCCCTGGACTGAATGCAACCTCCCTGCCCCTTCTGCCCACGTTTGGATTGCTTGCCTTTCTGTATTTTATCTCATTTTGAGTACATGCCCTCAGAGGTCGGGGATATGGCTTCCTTTACACTGTGACAAGGTCCTAGCATCATAACAGTCATAACAGCTAACATTTGCAGAGTGTTGCCTATATGCCAATCACGTAGATCAGCACTGTAGACACTCTACCTTCTTCAATTTTCATGTCAGCTCTGGAGGATCGATACTCATGATCCCTCTATGGCAGATGCAGAAACTGAATCCCACAGAGGTCCAGTGAGCTGCCTAAGGTCACACACTGAGTAAGAGGAGGAGGCTGCAAAGCCTACAGGGTAACCAAGTCTCAGACTTACCGGTTTAGTTGTCCTTAGGTCACATTTGAGCTCATTATGAGTACAAGCCTTCAGAGGGCAGGGCTGCAGCTACTCTTCTACTAGTCACTAGCTTATTCGAAGGGGCCAATCCACATAAAATGATCCTCATGCTTGGGAACAGCAGCCCTAATCTTTAGTTTCTTTAATGGGTTTAGAAAAGGCCATTAATTCTGAGAAAGTCATTCTCCTGCCGTGTGCCTGACAAGTGAGAGGTAAGCTATATGCCTGACAGAATCATTCTGAGTCAAAGAACAGCCCTTTGTATGGAAGTATTCTCAAATTCCCCCCAACATAAAGTGAAGAGAAACATAATAGAACAAATTTCCGAAGCTATTTTTAAAAAATGGGGAGAGTAAATTTAGTGCTCATGAGAGTGAGGAACTCAACAGGATGATCTGGAGCAGACCACTGAGTTTCACAACTCACACTCTGCCAATCTCCTCCGTAAATACCCGGGCTATTCCAGGCCTGCTTCCTCTCTGGAGCAGATGCCACCAGTCTCGGAACATCATGGGGGTAGAGATGTAATAGGCAAAAGAGGCAAAAGACCATGTGGTGACACCATTGCACATTCATTTAGTGCTTCAGAATGTGCAAAGTGGCATCGCCTACACGATCTCGTTTGTTCCCCTTACATTGGGGGCCAAGTCTAGGCAGGACTGGTATTAGTACCACCCCATTTGTCACATCAGGATCACGAGATTCCATATGCTGACTGGACATGCCCCAGCTCCCACAGCCACTGAAGTAACAGAATCGGGATTTGGCACAGGTCAGCTGACTCCAAATCCCTGCATTTTCTGATAAAAGGATTTCAGAAGTAGGAATTTGGTTTTTGTTTTGTTAAAGTGCACCAGAGTATTCCTGGAAATGAACACGCCATTTTCAGTGTAGATATTAAGGGCCTGGCACATGCCCTATAGACTCCCTGAGAAGGCACACACTCTTATTGGGTTCAGTTAGGACATTTCAGGGACACGTGGCACCCAGTCAGTCTGCCATCCATCTCTTGCTTCAGTCTCCCTTTTCTCCAAACTCCTACAAAATGTAAGTGCAGAAGTGTCCTGTTCAGTTCAGTTTTGCACTTATACTCTGCTCGATCTAATTTACATTTCATCTTACCTGCTTTGATGTTGTTTCACAAGTCCTGTATCTCCAAACATATTGAAAACTCTTACATGTTTTTTCCACTGTACCCAGCAATGTGATCATCAACAAATAATCATATGCACTCTACTTTATGGTTTCCAAAGAGGTTAGCTGCAGAGCCTCAGCAAACTCAGAACAAAGTAAATCAATAATGGCATTGAAAATTATTACCATTTACTGAGCACCTACTATATGCCAGGCAATGGGCAAGGAACTTGATGTGCATTATCTTATTTAATTCTAACAATGTTATAAGGTTGATACTGTTATTATACATAATCTGTAGAACAAACTAAAGCCTAGAGCAGTAATCCTCAAACTCCTTGCTGTTAAGGCAACTTTAAACTTATAAAAATCTTGGAGAACCCCAACAAGCTTTTGTTTATGTGTAATATGTATATGTATCTCAATACTTTGCAAATTAGAAATTAAAATTGAAGTTTTTAAAACCCAGCAACACACAAGCACACATTCCATTAGCCATCAGAGTGATGAAATCATCATTCATCATGGGGCCTCTGGAAATCTTCACTGTGTACATTCATGAGGGAATAGAAATGAAACAGGCAAGTAAGTTCTTACTGTTATTACAGAAATTGTTTGGATTTCATGAACCTCCTTGGATCCTCAGACCACACTTTGAAAACTACTGGCCTAGAGAGTTGATTGAATGTTCAAGATCACTCAAAAAGTTATCAGATTAAACCACAGCAGCATGAATCTAGAGGCCCTTCTTTGAGTCACTGGGCTATACTGATATTTATTTGCCTCATTCTGGAGTCAGGAAGAAAAGGGGGTAGGTAGCTCCATGCCATTAGGACCAATTACTATGGTGACAATAAGTATAAGTGTTAGGGAAGCCAGGCGGCATGCTGCATTCTTTGCTTAGGTGGGGGCAGCTCACTGCCCAGGGTCCTTGGACTTCCTTTCTCAGTCTTTCCCAAGCACAGAACAAACATCTTGCCTAGAGACTTGATTGATGGCCCTCCCTCTTCTCTACATCTCCTTTCTTCTTCCCCATGTAGTGGCAAAGAGCAGAAGCTCTATGACTCACTGATTTCATGACCCTGGACAAGCAATTTAATCTCTTTCTCATCTGTAAAATGGAGATAAGAATAATACCTAACTCAAAGGCAAGATTGAGAGAGCTAAACAAGATAATGTATGTAAAGTTTTTAACACAGAGATGGCCATATAGTTATATCAAAAAGAAGCAGCAAATACAACTACCACTAATAATCATAATCGGTTGACCATTTACTCTATATGAATTGGTATGCTAATGCTTTACGTGTACTAATTCATGTAATCTTCACAACCTTTAGGATTGGGGTCATTTTGCCAATGAGAAAATTGAAACAGAGAGGTTAGGTGGCATTACAAGGTCACAGAACTCCTAAGTGATGACACTAGAAGTCAAACGCTGGCTCTCTCATTCCAGAACCTGAGTTTAGAGCCATAAGGCTCCCCTCAAAGAAAAGTCCAAGCTGCTACACCCAGAGGAAGCAGAAAAACAAATCCTTATCCTAAAATCTCTAGATACAACATAAGCATAAGAAAACAAAACAGAGTCTTTTTCATCAACAATGTACAAGGGGCCAAGGAGACGAGGATTTTCAGGTTTGTGGATAGGATACCCACCACAGTTGCTCACCGGTGGCCAGATCAGAGCTCACAACATCCTCTTAATCATCGCGTATTTGTTTCAAAGTCTTATAACCTCATGCATGGTCTCTGCACCAAATAAATGGAAATCCCTTGCTTCACTCAATTACTCTTCATTGACTAATATAGTGGCTGATGTACTGAACCACAAGCACCTAGCTGGCTTTGAGGCAATCTTGTGGAAGCCGGAGTCCCTCACTGGTGATCTGCTGAGTATTGGTGGTTGACAGGCCACTTATTTTCCTGTCACTTCAAAGTGCAACGCAGAAGACACTTATTTCATTTTACTGCTTTGCAACCGAGATAGCCTAGGCAGTTACTGGATTTATGCTTCACTCTTATGTTTATTTCTCCTTGAAAAGCAAAGGATCCCTTCACTGCCGGCCTCAGTGACATCAAACCAAGTAATGGAGTGAAACAGAGAATGCAGAGGATCAGGATTGGACCCTAGGTGTATGAATTAAAACGCAGTGCAATATCTCCGCCACTGGTGTCAGAAGGCATAATTTGTATAACGAGCAGCTGCAGGCAATTGCTCAGTGTGGTCTGAAGCAAGAACTTTAATAAAATAACAGCTCACATTGATTGAACGTACTAAGTATGCCAAGCACGTGTTTCACATGTATTACTTCATTGAGTCCTCACAACAGTGCTATGACAAAGGTCTTCTTCCCATTTTACAGATGAGGAAACTGAGACAGAGACCTGAAGTAATTTTGCCAAGGTTGAACAACTAGTAAATGCCAAAACTGGGATTTGAACCCAACTATTCTCACTCCAGAGCTACCTTCATGTACTATAGTGTCTCTGTTGAAGGAGGAAATGGTACAAAATAAACTACTTTCATATGCTGGATCTTGTTTGATGAGTCATTCATCTAGTCAGCAAATCATTACTGTTCACGTTATGTGTGCCAGAAATTATATCAACACTAAGGATCCTGTAGGTGAGGACAGAAGTCCCTGCCTTTGTGAAACTTCAAATCAAATGTGGGAGACAGACACTAATCCAAAGAATTTCACCAGTAAGAGTAAAATCACAACCGTGACAGGTGATACCAAGGACAATTATATCATTCTCAGAAAACAGATAATAGGAAACTTTGACCTTGAAGGAAGGAGGGGGCACACAATTAGAAATTCTTCCCTTAAGAAGTGACAATTGAGTTGCCATCTCAAGAGGTGGGGAAAGAGCATTCCAGACAGAAGGAACAGCACGTGAAAACTATTTTTTCTCCTTTTTCCCAAGCCTTTTTGACAGCTGCACTGGGCTCGTTCTCTGGCCTCCGTTTGAGTTAGATGGTTCACTTTATCATGGTGAGACAAACATGACAAACCTAAAAATAATGGCTTCTTTTTTTTAAAAAAGCAGCCTGATTGCATAAAAAGATTTAAAACTTAGGGCTCATCATTTTATCTCTTTTCTCTAAGTGCCCAAAGATGAGCAGGGGTGTCAACTAAGACTAATTGTTCCAATTGCAGCTGAATTTCCACCTCCTTATGAACTGGTTCTAACAGATCCCCTTTAACAAAGGTAAAAGGGCTAGTCAGAGCTGGAGGGGGGAGGCGGAGGTTCTGAGGGATGGTGTGGGAAAAAGGAAGAAGCTCCCTACTGGACTGCATCAAAAGCTCTTTGCTCCCAGTTCTTGTTCCCTCCAAGCACATTTCTCTTGCCCTTCTGCCTACTCCCATCTGCCCATTAACCTTGAAGCCTGTGCAGTGAGCAGGGACATCTTAGAATCCATTTGAACTTGGGGCTTGGCTGCCAGCTTCCACAGAGACTTGGAATCAGGTTGTCCTTCCAGACAACAGGGATTAGCACAGCCCAGGGACAGAAACACATTTGGCAAGCACTTCCCTGTCCTCAGAACCCCCATACCTGCTACGCCCTTCTGACATGAAGACCAAGCCACCTCCATCTCCTTACTCCCTAAAGCCCTTGAAGTACCCTGACATATCAATCCCTAATCTGATGTGCAAAAGGGCAGGACCCAAGCACATATGAGCTGGTTTCTTTTCTTTACTTATTTATTTGTGTATTTATTTTGGCAATAAATAAAGACTTAGGATACCTTTCTTATATTTGAACATGATGAGTTCTTATCCCGGCAGAAGTCACAGTCCTTGGGTTATTGATTTCCACTCTGAGAAACTTCCAGTCTAATGTGAGAGACAGACATTAACCCCAAAAATCTCACTACTCACAGTAAAATCACAATGGTGACAAGTGATACCAAGTAGAACTTTATGGTTCGCCATCTCCACAATACAGATATGGGGGAGTAGGATGGACTTGGTCTGAATTGATCTATAACATTCCCTTCGGTAGAGTGGGAAGAGCAGCAGCCCCCTATGTAGTGATTATGAACACAAAATCAGACTGCGTGGGTTTGAATCCTAGCTCCACCCCTTGCTAACTGTGTGTAAACCTGGATGTCTTTTATAAACTTTAGTTACCTCTTATGTAAAATGAGGACAATAATGTAAAGTGGGGATAATAGTACTTAATCTTAGCATAAAGTTATTGTGGGGCTTAAATGAGGTGATACATGTAGAAGACTGTCTGAAACTCACTAAGCTCTCAATAATTCTTAACCATTATTCTTTATGAACCATGTGCCTTAATTTCATGAAGCCAATTAAGCAATTCAGTGAAGTACATGCAATCACACATCTACTGGTACCTGTGATCCTTTCTCTATCCCAATTATACAAGGTTAAGTACTAAATAATAACCTTGCTCCATTCCACATTTTTGACAAAGTTTTGCTACAAATACAGTATTTTGACCATTATTTTATTTTGGAGCTTGAGTTCTGTAAAGGGTTTTGTCATTTCTTCATTGCGAACCTCTTAAGCACATTAAAAAACATTTTGTCCTTGTATACAGTTATACAATAGATTTCTTACAAATCCGTATATATGGCCTCCCCCATTAGCCATGGTATCAGTTACCTACAGTCAACTTGTGGTCCAAAAACATTAAGTAGAAAATTCCAAAAATAAACAATTCATAAGTTTTAAATTGGACACTTTTTTTTTTTCTTGAGACAGAGTTTCGCTATTTTTGCCCAGGCTGGAGTGCAATGGGGCCATCTCGGCTCACTGCAACCTATGCCTCCCTGCTTGAAGTGATTCTCCTGCCTCAGACTCCCAAGTAGCTGGGATTACAGGCGGACACCACCACACTCAGCCAATTTTGTATTTTTAGTAGAGACAGGGTTTCGCCATGTTGGCCAGGCTGGTCTCGAACTCCTGACCTCAGGTGACCCACCTGCCTCAGCCTCCCAAAGTGCTGGGCTTACAAGCATGAGCCACTGCACTCAGCCTAAATTGGACACTTTTCTGAGAAGCATTATGAAATCTCAGGCAGCCCTGCTCCACCATGTCCAGTACATGAATCCTCCCTCTGTCCAGCATATCCATGTTGCCTACTTGTTAGTCACTTAGTAGTCATCTCAGTGATCAGATCAACTGTAGTGATACTGTAGTGCTTGTGTTCAAGTGGCACTTATTTTACCTAGTAATAGCCCCAAAGCAAAAAAGCAGTGATGCTGCATAATGTTATCATTGATTTATATGATATTTTATTATTACCTATTGTTGTTATCTCTTACTGTACCTAATTTATAAACTAAACTTTATCAATAGGGATGTATGTGTCAGAAAAAAAAAAACAGTATATATAGGATTCAGTACTAGCCGTGGTATCAGGCATTCACTGGTGGCCTTGGAATGTATCCCCCACAGATTAAGGGAAACTACTGCATGTAATTGGAGTTAAAATATACCTACCTTGAAGGAACTTTTATTCTTCCTTGTATAGCAGTCATATTGCATGCACATTAAACCCCAAGGTTGAGGTTTTTCTCATTTTTTTCTAGATTCTTGTGGGTCTGTGAGAAAAACCTGTGAAGACTCGTTGCTGTTTTTTTTTTTCCCTGAATCAACAGCAACATTGATTTATAGCTTAATGGTGATCCCCCGAGTACTTAATAGCATATATTACACTGTAATAAATTCATTTCCTCTAGACTTAAGTGACTAACATGCTGGTCTATTACACTGGTATAATAATATAGGAACTTTCTTCCTGGTTACTGAGAAAATTTCTAAGGAATTGGTACCTACTTAAATAGGAGTATTAAAAACAATTTTCTGCTGGTGGATTCTTTCTATAAATTAATTCTTACCTGGGAAACAAAAATGGATAATTTCATTTTCTAAGAATATGCTCACCATGTGCACTTGAACGAGCAGGTCTATTTATTTTAGTTAACCTTAATTATCCTTTAAACATTCAGGATCATTAGGAGAATTAAGATGTTTAATACTGTTCAAATACACTTACTAATGTCAAGATTCTCACTTTGCATTTTATCTTCTGGTTCCTGAATCTGGGTCAAATCTGCCTGCACTGCACATCTCCAAATGTATTTTATCCCTTTTTCCAGGCCTCAGGCCCCGTTATGTGTTAATCAGTAAAAGAAAAATCTTAACATACAGATACTTGTACTTAACATCTGTCAGTAACCCCCTGATTAATGACTCCTGTGTTGCCTAGCATGTCCAAACATCATAAGGCTTGGCTAATGTTTTGATCAGGCCTGAAGAGCGTGTTTAAGAGATTCTCTTATGGACAGCTAGAGGGTAGGAAATAATCACATTGAACGAAGAGTCCAAGTTCTTGCAACTTGTAGTGAAATCTTTCTGAATATTGATTCCCTTTGCTAAGAAGCTCAGAAGTTCAAAGCAAGGACCTGAGGCCGTGGCTCCCCCTTGCCTCCTTCAGACAAACTGAACTCCTCCTCCTTCTAAATGAACAGGATTATGAAACAGAATTTTTTAAAGCGACGTTACCCCCTTGACCTCTTTTCAGGAGGCTCTGTTATTAACATTAACTTAAATTCCCTCCGACAGAACCGAGTTTTCAAATAAATTACACTCAGATCATTCCTCCCACTTCATCCTAGTGGTATTTTTTAAATGATGCAATGTGGATAATTTTGTATCTTAGAGTGAGGCTTTTAAAATTCATCCTCAGGTAAGTGAGCATTGCTCTGGACGAGTGGCAAGCTGGTATGGCAACTGACTGCTTAACCTACACAGGGCCTGCCACTGGTAGCTTAAATACAAAGACATTCTGTGGTTCTACCTGTCTCTTGGTCCTTACAGGAACAGAAAGGAGCCTCACCACATTCCAGAGAGTTGAGGGTAGCGATATTGCCATGTGGCAGATACACAAAAGTATTTGTCAAATAAATCAATGAAAGAATGAATGCCTAGTTTATTTTTAAACACAGAAAAGAAAGCAAGCCCACAGCTCCTCCCTACCCCCACCACCCCCATACCATGATGCCATTCCGGGAATAAGCTTCGTCATCACGAGTTCTCATTTCTTCCTCAGAAATAGAGACTAGGCCTTTTGTATTTGACCAGTGAGTGAGAACATCAATGTACCTAGGAAGCCTTCCTTAATTAAACCAAAGGCTAAAAAAGAGGCCACTAGTTTGAACATGCATGCAGCCATTGGTAACTTTTAAAAGAGCAGTTCCAGTGGAGTGGTGAAGGCGGAAGCCACCCTGCAGTGGGTTGAGTCGAGTAGGTGGAAAAGCAGCAGAGGCAGGAAATGTAGGCCAGTCTTTTAAGCAATTTGTCAGGGAAGAAAAGGATGGAGAGAGAAGAGCAGCTTTAGGGAGAAAGCCATTCTTCCTGTTCCCCCTAACAAGGGAAAGTGTTTTCAGGAAAGTCATCTATTTTATTTGCACAGGGTAATCCCTGAGCCTTCTTTCAAGCCAAGGAAAATAAAATGAGGGAAGCAAAAAGGTGGAGGATGCAGAAAAAAAGAAGGAATAAAACCGGGGAATTTTCCAAAGAGCACCTGGGGTTAGTTTTGTCCAAGAAGTGAAGAGTGGAGCATACCTTCTCTTTGCAAAGATACAGAATGAGGAAAGGATGCATTGGCATGCAGAGGACTGTAGAGAAGGGGTGGATGTAGTGATAAGGATGTGCTAAGGACACAGTGAAGGAATTCAAGAGAAGCAGGAGTTGCGAGGCTCAAAGGGGGTTTGGTGATGGTGACTGGGAGAAAACAGAACATCTTCTGTTCTCCTCAAGGGGAGTCAGGAGAGCTGTTCAGGCATTTTCTGAACTAGTAATAGTAAGGGTCTGGCGTCAGATGAAGGCAAATGCTGTCGGATGACACACTAGTCTCCAGGATTTTGCTATATAAGTCTCTATACAGACAAATAACCCAGTGTAGCAATCAGCCCAGCTGCTATTTTCCTGAAGGAAAGACTAGGAGAATGATCATTTCTAGCCTATAGGGCTCATCAATTCTAGAGCTGTCTCCCTGCCAGTGGAGAGGAAAGGGCTACAGCTATGTGATTTACATAAAAAACAAGTCCTGGTCAATGAGGAAGATCAAGCAGGGAATTATTAGAAGTCACCCAGGCTTCCTAGAAACTTTTTTTTTAAATTTATTTATTATTATTATACTTTAAGTTGTAGGGTACATGTGCATAACGTGCAGGTTTGTTACATATGTATACTTGTGCCATGTTGGTGTGCTGCACCCATCAACTCGTCATTTACATCAGGTATAACTCCCAATGCAATCCCTCCCCCCTCCCCCCTCCCCATGATAGGCCCCGGTGTGTGATGTTCCCCTTCCTGAGTCCAAGTGATCTCATTGTTCAGTTCCCACCTATGAGTGAGAACATGCGGTGTTTGGTTTTCTGTTCTTGTGAGAGTTTGCTAAGAATGATGGTTTCCAGCTGCATCCATGTCCCTACAAAGGACACAAACTCATCCTTTTTGATGGCTGCATAGTATTCCATGGTGTATATGTGCCACATTTTCTTAATCCAATCTGTCACTGATGGACATTTGGGTTGATTCCAAGTCTTTGCTATTGTGAATAGTGCTGCAATAAACATACGTGTGCATGTGTCTTTATAGCAGCATAGTTTATAATCCTTTGGGTATATACCCAGTAATGGGATGGCTGGGTCATATGGTACATCTAGTTCTAGATCCTTGAGGAATCGCCATACTGTTTTCCATAATGGTTGAACTAGTTTACAATCCCACCAACAGTGTAAAAGTGTTCCTATTTCTCCACATCCTCTCCAGCACCTGTTGTTTCCTGACTTTTTAATGATCGCCATTCTAACTGGTGTGAGATGGTATCTCATTGTGGTTTTGATTTGCATTTCTCTGATGGCCAGTGATGATGAGCATTTTTTCATGTGTCTGTTGGCTGTATGAATGTCTTCTTTTGAGAAATGTCTGTTCATATCCTTTGCCCACTTTTTGATGGGGTTGTTTGTTTTTTTCTTGTAAATTTGTTTGAGTTCTTTGTAGGTTCTGGATATTAGCCCTTTGTCAGATGAGTAGATTGCAAAAATTTTCTCCCATTCTGTAGGTTGCCTGTTCACTCTGATGGTAGTTTCTTTTGCTGTGCAGAAGCTCTTTAGTTTAATGAGATCCCATTTGTCAATTTTGGCTTTTAATATCCCTGATGAACATCGATGCAAAAATCCTCAATAAAATACTGGCAAACCGGATTCAGCAACACATCAAAAAGCTTATCCACCATGATCAAGTGGGCTTCATCCCTGGGATGCAAGGCTGGTTCAACATTCGCAAATCAATAAACATAATCCAGCATATAAACAGAACCAAAGACAAGAACCACATGATTATCTCAATACATGCAGAAAAGGCTTTTGACAAAATTCAACAGCCCTTCATGCTAAAAACGCTCAATAAATTCAGTATTGATGGAACGTACCTCAAAATAATAAGACCTATTTATGACAAACCCACAGCCAATATCATACTGAATGGCCAAAAACTGGAAAAAATTCCCTTTGAAAACTGGCACAAGACAAGGATGCCCTCTCTCACCACTCCTATTCAACATAGTGTTGGAAGTTCTGGCTAGGGCAATTAGGCAAGAGAAAGAAATCAAGGGTATTCAGTTAGGAAAAGAAGAAGTCAAATTGTCCCTGTTTGCAGATGACATGATTGTATATTTAGAAAACCCCATTGTCTCAGCCCAAAATCTCCTTAAGCTGATAAGCAACTTCAGCAAAGTCTCAGGATACAAAATTAATGTGCAAAAATCACAAGCATTCTTATACACCAGTAACAGACAAACAGAGAGCCAAATCAGGAATGAACTTCCATTCACAATTGCTTCAAAGAGAATAAAATACCTAGGAATCCAACTTACAAGGGATGTAAAGGACCTCTTCAAGGAGAACTACAAACCACTGCTCAGTGAAATAAAAGAGGACACAAACAAATGGAAGAACATACCATGCTCATGGATAGGAAGAATCAATATCGTGAAAATGGCCATACTGCCCAAGGTTATTTATAGATTCAATGCCATCCCCATCAAGCTACCAATGAGTTTCTTCACAGAATTAGAAAAAACTGCTTTAAAGTTCATATGGAACCAAAAAAGAGCCCGCATCTCCAAGACAATCCTAAGTCAAAAGAACAAAGCTGGAGGCATCACGCTACCTGACTTCAAACTATACTACAAGGCTACAGTAACCAAAACAGCATGGTACTGGTACCAAACAGAGATATAGACCAATGGAACAGAACGGAGTCCTCAGAAATAATACCACACATCTACAGCCATCTGATCTTTGACAAACCTGAGAGAAACAAGAAATGGGGAAAGGATTCCCTATTTAATAAATGGTGCTGGGAAAATTGGCTAGCCATAAGTAGAAAGCTGAAACTGGATCCTTTCCTTACTCCTTATACGAAAATTAATTCAAGATGGATTAGAGACTTAAATGTTAGACCTAATACCACAAAAATCCTAGAAGAAAACCTAGGTAGTACCATTCAGGACATAGGCATGGGCAAAGACTTCATGTCTAAAACACCAAAAGCAACGGCAGCTTCCTAGAAACTTTTAATGCCAGGCTTAGCTCATTCCATCTTCCACATCTCTCACCCTATACCCTGAAACTTCACCATTGTTTTAGGACTCTGTTGCCTTCCTGCCTGTTTACCCAGAACATTCTCATAGCATACCAGTCAGCCATTGTGCCTGAATTCCCAACTATTAGAATCACTTCTTTGGGGTAAGGCTATGTTTAATGAAGATATGTTAAAATGAGAGAAATATGTAGCAACACCTGGGTACCCAGTGACACCCACAAGTACATTTGCATTGCGGTCTGTGTCACTTTAGCTTGCTGTCACCTTAGGAGCATAGGGCCTGGAGGGGGTATGGAAAAACATAGGGGTCTGGAAGGTTGCAGAACACAGGGAGAAGCCAAGAAGACAGACCAGAATTTGTCAATACAGTGTGGGAAAAATCAGGGATCTGGGCTCTGGAAGCAGCTCTCATCCAGTGTTTGGGAAAGGGGGCTGGAAGACAACTTTTCCCACTTTATACTTTTGTCCAGGTCCAATAAGAAGCCCTGAAGGACATTATTCTTATAAGAGCACATGGAAAAGGATTCATCTTCCTGCCAACACTAATGTCTTCCAGGTTAGTGTTCTACCAGAAGCGAAGCAACACTGGAAGAGCTCCCAAGGAAAGAGAACAGTTATTTCAAAAGGTTTAACCTATAAACTACCTCAATGTAGACCCATGACAAAAGAGTTACTCTGGAGGCCGGGGAAGGTCCCACTCCTGAAAAGTCATGTATTGACCCAAAATGACAAAGATCCAAACGCCCTGGATTAAAACTGTCACTTTGCTTTAAAGACAGATGCCTTAGGATTCATATACCCTTAGGAGGGGCAGCATCCTTCCTTAAACATACATTGTAATTTTAATGAAAGATTAGAGCCTATTCTGGGAGCAACACTTCCTATTGGCAAAATAGAAATATCTTTATTGTTTTTGTGATTATAGAGGTAATACATGATCTTCATGAACATTCAAATAATACAAATGTATAGAAAGTAAACAGTAAAAGTACATTGTAATGTCACTTCTCTAAAAAGTTGTTTATACACTTCCAGATTTCACTAACCTATAAAATCACTTCATTTATGCTATTTTGTACCTTAATTTTTTCACTCAACAATATATTATGGCCAGTAAGGAGAAGTGAGTTTCTAACAAATTGACTCTCTCACAGATAATAATGATAAATTCAGGACAAAATACAGAATAACAACTACCTGAGGGCTCTGGACAGTAAGCAAAGGTAGTTCAAAAAAAGAAGCATTTCCCTGAGAATTTGTAACTGCAGTCTGACCCTCATGTGGGTTTCTGGTTGGGATTCATGCTACCTGTCCAAAAACCCTCAAGCAAAAAATTGAACTAAAAGTGGTCCAAGGTTGGTAGTAACCTCCAGGCTACTGGCAGGAACAAATGCAAATCATCTCTGGAAGAATTCCAGCTGAACTCCAGTAGAAAATATACAGAATATATTACCAACCAAACAACTCCTTTCCTAGCTATAGACAGCGAAAAAATCTTATATATGTGCAGTGGAAAATATGCAAAATAATACCTATAGCATCAATACTTTTAATATGAAAACCACACCTGGCAATAGCCCAAGTTATTGAACAAATCAAAATAGATAAGTAAATTCCATGATAGTTATACCATTGAATGTCACACAGTACTTATAATGAACTACAGCCACATGCATCAACACGAAAAGATCTCAACAACATAACACTGAGCAAAGGAACAGTACATATACAGTATGATTTAACTTATATGAATTTTGAGAGTATTATATATGTGTGATAAAAGTAAAGAAAATCAAGGGAATGATTTTTCTGAATTTCAGAGTAGCAGTTACTGCCAGGTGACAAGAGGGATACACTCAGAGCAGACAGGTGACTTCAGAAATAGTGGCAATGTTCTATTTTCCTAAGCTGGGAGTGAAGTGCTTATTTTATTTCCCTCCATTTTCATTCTTTAAAATGTACACATATGTTATCTACACTCTAGTAAGTATAATTATTTGACTGTATGTTTTTTTAAAATCCAATCAAAAAACAAAGGGGAAACTGGATATTTAAATAAGTTCTGAAAGAAACAGTGAATTTTTATTTTTTTAAAAATGGCCCTAGAGTCTTACAACTTTGAAGAATTCAGATTTTCTTACCTTGGGTTTCCGTACAGATGCACATGGGCCTGGGTTAACATGGAACAGAATGCCAAAGTGGGTCTTTGAAGGTCATCCAGACCAGCCCCCAGTCTTTTGGACAGATTGAAATAAATCTCATCAGAAAATAGAATAACTGACTATACATTACAAATTGTATCAGAAGATGAATCCATAGCCTCTTTAGTTAAGTTGCTGTAAGTGTGCCTTTTCTCCAAGTGGATCTTTATCATGCTTTCTTTATGAAAATGCATTATGAATATTTTCAAACATACAAAAGTGTGGAGAGAATACTGTAACTGACCTCATAAAGATCTATCAATGAGAGCAACAAGGAACAAAATGTTGCAACAAGTGCTTTAGTTATGTTGTTTCTGTATTTATTTATTTGTTTTTTTAATGTGACAGAGATTCTCAATCCGTCTTCCAGGATGGAGTGATCACAGCTGTAACCATGAACCCTGAGGATGGCCACAGTGATCCTCCAGCCTAGGCCTCCCAAAGTGCTAGAATTAAAGGTGGGAGCCATCATGTCCGACCCTGTTTCTTTATTTCTAAAGTATTTTAAAATAAATCTCAAGGATGTCATTGAGCCCCTACATACTTCCGTATGCATCTCTAAATGTACATACATTTTTATTACTCATTCATAATGACATTTCACATCAAATAAAATTAACAATTCCTTGATAAAACCTGGTGCATAGTCACATTTCCAAGATTGCTTCAAAATTTAATCTTACAATTATTTTGATGGAACTGCTTCTTTATTTTTTCAAATAAATTTTGTGTATATTTGAGGTTTTCAACATGGCTGCTATACAATATATACAGATAGTAAATTGGTTACTATAGTGAAGCAGATTAACATATCTATCATCTCACATACTTAGATTTTACTTATTTAACAAAAATCCCAATACAATACAATTTTGTGAATTTTAGTTCTCGAGTTATACATGAGGTCTCCAAACTTGTTCATCTTACATATCCCTTGATCTACATCTCCCTGTTTCCTGTCTCCCTTCCCCATCTCCCCTGGGCCCTGCCTGCGATAACCATTGTTTAATTCTCTATCTGTGCACTTGAGCTATATTTATTTTTATTTTAGAGACAGGATCTCACTCTGTCACTCAGGCTGGAGTGCAGTGGGGCAACCACAGCTCACGGCAACCTTGAACCCATGGGTTCAGGCGATTCTCCTGCCTCAGTCTCCCAAGTAGCTCAGATCACAGGCATGCATGGCCATGTCTGGCTAATTTTTTTAATTTTCTGAACAGACAGGGTATCGCTATGTTGCCAAGACCGGTATGGAACTCATGGGCTCAAGTGATCCTCCCGCCTTGGCCTCCCAGAGTGTTGGAATTACAGGCGTGAGCCACTGCACTCAGCCTATTTGAGCTCTTTTTAAAACATTCTGCATAAGTAGGATCATACAATAATTTTTCTTTCTGTATCTGGATTATGAAATGTCCACCAAGAAATTATATATATATAATTATATATATATTATTTATAATTATATATTACATTATAATCACTTATAATTATTATATAATATATATAATTCACATATATGTATGTGTGTATACATATATATATGTCTTTAAAAAGGAGATCCTGCCGCTAGCCACAACAGGGATCAACCTGGAGGACATTATGCTAAGTGAACTGCATTTATTTTTGAAGTACTGCTAATGTTAATGTTCACTGGTCTGGGTCAGAGTCTGTATTCCAACATGGCTTACCATCTCCCAGATGACAAGGGTGGGCTTTTGGCTGTTTTTCACAAGTGTGGAAAAATGTGTCCCTAAACCTTCTGAACTCATTCACTTACTGCCTGTCAAGACTAACACCTGTTTGCCAGTTGACATTCTGGAGTACAGAGTGGATCAATCAGACCCCTGTGGTAATAAAGCCCACAAGAAAGTTATTTGGTAGTAGCCCCACCTTGCCTGCTACTGCTCTAGCTGGTGTGTGGCTTTAAAACCCCCAAAACCACTCTGAATTCCACCTAGGGCTGTACCATGGCAATAAAATCCTGCTGTTTTGGAGTATTCAACTAGCAGCAAAAAAACCCAGAAATGACTTGTATAAATGTTTTGTTGTCTCCTTCTTGACAAGAATTTTTTTTAAATAATCCCATTGATGCTATAAGCAGTGTCTCTCAGGCAGACAAACACTGCCAGCTGCTTCTGCACAGGTTAGAAAGAGCTATAGGATCCACACTGGAAGCTTTCATTATAATTTTGTTAAAAACAAATACCCTATGACACAGAAATTCCGAATTTTTATATTTGCTCTAGAGAACACACACATTGTGTGCTAAGGAGCTGTTTAAAAGGATTTTTCGTTACTGTTTTTTGTTTTAATAAAGACAAAAGTTAGAAAAAAACCTAAATATTCATTAAAAGGGAATCAATGTATTCATCGTGTAAAGTACCATGCTTCATTCTTTAAAAGAATGAAGTAGGCCGGACGCAGTGGCTCAAGCCTGTAATCCCAGCACTTTGGGAGGCCGAGACGGGCGGATCATGGGTCAGAAGATCGAGACCATCCTGGCTAACACGGTGAAACCCCGTCTCTACTAAAAAATACAAAAAACTAGCCGGGCGAGGTGGCAGGCGCCTGTAGTCCCAGCTACTTGGGAGGCTGAGGCAGGAGAATGGCGTAAACCCAGGAGGCGGAGCTTGCAGTGAGCTGAGATCGCACCACTGCACTCCAGCCTGGGCGACAGAGCGAGACTACGTCTCAAAAAAAAAAAAAAAAAAAAAAAAAAAAAGGAATAAAGTAAATCTTCATTTACTAACCTAGGAAGACACCAAAGGTAAGTCGTTAATTTTTAAAAACAAGCTGCAAAATAATAGATAAGACATCCATTTGTAGGAAAACACATAAACTCTATAATCTCTACTGCATATATGTACTGAATGCAGAGATAAATGACTGGAAGATTCCCTACCAAATTGTGAATTGTGATTATCTCTAGAAAGAAGAAGAGAATGATCAAGGTCAGGGGGAATTTAACACTATCTTCATCATTTCAAATTTTACAATGACAATGTAGTCATATGTCATGTGGCGCATTTATAATAAATGAAAATGTTAAAAGAAAAAAAATTCCTAGATGTGTTTTCACTGGCAAAAGTAAAATTGCAAGTTTGCACAGACAAGATTTCAACCATTTATTGAGAGCAGACTCTGTGGCAGGTGATACGGGGTTACAAACATGAATGAGCAACGGACCCTGTCCTTCAAGAGCTTCTCGTCCAGGCAGAGAGACAGAATGTGAATCCATGAAAAGATTTTCTATAAGCAAATACCCATCTACA
The DNA here is from genome assembly GCF_024542745.1 of Macaca thibetana thibetana. Lineage (NCBI taxonomy): Eukaryota > Metazoa > Chordata > Mammalia > Primates > Cercopithecidae > Macaca > Macaca thibetana. The sequence continues at coordinate 99,974,029 of NC_065598.1, read as the reverse complement.
TCTACTATGGTGTTCAGGAGGAAAGGCACTACATACTGCAGTAGACGGAGACAGTCTCAAAGAAGAGGTAGTTGTTGAACTGGACCTTCAAGAACAGATAAGACCTAAATAGGAGGGGGGAGTCAGCTCTGTGCCATATGGAGTTTGATGGCATAAAAGACAGATAGAGGCAGGGAATCCCAAGTCCTTCTAGCAGTCCTTAAAGGCTCCCTGGACAACTCTGCCCACTGACAGACTCTACTTTCTGGGCTCAGTACCAAAGAAGGTCCAGCCATGGTACAGCTCATTTAAAACTGTGAATAATCCAAGAATTATTTCGATTTGGCTTTGAAAGGTGTCATGTATTTTTTTTTTCATTTTTTTCCCAGCAGATTTAACTTCCCTAATTATCTTCTGCTCATCGGATTCTAAAATGAGTTTCCATTTTCTAAGCCCACATTTACAAAATGGTCCCTGCCTGATTCACCCTACCACTCTCTCCCCATGCTATACCACCAACTGCATCCAGCCTTATCAACCTCAGGTCCAATGTAAGTGAAGGTCTCCCAGGACCCCATTTTCTGCTGAGTGAGTCAGTGGCTGCTAATAAATTAATCATTAGATAATCCCCATTCATTTGTTATCTCTCTCAAATAACATACTTGCTTAATCAAGATAAATTGAATACATCTCCAAAAAACCCCAAAGCAGGACTTAATGATGGAAGTTTTAGCCAATATATTTGAGACTAAAGCAGAAGGTATTTGGAGAACCTGACTCATCCCAATGGTCTGGGGCTCTGTGATGGGACAACTCTGCCTAGGCAAGAAGGACTTCTAGGCAAAATATCAGAAAGCTCATTCAGTGGGCTGGCACTCTGCCATATCCCTTTCTCTGGAGCAATCCAGAAAGAATCCACAAACCTGAACTCTTAACAGGTTTCAGGGCCAGTTGGCTCCATAGCAAGGGCCTTCTAATGTTGAGCATGTTTTCATGTAACTGTTTGCCATTTGTATATGTGCTTTTTATAAATGTCTATTCAGATGTTTTGCCCATTTTTAAATCATATTATTAGGTATTTTCCTATACAGTTGTTTGAGCTCCTTATATATTCTAGTTATTAATCCTTTGTCATATGGTTCGTTTGCAAATATTTTCTACCATTCTGTGGGTTGTCTCTTCACTTTGTTGATTGTTTCCTTTGCTGTGCAAAAGTATTTTAAGTTGATGTTATCCCATTTGTCCATTTTTGGCTTTGGTTGCCTGTACTTGTTGGGTATTACTCGGGAAATTTTTGCCCAGACTAATGTCCTGGAGATATTCCCCAAAATTTCTTGTAGTAATTTCATATTTTGATGTCTTAAAGATTTTAATCTATTTTTATTTGACTTATAAATCTGGCAAGAGATAGGGATGTAGTTTCATTCATCTGAATATGGATATTCAGTATTCCAAGACATTTATTAAAGAGACTGTTCTTTCCCCAATGTATGTTCTTGACACCTTTGTCAAAAATGAGCTCATCGTAGGTGTGTGGATTTGCTTCTGGGTTCTCTATTCTGTTCCACTGCTCTGTGGGTCTGTTTTTATGCCAGTACCATGCTGTTTTGATTACTATAACTCTGTAGTATAATTTGAAGTCAGGAAACGTGATACCTCCAGATTTGTTCATTTTGCATAGGATAGCTTTGGCTATTCTGGGTCTTTGGTGATTCCACAAAGGATTGTTTGTTTCTATTTCTGTGAAGAATGTCATTGATATTTCATGGTGATTGTATTGAATCTGTAGATTGTTTTGGGTATTACAAACATTTTAATAACATTGATTCTTCCAATTCATGAACATGAAATATTTTTCCATTTTTTGGTGTCCGCTTCAATTTCTTTCATTAGTGTTTTAATAGTTTTCATTATAGAAATGTTCACTTCTTTGGCTACCATTAATTTCTGGCTATTTATTATGTGTGGCCATCATAAATAAGATTACTATCTTGATTTTTTTTTCAGAATGTGTGCTTTTTGGATATGGAAATACTAATGATTTTTGTATGTTGATCTTGTATCCTACAACTTCACTGAATATGTTTCAGTTTGAAAAATTTTTTGGTCGAGTCTTTAGTTTTTTCTAAATATAAGATCATATCATGTGAAAATAAAGATAATTTGACTTCTTTCTTTCCAATTTGGATGCCCTTTATATCATTCTCTTGTCTGATTGTTCTAGCTAGGACTTCCAGTACTATGTTCGATATCAGTAGTGACAGTGGGCATCCTTGTCATGTTCCAGATCATAGCGGAAGGGATTTCAGTTTTTCCCCATTCAGTATGATACTAGCTGCGGGATTGCTGTATACAGTTTTTATTATGTTGAGGTATGTTCCTTCTATCCCCAGTTTTTTGATGGTTTTAATCATGAAGGATGTGGAATTTTATCAAGTGCTTTTTCAGCATCAATTGAAATGATCATATGGTTTGTATCCTTCATTCTGTTGATATGATGTATCACATTGATTGATTTGCATATGTTAAACCATTCTTGCATTGTGGGGATATATCCCAGTTGGTCACAATGAATGATCTTTCTAATGTGTTGTTGAATTACGCTTGCTAGTATTTTTGTTGGAATGTTTACGTCAACGTCGATCAAAGATATCAGCCTGTAGTTTTCTTTGCTTCATGTGTCTTTGTCTGGTCTTAGTATCAGGATAACACTGGCCTCATAGAATAAGTTTAGAAGTATTCCGTATTCCTCCATTTTTCACATTAGCTTGAGTAGGACTGGTAGTAGTTCTTCTTTAAATGTTTGGTAGAATTCCATGGTGAAGCCATCAGGTCCCAGGCTCTTCTTAGCCAGGAGACTGATTACTTGTCATTGGTCTGTTAATGTTTTGGATTTTTTCATGGTTCAATCTTGGTAGACAGTATGTGTCTAGGAATTTATTCATTACTTCTATGTTTTCCAATTTATTACATATAGTTGCTCATAGTTGCTTCCAATGATCCTTGGAACGTCTGCGATATTGGTGTAATGTCTCCATTTTCATGTCTGATTTTATTCATAGGGGTCTTCTCTTTTTCTTGCCTAAAGGTTTGTCAATTTTGTTTAGTTTTTCAAAACCCTGACTTTTTGATTCATTGATCTTTTCTATTTTCACTTTCATTTAATTTATTTCTCTCTGATTATTATTATTTATTACATATGTATTATTATTTATTTCTGCTTTTTTTTTTTTAGATGAAGCCTTGCTCTGTCACCAGGCTGGAGTGCAGTGGTGTGATCTCGGCTCACTGCAACCTCTGCCTCCTGGGTTCAAGCGATTCTCCTGCCTTAGCCTCCCAAGTAGCTGGGAATACAGGCACGTGCCACCATGCCCAGCTAATTTTTGTATTTTAGTAGAGACAAGGTTTCACCATGTTGGCCGGGATGGTCTTGATCTCTTGATCTTGTGATCTGCCCGCCTTGGCCTCCCAAAATGCTGGGATTACAGGCGTGAGCCACCGTGCCCGACCTCTGCATTAATTTTTATTTATTTTCTTCTACTAATTTTGGTTTTGGTTTGCTCTTGCATTTTTAGTTCTTTAAGACACATCTCAAAGATGTTTATTTGAAGTTCTTCTTTTTGATATAGGCACCTATAACTTTAAATTTCCCTCTTAGTACTACTTTAGCTGTATCCCGTAACTTTTGGCATATTGTTTCCATTAGCATTTGTTTCAAGAAATTTTTAAATTTCCTTCTTAATCCCTTTATTGACCTATTGGCCATTAAGGAATATCTTATTTAATTTCCATGTGTTCTTACAGTTTCCAAAATTCGTCGTTTTTGATTTCTAGTTTTATTCCATTGTGATCAGAGAAGATACTTGCTATAATATCAGGTGATTTCTTTAATGTTTTAAGACTTGTTTTGTAGCCTAACGTGCTGAGGAGAATGTGTATTCTGCAGCCGTTGGATGAAATGTTCTGTAAATATCTATGAGATCCCCCATTTGGTCTGTAGTGCAGATTAAGTCTGGTGTTTCTTTGCTGATTTTCTGTCTGGCAGATCTGTCCAGTGCTGAAAGGGTGATGTGTAGGTCTTCAGCTATTATTGTTTTGGAATCTCTCTCTCTCTAGCTTGAATCATATTTGCTTTATATGGATGCTCCAGTAATGGATGCATGTATATTTACAATTCTTATATCCTCTTGCTGAAATTGACTTCTTTGTCATTATATAATGACTTCTTTGTTTCTTTTTATAGTTTTTGTCTTCAAATCTATTTTGTCTTATATAAGTACATCTACTGCTTTTTTTTTTTTTTTTTTGAGACGGAGTCGCACTCTGTCCCCCAGGCTGGAGTGCAGGGGCGCAATTTTGGCTCACTGCAAGCTCTGCCTCCCAGGTTCACGCCATTCTCCTGCCTCAGCCTCCCGAGTAGCTGGGACTACAGGCGCCCGCTGCCACGCCTGGCTAATTTTTTGTATTTTTAGTAGAGACGGGGTTTCACTGTGTTAGCCAGGATGATCTCGATCTCCTGACCTCGTAATCCGCCCGCCTCAGCCTCCCAGTGTGCTGGGATTACAGGTGTGAGCCACCACGCCCGACCTCTACTGCTGCTTTTTTATGGTTCCCATTGACACGCAATATCTTTTTCCACCCCTTTATTGTTTGTCTATGTGTGTCTTTATAGGTGAAGTGTGTTTCCTATAGGCAACCAATCATGGGTTTTCATCTTTTTTATCCATTCACCCGCTCTATGTCTTTTGATTGGAGAGATTAGTCCATTTACCATCAATATTATTGATAAGTAAGGCAACTTACTCCTGCCATTTTGTTATTTGTTTTCTGGTTGTTTTGTGCTCTTCTCTTCCCTCTTTCCATCCTTCCTGTCTTCCTTTTAGTAAAGGTGGTTTTCTCTGGTGGTATGTTTTAACTTCTTGCTTTTTATTTTTGTTTATCCATTGTATGTTGTTGTTTTTTTTATTTGAAGTTATCAGGAAGTTTGCAAATACTATCTTTTAACCTATTCTTTTAAACTGATGAAAACTTTACACTGATTGCATAAACAAACAAGCAATGTGAGAACTAATAAAAACTCTTTAACTTCACTTTAACACATTAACTTCATCCTCCTTTTTAATTTTTTGTCATTTCTGTTCATTTTTTGAATGTACTGTGTCTTGGAATATTGTTGTAGTTATTATTTTTGATTGGTTCATCATTTAGTCTTTCTAGTTAGGATAAGATTAGTTTACAAAGCATAAATACAGTGTTATTATATGCTGTGTTTTCCTGTGTACTTACTATTATGAGTGAGTTTTATACCTTCAGATGATGTCTTATTGCTCATTAATGTCCTTTTCTTCTGATTAAACTAGTCTCTTTAGCTCTTTAGCACACCAGGACAGGTCTGGTGTGATTAAATCCCACAGCTTTTATTTGTCTGGTAAAGTCTTTATTTCTCCTTCATGTTTGAATGATATTTTCACCAGATGTACTATTCTAAGTTAAAAGTTCTTTTCCTTCAGCACTTCAAAAATGTCATGCCACTGTCTCTTGGCCTGTAAGGCTCCCACTGAAAACGTATGCCAGACATATTGGAGCTCCATTGTATGTTATTCGCTTCTCTTCTCTTGCTGCTTTTAGGATCCTTTCTTTATCCTTGTTCTTTGGGAGTTCAACTACTAAATGCCTTGATGTAGTCTTCTTTGGGTTAAATCTGCTTGGTGTTCTATGACCTTAGACTTGAATACTTATATCTTTTTCTAGGTTTGGGGAAGTAACTATTATTATCCCTTTGAATAAATTTTCTTACCTCTATCTCTCACTCTACTTCCTCTTAAAGGCCAATAACACTTAGATTTGCCCTTTTGAAACTATTTTCTAGATCTTGTAGGCATGCTTCATTGTTTTTATTCTTTTTCATTTTGCCTCCTCTGACTGTGTATTTTTTAACAGACTGTCTTCAAGTTCACTAATTCTTTCTTCTGCTTGATCAACTAATAGACTCTGATGCATACTTAAGTAGGTCAATTAAATTTTTCAACTCCAGATTTTTTGCTTGATTACTTTTAGTTTTTCAATCTCTTAGTTAAGTTTATATGATAGAATTATAAATTTCTTCTCTGTGTTATCTTGAATTTCACTGAGTTTCCTCAAAACAACTATTTTGAATTCTCTGTTTAAAAGGTCACATATCTGTCTCTCTGGGATTCATTCCTGGTGACTTATATAGTTTGTTTGGTGAAGTCATGTTTTCCTGGATGATCTTGATGCTTGTAGAAATCTGTCAGTGTCCTGGCATTGAGAGCTGGGTATTCATTAAAGCCTTCACAGTCTGGGCCTGTTTGGGAAAGCTTTCCAGATATTTGAAGAGACTGGGTGTTGTGATCTATGTTTTTGGTAAATGCAGCCATATCTGCATTAGTATGCTGTGGCTCTTGCATACTTATAGAGGTACCTACAATCTTGGTCATCTTGGATAAGATCCAGAGGAATTCTCTAGATTTCCAGGCAGCAACTCTTCTTCTCTGTCCTTGCTTTCTCCCAAACAAACCCCTCTGTGGCCACCATCACTGGGAATGCTCTGGATCAGACCTGAAGGCAGCACAGCACTGGGTTTCACCCAAGGCCTGCTGTAACCACCACCAGGCTACCATCTATGTTCACTCGATGCCCTAATGGGTCTAAAATCAGCAGATGGTGAGGACAGCGTGGCTTGTGTCCTTCCCTTCAGGGCCACAAATTCCTCTGGACCCCATCGGGTCCAGAGATGCCATCCTGGAGCCAAGGCCTAAAGTCAGAAACCTCAGAAATCTACTTGGTGCTTTATTATACTGCAGCTGAGATGGCACCCAAACCACAGGACAGAGTCCTTCCCACTCTTCCCTCCCTTTTCCAGAAGCAGAGGAGTCTCTCCCGATGTGTACCATCACCACAGGTCCACAAAGAGTACTGCCAGGGAATCACCAATGTTCACTTAAGGCCCAAGGGCTCTTCAGTCAAATTGTGGTGAATTCTGCCAGGCCCGGATCTCACCCTTCGGGGAAGTGGGCTCCCCTGTGGCCCAGGACAGGTCCAGAAATGCCGTCCAAGAGACAAGGCCTGGAATCGGGAACGCCTAGAGCCACTTTGGCTGAGCTGATACCTAAACTGCCAGACAAAGTCCCCTTTACTGTTCCCTCTGCTTGTCTCAAACAGAAAAAGCCTCTCCTCATATAGCTGCCACAGCTGCAAATGTGCTTGGCCACAACTGAAGCTGTCACATCTCAGAGTGTCACCAAAGGCTCAGAGCATCTACTACCTGGCAAATGTTGCTGATTACTCAGAGCTAAAGGGCTCTTTATACAGCAGATGATGAATCCTACCAGGACTGGGTCCTTCCATTCAAGATAGTGGGATTACTTCTGGCCCAGGGTGTGATTGTACATGTAGTCCAGGAGCTAGGGCCAGGATGCAGGCCTTTCACCTCTGCTCAGTGCTCTGTCCTACTGTGGCTGAGCTGGTATCCAAGTTGCAAGACAAAGCCCTCTTTACTCTTTGCTCTCCTCTCCTCAAACAGAGGGAAGGAGTCTCTTCAGGAGCTAGGAGATATACTGCCTGTGGTTGGGGGAGGGGTGGCACAGGGACTCCCTTTGGTCACCCCAGTTGGTGTCTCACTAGGTCACGTGCCCCCAGAAGTTGACTGGCTCTGAGCCCAGCACAGCACTAAGACATACCTAGGAGGTGCAGTACTTGTGGCCTAGATTACCTTTCAAGTTTATTTAGAACTCCAAAGCACTTTAGCCCAACGTGATGAGGCTTATGGGAACTTGAGTTCCCATGGTCTGGATGAATGATTCCCCTCTGATTAGGGCTTGTCTAAATGCTCCCGCTATAGGCATCAGCTGTGTTCTGCCTGGTGTTGCTTTGGTGTTGCTTTCCACTGTGACAGGGCAGCACTGAGTTCCAATGCAAAGTCCAATGATCACTGCACTCTTTCCCCCAAGTGCACAGATTCACCTCACTGCAAAGTCACTGCTGAAATAAAGAGAATGAGTGGCGTTGGCAATTCAAGACTGTCTTTCCTACCATTTTCAGTGCCTGTTACAGGAATACAAAGTTAAAACCATGTATTATGTCACCTGAATTTTAGTTCTTACGAAGGTGCTTTTTAATATAGATAGTTGTTAAATTTGGCCTTCCTGCATGGAGGACAATCAGTAGAGGCTTCTATTTGCCATTTTGCTCTGCCTCTCTCCTACTAGGTACCATTTTAGATATGAGATAGAAATTTGGTTTTAAAAAGTAAGTTTATTAATTTGCCAAGAGTCAAACAACAAGTTAGTGGCACATTCGAATCTACAGAGCCTGTCACTGGTGCCAATATCATGCTGTAGGTGACAGCAGGGGAAGAATCAGCATAACATTGGCAGAGGAACAATTGGGCTATAAGCAATTGCCAACAGAGGAATCCAGCAATGACTGAGGTGTGACAGAGTGGCAGGCAGGGCAGTGCATAGAAGTGAAGCAGACCCTAGCAAGAATCCTATCACCGGGCTTGGAATCAAATCATAGGCTTCCAGTGCCCAAGGGACAAGCAAGCACAAGACAAGAGCACAACTATATCAAGGCACTTAGTGATGGGAGGAATCCATTAGGAAGTTGATGACAAGGCTGACTCAATGCTGAGCACTGTATCAAGGACTCCAGAGATCTTTCCTGCCTAGAAAGAACACATGACATACAGCTGCGCCTTCATGTAAGAAGAAACCGCATCAGCCCAGCCATAGCGCCACGAATCCATATAAGATTAGAACAAAGACGGCGGAGCAAGATGGCCGAATAGGAGCAGCTCCAGTCTCCAACTCCCAGCGCCAGCGACACAGAAGACCGGTGATTTCTGCATTTTCAACTGAGGTACTGGGTTCATCTCACTGGGGAGTGCCGGACGATCGGTGCTGGTCAGCTGCTGCAGCCCGACCAGCGAGAGCTGAAGCAGGGCGAGGCATTGCCTCACCTGGGAAGCGCAAGGGGGAAGGGAGTCCCTTTTCCTAGCCAGGGGAACTGAGACACACAACACCTGGAAAATCGGGTAACTCCCACCCCAATACTGCGCTTTAGGAAACAGGCACACCAGGAGATCATATCCCACACCTGGCCGGGAGGGTCCCACACCCACGGAGCCTCCCTCGTTGCTAGCGCAGCAGTCTGTGATCTACCGGCAAGGCAGCAGCGAGGCTGGGGGAGGGGCGCCCGCCATTGCTGAGGCTTAAGTAGGTGAACAAAGCTGCTGGGAAGCTCGAACTGGGTGGAGCTCACAGCAGCTCAAGGAAACCTGCCTGTCTCTGTAGACTCCACCTCTGGGGACAGGGCACAGTAAACTAAGACACACAGACACCTCTGCACAGACGCAAACGACTCTGTCTGACAGCTTTGAAGAGAGCAGTGGATCTCCCAACACGGAGGTTGAGATCTGAGAAGGGACAGACTCCCTGCTCAAGCGGGTCCCTGACCCCTGAGTAGCCTAACTGGGAGACATCCCCCACTAGGGGCAGTCTGACACCCCACACCTCACAGGGAGGAGTACACCCCTGAGAGGAAGCTTCCAAAGCAAGAATCAGACAGGTACACTCGCTGTTCAGAAATATTCTATCTTCTGCAGCCTCTGCTGCTGATACCCAGGCAAACAGGGTCTGGAGTGGACCTCAAGCAATCTCCAACAGACCTACAGCTGAGGGTCCTGACTGTTAGAAGGAAAACTATCAAACAGGAAGGACACCTACACCAAAACCCCATCAGTACATCACCATCATCAAAGACCAGAGGCAGATAAAACCACAAAGATGGGGAAAAAGCAGGGCAGAAAAGCTGGAAATTCAAAAAATAAGAGCGCATCTCCCCCGGCAAAGGAGCGCAGCTCATCGCCAGCAACGGATCAAAGCTGGACGGAGAATGACTTTGACGAGATGAGAGAAGAAGGCTTCAGTCCATCAAATTTCTCAGAGCTAAAGGAGGAATTACGTACCCAGCGCAAAGAAACTAAAAATCTTGAAAAAAAAGTGGAAGAATTGATGGCTAGAGTAATTAATGCAGAGAAGGTCCTAAACGAAATGAAAGAGATGAAAACCATGACACGAGAAATACGTGACAAATGCACAAGCTTCAGTAACCGACTCGATCAACTGGAAGAAAGAGTATCAGCGATTGAGGATCAAATGAATGAAATGAAGCGAGAAGAGAAACCAAAAGAAAAAAGAAGAAAAAGAAACGAACAAAGCCTGCAAGAAGTATGGGATTATGTAAAAAGACCAAATCTACGTCTGATTGGGGTGCCTGAAAGTGAGGGGGAAAATGGAACCAAGTTGGAAAACACTCTTCAGGATATCATCCAGGAGAACTTCCCCAACCTAGTAGGGCAGGCCAACATTCAAATCCAGGAAATACAGAGAACGCCACAAAGATACTCCTCGAGAAGAGCAACTCCAAGACACATAATTGCCAGATTCACCAAAGTTGAAATGAAGGAAAAAATCTTAAGGGCAGCCAGAGAGAAAGGTCGGGTTACCCACAAAGGGAAGCCCATCAGACTAACAGCAGATCTCTCAGCAGAAACTCTACAAGCCAGAAGAGAGTGGGGGCCAATATTCAACATTCTTAAAGAAAAGAATTTTAAACCCAGAATTTCATATCCAGCCAAACTAAGTTTCATAAGTGAAGGAGAAATAAAATCCTTTACAGATAAGCAAATGCTTAGAGATTTTGTCACCACTAGGCCTGCCTTACAAGAGATCCTGAAGGAAGCACTAAACATGGAAAGGAACAACCGGTACCAGCCATTGCAAAAACATGCCAAAATGTAAAGACCATTGAGGCTAGGAAGAAACTGCATCAACTAATGAGCAAAATAACCAGTTAATATCATAATGGCAGGATCAAGTTCACACATAACAATATTAACCTTAAATGTAAATGGACTAAATGCTCCAATTAAAAGACACAGACTGGCAAACTGGATAAAGAGTCAAGACCCATCAGTCTGCTGTATTCAGGAGACCCATCTCACACGCAGAGACATACATAGGCTCAAAATAAAGGGATGGAGGAAGATTTACCAAGCAAATGGAGAACAAAAAAAAAGCAGGGGTTGCAATACTAGTCTCTGATAAAACAGACTTTAAACCATCAAAGATCAAAAGAGACAAAGAAGGCCATTACATAATGGTAAAGGGATCAATTCAACAGGAAGAGCTAACTATCCTAAATATATATGCACCCAATACAGGAGCACCCAGATTCATAAAGCAAGTCCTTAGAGACTTACAAAGAGACTTAGACTCCCATACAATAATAATGGGAGACTTCAACACTCCACTGTCAACATTAGACAGATCAACGAGACAGAAAGTTAACAAGGATATCCAGGAATTGAACTCATCTCTGCAGCAAGCAGACCTAATAGACATCTATAGAACTCTCCACCCCAAATCAACAGAATATACATTCTTCTCAGCACCACATCATACTTACTCCAAAATTGACCACGTAATTGGAAGTAAAGCACTCCTCAGCAAATGTACAAGAACAGAAATTATAACAAACTGTCTCTCAGACCACAGTGCAATCAAACTAGAACTCAGGACTAAGAAACTCAATCAAAACCGCTCAACTACATGGAAACTGAACAACCTGCTCCTGAATGACTACTGGGGTACATAACGAAATGAAGGCAGAAATAAAGATGTTCTTTGAAACCAATGAGAACAAAGATACAACATACCAGAATCTCTGGGACACATTTAAAGCAGTGTGTAGAGGGAAATTTATAGCACTAAATGCCCACAAGAGAAAGCAGGAAAGATGTAAAATTGACACTCTAACATCGCAATTAAAAGAACTAGAGAAGCAAGAGCAAACACATTCGAAAGCTAGCAGAAGGCAAGAAATAACTAAGATCAGAGCAGAACTGAAGGAGATAGAAACACAAAAAACCCTCCAAAAAATCAATGAATCCAGGAGTTGGTTTTTTGAAAAGATCAACAAAATTGACAGACCACTAGCCAGACTAATAAAGAAGAAAAGAGAGAAGAATCAAATCGACGCAATTAAAAATGATCAAGGGGATATCACCACCGACCCCACAGAAATACAAACTACCATCAGAGAATACTATAAACACCTCTACGCAAATAAACTGGAAAATCTAGAAGAAATGGATAATTTCCTGGACACTTACACTCTTCCAAGACTAAACGAGGAAGAAGTTGAATCCCTGAATAGACCAATAGCAGGCTCTGAAATTGAGGCAACAATTAATAGCCTACCAACCAAAAAAAGTCCAGGACCAGATGGATTCACAGCTGAATTCTACCAGAGGTACAAAGAGGAGTTGGTACCATTCCTTCTGAAACTATTCCAATCAATAGAAAAAGAGGGAATCCTCCCTAACTCATTTTATGAGGCCAACATCATCCTGATACCAAAGCCTGGCAGAGACACAACAAAAAAAGAGAATTTTAGACCAATATCCCTGATGAACATTGATGCAAAAATCCTCAATAAAATACTGGCAAACCGGATTCAGCAACACATCAAAAAGCTTATCCACCATGATCAAGTGGGCTTCATCCCTGGGATGCAAGGCTGGTTCAACATTCGCAAATCAATAAACATAATCCAGCATATAAACAGAACCAAAGACAAGAACCACATGATTATCTCAATTGATGCAGAAAAGGCTTTTGACAAAATTCAACAGCCCTTCATGCTAAAAACGCTCAATAAATTCGGTATTGATGGAACGTACCTCAAAATAATAAGAGCTATTTATGACAAACCCACAGCCAATATCATACTGAATGGGCAAAAACTGGAAAAATTCCCTTTGAAAACTGGCACAAGACAGGGATGCCCTCTCTCACCACTCCTATTCAACATAGTGTTGGAAGTTCTGGCTAGGGCAATCAGGCAAGAGAAAGAAATCAAGGGTATTCAGTTAGGAAAAGAAGAAGTCAAATTGTCCCTGTTTGCAGATGACATGATTGTATATTTAGAAAACCCCATTGTCTCAGCCCAAAATCTCCTTAAGCTGATAAGCAACTTCAGCAAAGTCTCAGGATACAAAATTAATGTGCAAAAATCACAAGCATTCTTATACACCAGTAACAGACAAACAGAGAGCCAAATCAGGAATGAACTTCCATTCACAATTGCTTCAAAGAGAATAAAATACCTAGGAATCCAACTTACAAGGGATGTAAAGGACCTCTTCAAGGAGAACTACAAACCACTGCTCAGTGAAATCAAAGAGGACACAAACAAATGGAAGAACATACCATGCTCATGGATAGGAAGAATCAATATTGTGAAAATGGCCATACTGCCCAAGGTAATTTATAGATTCAATGCCATCCCCATCAAGCTACCAATGAGTTTCTTCACAGAATTGGAAAAAACTGCTTTAAAGTTCATATGGAACCAAAAAAGAGCCCGCATCTCCAAGACAATCCTAAGTCAAAAGAACAAAGCTGGAGGCATCACGCTACCTGACTTCAAACTATACTACAAGGCTACAGTAACCAAAACAGCATGGTACTGGTACCAAAACAGAGATATAGACCAATGGAACAGAACAGAGTCCTCAGAAATAATACCACACATCTACAGCCATTTGATCTTTGACAAACCTGAGAGAAACAAGAAATGGGGAAAGGATTCCCTATTTAATAAATGGTGCTGGGAAAATTGGCTAGCCATAAGTAGAAAGCTGAAACTGGATCCTTTCCTTACTCCTTATACGAAAATTAATTCAAGATGGATTAGAGACTTAAATGTTAGACCTAATACCATAAAAATCCTAGAGGAAAACCTAGGTAGTACCATTCAGGACATAGGCATGGGCAAAGATTTCATGTCTAAAACACCAAAAGCAACGGCAGCAAAAGCCAAAATTGACAAATGGGATCTCATTAAACTAAAGAGCTTCTGCACAGCAAAAGACACTACCATCAGAGTGAACAGGCAACCTACAGAATGGGAGAAAATTTTTGCAATCTACTCATCTGACAAAGGGCTAATATCCAGAACCTACAAAGAACTCAAACAAATTTACAAGAAAAAAACAAACAACCCCATCAAAAAGTGGGCAAAGGACATGAACAGACATTTCTCAAAAGAAGACATTCATACAGCCAACAGACACATGAAAAAATGCTCATCATCACTGGCCATCAGAGAAATGCAAATCAAAACCACAATGAGATACCATCTCACACCAGTTAGAATGGCAATCATTAAAAAGTCAGGAAACAACAGGTGCTGGAGAGGATGTGGAGAAATAGGAACACTTTTACACTGTTGGTGGGATTGTAAACTAGTTCAACCATTATGGAAAACAGTATGGCGATTCCTCAAGGATCTAGAACTAGATGTACCATATGACCCAGCCATCCCATTACTGGGTATATACCCAAAGGATTATAAATTATGCTGCTATAAAGACACATGCACACGTATGTTTATTGCAGCACTATTCACAATAGCAAAGACTTGGAATCAACCCAAATGTCCATCAGTGACAGATTGGATTAAGAAAATGTGGCACATATACACCATGGAATACTATGCAGCCATAAAAAAGGATGAGTTTGAGTCCTTTGTAGGGACTTGGATGCAGCTGGAATCCATCATTCTTAGCAAACTATCGCAAGAACAGAAAACCAAACACCGCATGTTCTCACTCATAGGTGGGAACTGAACAATGAGATCACTCGGACTCAGGAAGGGGAACATCACACACCGGGGCCTATCATGGGGAGGGGGGAGGGGGGAGGGATTGCATTGGGAGTTATACCTGATGTAAATGACGAGTTGATGGGTGCAGCACAGCAACATGGCACAAGTATACATATGTAACAAACCTGCACGTTATGCACATGTACCCTACAACTTAAAGTATAATAATAATAAATAAATTAAAAAAAATAAAAATAAAAAAAAAAAAAAAAAAAAAAAGATTAGAACAAAGAGAGAAAGGATTACTTTAGGGCTGTCATTTAAGACCTGTTAGCTCAGGGCATATCAAGGAGGAACTGGAATTACTTAAAACTTTAAACTTTTCATTATATACTACATCATGTCTGAATTTACCCTTAAACAAATCTACTTTGACTTGCTTTTGTTTTTATTGAAATTAAAATAATGCATATATATATTGCCCCTGTTACTCACAGGCATGAATAGATGTAAGCTCCTAAAGGATGTCTCCTCAGCATGTTCTCTATCACTTGCAAATTTAGCACTGTAATATGCGATAGTGGTTTTTTTTTCTGCTTCTCTTTGGATCATGAGATGAAAATGAAAGTCATTATCATTTTTGCAAGTTGTAGGGAAAATAGTCCATTGCCTAAAAATTACATCCACGAGCTCACAGCAGGGCGGGTCCCAAAAAATGGTACAAAGGCAGTTTTGATTATTTCGATTACTTCCAGCGAGCTCTATTCCCTCTTTTTGACTCATCTCCCCACCCAAAACTATATACCCTGGAAATATCAGGACCTTGGTCCCAATCCAATGCAAATGGTTCTGCCCTATATTCCATCATCTCAAGGCTCTGATAGTATTTTAAGTTCTGCTAATATTTGGATTGCAGTAATTTTCAGTTAGAAAGAGACGATTGTTGTATCCCAGCTTTGACTATTCTGGTGGCTAGAATCTTGACTGTAATTGACAGTTGGATTCACCCTAAAATCACTCCTGCAAAATACATGCTGGCATTTTTAAAGTAAATAGAAGAAATTAATAATGTCTGTAAACAACAAAGCATAATATTCTAACCACTGAACCAATGCCTGTTTTGAATTTTAATAGCAGATCTTCTCCATATCAATGTTATAAAATGAATTAGAGTGTACTGAACAGTGTAGTGGATGCTATGTTGCCTCCCAGATCCACTCGTGAGGATTATGACATTCATTTCCCAGTTGCTGAGAATACCAATGTCCTGACAGCTTTGAGCTGAGTCCTCTTTGGGATTTGCATGGCCCTGGCAATGAGTGCCCCCTTGTCTCACCCTAGCCTTGGTATTGATGTAAACAGTTCTATGTATATTAACAAAATTTAATTTATCATTAAAAATTTTCTCACAAAGAGAACACCATTCCTAGATGATTTCACTCGTGAATTCTACCAAAACAATCACAGTGCAAGAAGTCATACAAAATGTTCTACCAAACATTAAAGAAAGGAATAGTGTCAATTCTACCCAAACTCTTGCAGAAAATTAAAGGACTATTTCCCACCTTTTTCTGAGAAGCCAGCATTATTCTGATACCCAAAACAGAAAAAGATATTATAAGAAAAAAGTCAAAGACCACTATCTCTCACGAACATAGATGCAAACATCTATACAAAACTTTACCAAATAGAATTAACAATATAAAAAGGGTTGATACATCATAATCAAACAGGGTTTATCCAATGAATGAAAGATTGATTTCATATTTGAAATTCAATCAATGCAATTTACCATAGTAACAATACTTTTTAAACATATGATCACATCAACAGAGGCAGAAAAGGAATTTGATAAAATGTAACATCTATCCTAATTTTTTAAAATTATATTGATACTACAAATACAAAGAAATTTCTTTAACTTCATTAAAAAACCACCTATGGAAGTGTCTAAATTTAACATTATAATTAATGGTGAAAAACTAAATGCTTTCACCCTAAAGTCAGAATCAAGGCAAGAATTTCCATTCTTGCCATGCAGCCATAAAAAAGAATGAGATCATGTCCTTTGCAGGGACATGAATGGAGTTGGAGGCCACTATCCTTAGCAAACTAACACAGGAACAGAAAACCAAATACTGCATGTTCTCACTTATAAGTGGGAGCTAAATGTCTCATCATTTAGGACACATAGAGGTGTCCTAAATAGGACACATAGAGGGGAACAACACACATTGAAGCCTTTTGGAGGGTGGAGGGTGGAGGGTGGCATGAGGGAGAGGATCAGGAAAAACAACTGATGGGTACTAGGCTTAACACCTGGGTGATGAAATAATCTGTGCACCAAAACCCCATGACACAAGTTAACCTATGTAACAAGCCTGCACTTGTACCTCTGAATTTAAAAGTAAAAAAAAAAAAAAAAAAATCTCCATTCTATTCAACAGTGTACTGCAGGTCCTACTCTTTATAATAAGGCAAGAAAGATAAAAGACATCCAAATTGGAAAATAAAAGATAAGTAAAATTGTCTTTATTTGAGAATGATGATTGTCAGTACAGAAAATCCTATGGAAACTAAAACAACTACAATGAATAAGTGAATTTAGCAAAGTTAAAGGATACAAGATTAATATACAAAAAACAATTATATGTCTATTTACTGGCAACAATTGGAAAATGAAATTTAAAAGCAATACCATTTACAATAGCATCAAAATATTAAATGATCACGGATATAGGTGACAAAACATGTGCAGGATCTGTATGCTGAAAAAAACAAAACACAGATGAAAGAAATCACGAAGACCTAAATAAATGAGGGAAACATACCACATTCATGGAAAGAAAACTCAATAATGTTAAGATGTCCATTCTCCCTGATTTGATCTATTCAACAGTATCCCAATCAAAATCTTGGCAGGCCTGTTTTTTAGACGTAAACAAGCCGAGTCTAAAATTCATATGGACATACATACATACCACCTAGAATAGTCTAAAGAAACTTCAAAAAGTAATAATATTGGAGGGCTCCCACTATTTAAATTCAAGACTCATAAAGCTACTGTAACCTAAACATATTAGTATCAACATAAGTACAGACAAATAAATCAATGAAACAGAATAAAAAATTTAGAAATGTACCCACATATATATGTAATTTTTACAATCTTCAAAAGCTATTCAAGGGTAAAGGGGTAGTCTTTTTAACAAATGGTGCTGGAAAATGGAGTGAGCTGCATAGCAATGAAATGTGAGCACCCTCTAAGACCTGAGAGTGACCCTTAGCTGACAGCCAACCAGGAAATGGGGACCTCAGTTCTACAACCACAAGAACTCAATTCCACACCAATAACAATAATGAGCTTGGAAGCAAATTATTCCCCAAAGCCTCAAGACAAGAACTTAGCCTAACCATAACCTTGACTTCAGCATTCTGAGACTGAGTAGAGAACTGAGCCATGCTGTCCCATACTCCTGACCTGCAGAACTCTGTACAAATAAATGAGTGTTGTTTAAAGCTGTTAAGTCCACGCATCAACAGAAAATTGATACATCTGATCAAGAACTTGCATATAAAAAAATGATGAAAATTCAAAAAATATAAAAAGCAACTATGTTTAAAAATGAGCAAAATATTTGAACTACCACCTCACACCAAAGTAGATAGACAATGGCCAATAAACACATGAAAAGATGCTAAACATTACAGAGATATATTAACAAATTAAAACAAAAATTATATACCACTATTCACACACTAAAATCTCTAAACTTTTTTAAAAAATAACAATACCTACTGTCGGCAAGCATATAGAGCAACTGGAACTCTCATACACTGCTATTGGGAATGTAAAATGATACAACCACTTTTGACATCAGTTTGGCAGTTTCTAAAAAATGATATTTACACAAGATAGGCCAGGCACGGTGGCTCACACCTGTAATCCCAGCACTTTGCGAGGCCGAGGTAGGCAGATCACTTGAGTTCAGGAGTTTGAGATCAGCCTGAGTAACATGGCAAAATCCCGCCTCTACAAAAAATACAAAAATTAGCCAGACATGGTGGTGTTTGCTTATGGTCCTAGCTACTTGGGAAGCTGAGGTGGGAGGATCATCTGAGCCTGGGGAGGTTGAGGCTGCAGTGTCCTGTGATCATGCCACTGCACTTTAGCCAGAGCAACAGAGTAAGATCCTGTCTCAAAAGAAAAATAGAAACTTGTACACAGGAGCTTTATTTGTAATGGTTTAAACCCAAAATAACCCAAATGTCCATCAACAAATGAATGGATGAATAAACAAATTGTGGTATAACTGTACAATGAAATACTACTCAGCAATAAAAAGAAATTATCTATTTATACATGTAACAACATGGGTGAATATAAAAATAATCAAACTGAGCTGGGTGTGGTGGCTCACGCCTGTAATCCCAGCACTTTGGGAGGCCAACGCAAGTGCATCACCTGAGGTCAGGAGTTCAAGACCAACCTGGCCAACATAGCAAAACCCCGTCTCTACTAAAACTACAAAAATTAGCCAGGCATGGTGGCACATGTCTGTAATCTCAGCTACTCAGGAGGCTGAGGCAGGATAATTGCATGAACCCGGGAGGCAGAGGTTGCACGGAGCTTAAATTGTACCACTGCACTCCAGCATGGGTGACAGAACCAGACTCTATCTCAAAAAAAAAAAATAAATAAATAATGCAGAGGGGGGCGCCCAAGATGGCCGAATAGGAACAACTCCAGCCTCCAGCTCCCAGTGTGAGCAACACAGAAGACGGGTGATTTCGGCATTTTCACCTGAGGTACCAGGTTCATCTCACTGGGGCATGTCTGACAGTCGATACTGGTCCACGGGTGCAGCCCAACCAGCGAGAGCTGAAGCCTGACGAGGCATCACCTCACCTGGGAAGCACAAGGGGGAAGGGAATTCCTTTTCCTAGCCAAGGGAAATTGAGACACACAGCACCTGGAAAATCGGGTAACTCCCACCCTAATACTGCACTTTACCAAGAGTCTTAGCAAATGGCACACCAGGATGTTATATCCCACACCTGGCCCAGAGGGTCCCATGCCCACGAAGCCTGCCTCATTGCTAGCACAGCAGCCTGAGATCTAACTGCAAGGTGGCAGCAAGGCTGGGGTGAGGGCACCCGCCATTGCTGTGGCTTAAGTAGGTAAACAAAGCCATCGGGAAGCTCGAATTGGGTGGAGCCCACCACAGCTCAAGGAGGCTGGCCTGCCTCTGTAGACTCCACCTCTGGGGACAGGGCATAGTTAAACAAAAAGCAGCAGAAACCTCTGCAGATGTAAAAGTCCCTGTCTGACAGCTTTGAAGAGAGTAGTGGTTCTCCCAGCACAGAGGTTGAGATCTGAGAATGGACAGACTGCCTGCTCAAGTGGGTCCCTGACCCCTGAGTAGCCTAACTGGGAGACATTCCCCACTAGGTGCAGACTGACACATCACACCTCACATGGCTGGGTACACCCTGAGATGAAGCTTCCAGAGCAAGAATCAGACAGCAACACTCGCTGTTCAGCAATACTCTATCTTCTGCAGCCTCCGCTGCTGATACCCAGGCAAACAGGGTCTGAAGTGCACCTCAAGAAAACTCCAACAGACCTGCAGCTGAGGGTCCTGACTGTTAGAAGGAAAACTAACAAACAGAAAGGACACCCACACCAAAACCCCATCAGTACGTCACCATCATCAAAGACCAAAGGCAGATAAAACCACACAATGGGGGAAAAGCACTGCAGAAAAGCTGGAAATTCAAAAAATTAAAGGGCATCTCCCCTTCCAAAGGAACGCAGCTCATCGCCTGCAACGGAACAAAGCTGGACGGAGAACGACTTTGACGAGCTGACAGAAGAAGGCTTCAGTCAATCAAACTTCTCAGAGCTAAAGGAGGAACTACGTACCAGGGCACAAAGAAACTAAAACCTTGAAAAAAGATGGATGAATGGAGAACTAGAATAATCAATGCAGAGAAGACCTTAAAAGAACTGATAGAGGTGAAAACCATAACACGAGAACTACGTGACAAATGCACAAGCTTCAGTAACCGACTCGATCAACTGGAAGAAAGAGTATCAGCGATTGAAGATCAAATGAATGAAATGAAGCGAGAAGAGAAGTGTAGAGAAAAAAAGAGTAAAAAGAAATGAACAAAGTCTCCAGGAAATAAGGGATTACGTGAAAAGACCAAATCTACATCTGATTGGGGTGCCTGAAAGTGACAGGGAAAATGGAACCAAGTTGGAAAACACTCTGCAGGACATCATCCAGGAGAACTTCCCCAATCTAGTAAGGCAGGCCAACATTCAAATTCAGGAAATACAGAGAATGTTACAAAGATACTCGTCGAGAAGAGCAACTCCAAGACACATAATTGTCAGATTCACCAAAGTTGAAATGAAGGAAAAAATGTTAAGGGCAGCCAGAGAGAAAGGTCGGGTTACCCACAAAGGGAAGCCCATCAGACTAACAGCAGATCTCGGCAGAAACTCTACAAGCCAGAAGAGAGTGGGGGCCAATATTCAACATTCTTAAAGAAAAGAATTTTAAACCCAGAATTTCATATCCAGCCAAACTAAGTTTCATAAGTGAAGGAGAAATAAAATCCTTTACAGACAAGCAAATGCTTAGAGATTTTGTCACCACCAGGCCTGCCCTACAGGAGCTCCTGAAGGAAGCACTAAACATGGAAAGGAACAACCGGTACCAGCCATTGCAAAAACATGCCAAAATGTAAAATCCATCGATGCTAGGAAGGAACTGCATCAACTAACGAGCAAAATAACCAGCTAATATCATAATGACAGGATCAAGTTCACACATAACACTATTAACCTTAAATGTAAATGGACTAAATGCTCCAATTAAAAGACACAGACTGGCAACTTAGATAAAGAGTCAAGACCCATCTGTTTGCTGTATTCAGGAGACCCATCTCACACGCAGAGACACACATAGGCCAAAATAAAGGGATGGAGGAAGATCTGCCAAAAAAATGGAAAACAATAAAAAGCAGGGGTTGCAATCCTAGTCTCTGATAAAACAGACTTTAAACCATCAAAGATCAAAAGAGACAAGGCCATTACAAAATGGTAAAGGGATCAATTCATCAGGAAGAGCTAGCTATCCTAAATATATATGCGCCCAATACAGGAGCACCCAGATTCATAAAGCAAGTCCTTAGAGACTTACAAAGAGACTTACACTCCCATACAATAATAATGGGAGACTTTAACACCCCACTGTCAACATCAGACAGATCAACAAGACAGAAAGTTAACAAGGATATCCAGAAATTGAACTCAACTGTGCACCAAGCGGACCTAATAGACATCCACAGAACTCTCCATCCCAAATCAACAGAATATACATTCTTCTCAGCACCACATCGCACTTATTCCAAAATTGACCACATAGTTGGAAGTAAAGCACTTCTCAGCAAATGTAAAAGAACAGAAATTATAACAAACTGTCTCTCACACCACAGTGCAATCAAACTAGAACTCAGGACAAAGAAAATCAATCAAACCTGCTCAACTATATGGAAACTGAACAACCTGCTCCTGAATAACTACTGGGTACATAACAAAATGAAGGCAGAAATAAAGATGTTCTTTGAAACCAATGAGAACAAAGATACAACATACCAGAATCTCTGGGACACATTTAAAGCAGTGTGTAGAGGGAAATTTATAGCACTAAATGCCCACAAGAGAAAGCTGGAAAGATCTAAAATTGACACCCTAGCATCACAATTAAAAGAACTAGAGAAGCAAGAGCACACACATTCAAAAGCTAGCAGAAGGCAAGAAATAACTAAGATCAGAGCAGAACTGAAGGAGAGAGAGACACAAAAACCCTCCAAAAAATCAATGAATCCAGGAGCTGGTTTTTGAAAAGATCAACAAAATTGATAGACCGCTAGAAAGGCTAATAAAGAAGAAAAGAGAAGAATCAAATAGACGCAATAAAAAATGATAAAAGGGATATCACCACTGATCCCACAGAAATACAAACTACCATCAGAGAATACTATAAACACCTCTATGCAAATAAACTAGAAAGCCTAGAAGAAATGGATAATTTCCTGGATACTTACACTCTCCCAACACTAAACGAGGAAAAAGTTGAATCCCTGAATAGACCAATAGCAGGCTCTGAAATTGAGGCAATAATTAATAGCCTACCAACCAAAAAAAGTCCAGGACCAGATGGATTCACAGCCGAATTCTACCAGAGGTACAAGGAGGAGTTGGTACCATTCCTTCTGAAACTATTCCAATCAATAGAAAAAGAGGGAATCCTCCCTAACTCATTTTATGAGGCCAACATCATCCTGATACCAAAGCCTGGCAGAGACACAACAAAAAAAGAGAATTTTAGACCAATATCCCCGATGAACATTGATGCAAAAGTCCTCAATAAAATACTGGCAAACTGAATCCAGCAGCACATCAAAAAGTTTATCCACCATGATCAAGTGGGCTTCATCCCTGGGATGCAAGGCTGGTTCAACATACACAAATCAATAAACGTAATCCAGCATATCAACAGAACCAAAGACAAAAACCATATGATTATCTCAATAGATGCAGAAAAGGCCTGACAAAATTCAACAGCCCTTCATGCTAAAAATTCTCAATAAATTCGGTATTCATGGAACGTATCTCAAAATAATAAGAGCTATTTATGACAAACCCACAGCCAATATCATACTGAATAGGCAAAAACTGGAAGCATTCCCTTTGAAAACTGGCACAAGACAGGGATGCCCTCTCTCACCACTCCTATTCAACATAGGGTTGGAAGTTCTGGCTAGGACAATCAGGCAAGAGAAAGAAATCAAGGGTATTCAGTTAGGAAAAGAAGAAGTCAAATTGTCCCTGTTTGCAGATGACATGATTGTATATTTAAAAAACCCCACTGTCTCAGCCCAAAATCTCCTTAAGCTGATAAGCAACTTCAGCAAAGTCTCAGGATACAAAATCAATGTGCAAAAATCACTAGCATTCTTATACACAATAACATACAAACAGATAGTCAAATCATAAATGAACTCCTATTCACAATAGTTTCAAAGGAATAAAATACCTAGGAATCCAACTTACAAGGGACGTAAAGGACCTCTTCAAGGAGAACTACAAACCACTGCTCAGTGAAATAAAAGAGGACACAAACAAATGGAAGAACATACCATGCTCATGGATAGGAAGAATCAATATTGTGAAAATGGGCATATTGCCCAAGGTAATTTATAGATTCAACGCCATCCCCATTAAGCTACCAATGAGTTTCTTCACAGAATTGGAAAAAACTGCTTTAAAGTTCATATGGAAGGAAAAAAGAGCCCGCATTGCCAAGACAATCCTAAACCAAAAGAACAAAGCTAGAGGCATCACTCTACTTCACTTCAAATTACACTACAAGGCTACAGTAACGAAAACAGCATGGTACTGGTACCAAAACAGAGATATAGACCAATGGAACAGAACAGAACAGAGCCCTCAGAAATAATACCACACATCTACGGCCATCTGATCTTTGACAAACCTGACAAAAACAAGAAATGGGGAAAGGATTCCCTATTTAATAAATAGTGCTGGGAAAATTGACTAGCCATAAGTAGAAAGCTGAATCTGGATCCTTTCCTTACTCCTTATATGAAAATTAATTCAAGATGGATTACAGACTTAAATGTTAGAACTAAAAACATAAAAACCCTGGAAGAAAACCTAGGTAGTAATACCATTCAGGACATAGGCATGGGCAAGGACTTCACGTCTAAAACACCAAAAGCAACGGCAACAAAAGCCAAAATTGACAAATAGGATCTAATTAAACTAAAGAGCTTCTACACAGCAAAAGACACTACCATCAGAGTGAACAGGCAACCTACAGAACGGGAGAACATTTTTGCAATCTACTCATCTGACAAAGGGCTAATATCCAGAACCTACAAAGAACTCCAACAAATTTACAAGAAAAAAACAAACAACCCCATTAAAAAGTGGGCAAAGGATATGAACAGACACTTCTCAAAAGAAGACATTTATACAGCCAACAGACACATGAAAAAATGCTCGTCATCACTCACCATCAGAGAAATGCAAATCAAAACCACAATGAGATACCATCTTACACCAGTTAGAATGGCAATCATTAAAAAGTCAGGAAACAACAGGTGCTGGAGAGGATGTGGAGAAATAGGAACACTTTTACACTGTTGGTGGGACTGTAAGCTAGTTCAAACATTGTGGAAAACAGTGTGGCGATTCCTCAAGGATCTAGAACTTGAAGTACCATTGCCATCCCATTACTGGGTATATACCCAAAGGATTATAAATCATGCTGCTATAAAGATACATGCACATGTATGTTTGTTGTGGCACTATTCACAATAGCAAAGACTTGGAATCAACCCAAATGTCCATCAGTGACAGACTGGATTAAGAAAATGTGGCACATACACACCATGGAATACTATGCCACCACAAAAAAGGATAAGTTCATGTCCTTTGTAGGGACATGGATGCAGCTGGAAACCATCATTCTCAGCAAACTATCGCAAGAACAGAAAACCAAACACTGCATGTTCTCACTCATAGGTGGGAATTGAACAATGAGATCACTTGGACACAGGAAAGGGAACATCACACACCAGGGCCTGTTGTGGGGTTGGGGGAGGGGGAGGGATAGCATTAGGAGATATACCTAATGTAAATGACGAGTTAATGGGTGCAGCACACCAACGTGGTACATGTATACATATGTAACAAACCTGCAGGTTGTGCACATGTACCCTAGAACATAAAGTATAATAATAAATAAATAAATAAAATAGAAAAAAAAGAAATGCAAAATAATCTATAGTGACAGAAAGTAGATCAGTAGTTGCCTAGGAATGGGGCAGGAGGGTAAAGAGGTCTAAGAAGAGGAGTTTATAAAGAGGCACAAGGAAACATTTAAGCATGATGAATATATTCATCATTATCTTTACTGGGTGGATGGTACGCATATGTTGAAACTTAAACTGTGTAAGTTAGTTCATATTCAGGTATGTATAGGCCACATACTGTAGTCAAGAAATATATTGACTGATGAATATGCTGAAAACAGAGGGCAAATGTGTTCCCTTCCAAGATATTTGCATTATTAGCAACAATTTCAATGCCTTCCATTCAAAAGAGTGACTAAAGTTCAGGGTGCAGTGTGGTATAAGAGAGTGCCAGAGCCAGACTGCTGGGATTCCAATCCAGGTCTTTCAACTCACTAGCTGTATGGCTAAGACACTTCCTGTGTCTTAGTTATTTCACCTGAAAGGGCACATAGTAAATATTAATATAAGCAATCTACTATTACTCAACATATATTTCTTGAAAATCTACAACATGTTCTTGAACATCTACACGTGCGTAATTCTGTGACAGAAAATGGGAGCTGTTTGGCAGAAATATTAATGGGCCATTAGGAAACCTCACCACCTATACCAATAGCACGACCAGGACCAGGACTCACCTGCTTTCTGCTGACTGCATTGGACTATACTGAACACCTACTAACGCATATAATACATTTCTTTTTTGGTTGTATTTTTGTTTTTTGTTTTTGAGTCAGGGTCTCATTGTCTCCCAGGCTGGTGTACAGTGGTGCAATTATGGTGCACTGCAGCATTGCCCCCCGGACTCAAGCTATCCTCCCACTTCTGCCACCCCCACCCTGCCTACCCCCTGAGTATCTGGGACTACAGGCACGCACCATCACACGCGGCTAATTTTTGGTATTTTTTGTAGAGATGGTGTTTCACCATGTTGCCCAGGCTGGTATCAAACACCTGGACTGAAGTGATCCACCTGCCTCAGCCTCCCAAAGTGCTGGGATTACAGGGATGAGCCATTGCGCCGGCCTCTATAATACACTTCTGTTATAGATGTAGAACTTAACTCGATGACTCTTTGGCCTAGCGTCACTACCTTATGCTGACTTCCCAGCTTCTATACTACCCACAGAATAAAATCTGCACTATCTCCATGGCCCTCTTCACTTAGAAAAAACACTTATAAACCAGTCTCTTAAACGATCAGACATATACAACACCCTCTCATTTTTTCAGCAGACTTTTTTTTTTTTTTTTTTTTTTTTTTGAGACAGAGTCTAGCTTTGTCACCAGGCTGGAGTGCAGTGGCGTGATCTCGGCTCACTGCAACCTCTGCCTCCCGGATTCAAGCAATTCTCCTGCTTCAGCCTCCCGAGTAGCTGCAATTACAGGCCCGCACCGCCACACCCAGATAATTTTTGTATTTTTAGTAGACACAGGGTTTCACCATGTTGGTCAGGATGGTCTCGATCTCCTGACCTCCTGATCCGCCCACCTCAGCATCCCAACGTGCTGGAATTACAAGTGTGAGCCACCACACCCAGCCCAGCAGATATTTAATAATCACTTACTATGACCTGGGCAAGGTGTGAAGCAAATACACTAGTAAAGAGATCATACTGACCTCAAGCAGTTCACAGGCTCATAGAGGAGATGATGAAGCCCTCAAATCACATAAATCACACAGACTGTCATTTGCTGACTGTGCTCCCATGGAGCCAAATAATGTCTCATTACCAGAAGAACTCCCTAAAGAGAATTAGGGACTATGAGCATGTGAACCAATAAGAATAAAAGGGTTTTGACTCCCTTTCATACAAAACTTCTTGAACCCCTAAAGCACTTTGATGATGGCACAATCCTTTTCCAAAAGGAGTAGCACAACTTGTGCCAATATCCTTTTTGAATGCTTCCTTCCCTGCCTCCTGCCCCCTTCCCACAAGTCTACCCATTGCCCTCTGCTTGTCACTTGCACTGTGTACTCTTTGTCTAGCAATTGCTCTAGCGTGCACTTGCCTCAGAATTCTCTCTGCTGCCACTCTGTAATTAGAAACTCTGTCAAGATTATTGGGAACTAACATAAGCGATGCCATCCCACAGTCAACTCTCCTGAGAGAGTAGAAACACACTGTTGTCTAAAAAGAATAAGGGAAGCCAAGCCCAAATCTAATCATTCCCAGGGACACTGAAGTGCCCCCTCTCCCCTCACTGTATTAATTTAGACGCAAATCTCTGGGGCAGGCTCTTTCCGTACTGCGGCACCAGAACCTTTCACGGGGACAGCTCCCAGGTCGTCTTGTTATTTTGAATCCACTCACACATGCACACTCCATTCAGTTAGAGAGGGAGAGAGTACTCCACAGCCCCACAGCTGCTGATGCCAGAGACGGGACTAGGACTCCGCCCTTTAAGCTCCAATCAGCTGCAAAGCCTGCAAAGCCATAGCTCAGCCATTAGCTCAGCCAGGCTAGTGATTAAGGGTCAGGCAAAAGAAGACCTGAGCTGGCACCTGAAGTGCAAGAATAATTTGGATAAATTGAGAGTAGCAAGAAGGGCATTCCAGTCATATTATCAGAGGCAAAAGAATGATGGAAAGACCTTCTGAAAGAAAGGCACACAAAACCTACTCATGAAACAGCAAGACACCCAAATTGGCAGTGGCATTGCATACATGAAAAGTTCGGATTGAGAATAAAGACTGGCATGCTACACAGAGAAGCACCATTGTGCAGAGGTTAAGAGATGGGCTTTGGTGCCAGGCTGCTTCTGTGTGAATCTTAGCTCCTCCACTTCCTGGGTGTGTATTCCTGGCCAAATGATCAATCTGTGTGCCTCAGTCTCCTCATCTTCAGAATGGGGACAGGAATAGAATCATCATACGGTTGTTTTCAGTATTCACTGAGTTAATACACATAACTGGGAGCAATGGCTGGCACATAGTAAGTGCTCACCAGATGTCAGCTGTTATCATTACTGTGGGGACAAATTGTGAAGGACTTTGAATGCTGGTCTCAGAGAGCAATGTGGAGTCAGGCCCTGTCTCATACTCAGTCTCTGCTGCATCCTTCCCCATGACTAGGACTACTTTGTGAGGGTCATGCACTCCTGGCTGCAGGCTCGCATCTGCCCCGCACTCTAGGATTCACCCTGACCATAGAGCAGAAGGTTATCAGCCATACCTTCTCAGCACTCTGGGACACTGTCTCAAGCCACACTTTCTGCCGGGTCAGCCCTAACCTCAGGTCCCAGTTCTGTGAAAAACACAGTCCTCATGCTTCTGTGGCACCGTTCCCCCTACAGTCCTTCCTAAGTTCTTGCTACTGCCTTTTCCCCTTTGCCTAAGCCCAGTGCAGCTGTGGGGCTGTGGAGTAGTCTCTCCCTCTCTAACTGAATAGTGTGGGCATGTGCGAGTGGATTCAAAATACCAAGACTATCTGGGAGCTGTCCCTGTGAAAGGTTCTGGTGAGGTGGTAGTGAAACATCCTGCCCCAAAGAGATTTGCCTCTAAATTAATACCTTCATAGTTCTCCCATCCCTCAAGCACTAGAGCACTGTGTTGCTCTTGCCAGTCCTCTGCTTCCCAGGAACTGCAGTCCTGGCCCTGAGCCCCAGCCCAGTCTAACCATGGGGCCTGCTACCTCCTGACAGCCTTCTTTAATACTGGACAACTGCCAGCCTGCCTGAACCTCTAGAATCTGCAACTGGATTCTAGACGTCTGTACTACTTTGCAATGAAGCCCCTGACAGAGAGGATGTGCCAGGATTATTACCTGTCAAACCCTGTTGTGCTGTGTTCTGCTTGCTGGATCATAATTACTTCCATCACCTGCATTGTATGCTCCTCAGGGTTTGCTCCTGCCTTTGATGTGAAAGGAGGTGGAAACAGATCATGTAAGGCCTCCATTGCCATGCTAAGGTGCTTGAACTTGATCCTAGAGACACATATCTCTTGCACTTTTGCTATTTCATTCTCTTGAAAGCAGAGACAGCTTGCACATCTGATTTACATATTCATCTATTAATGTATATGTTATACACAAGTGCTACCATACTAAGACACTATGCACGTGAAACACACACAAATATAAAAAACTAAACAATGAATAAAAACAAACATAAATAGAAGCTCTAATATTTTCTTCTTAGAAGCTGTACATCTTAGAAATGTCCCTGTTGAAGCCAGATATAGAATATGGCTTGGAGAAAGCAAACATGGGGACCAGTTGATGGACTGTGGCTGTGATAAAAGTAAGGGATGATGGTGGCCACAACTAAGGCTGTGGCGGAAGGGATGAAATAGAGATATGGAATAAAATATGAATCAACTCCTTAAGCACCTCATGATCAAGTGAGGCATACAAAATAAGCAAAGGAACATTATCTATGATAAATGTTCTGATCAGCTCCACCCTTAGTTCTGGTCAAGAGGGAACCCTGGCCTGGGCCCCAAGCTTTAGAAAATTATGTATATCACTAACACACCCACTCAAACACATTACACTTACCAAAAACACTTAACTGCCTCTGTCACTCCAGATCCAGGATTCAGCACTGTTACACCTTTATCCATAACCCTCAACACCCACTCTCATGGTTAATGCTGTTCAGACAATGATTTCTATATTTATTGCCCTGTGTTCTCAAAACAAAAGGCAACTGGGTCTGCATGCCATGCAGGTTTGGAAGTTGTACCTCTGCCAACTTTGAAGGCTGACAATGTTTAGCGTATGGAGAGTGTTTGGGAAGGAGAAAAGCATTGGCAAAAGAAAAGGCAAATTAATTGCCCATATGAATGTAACAGAGTCTTGCATAAGGAAGTATTGTTTCTCAGAAATGCCAATCATCCATTTTCATGCTTCCCTTGTGTTCTAATTCATGGTTCCAGAAGTATTCATGAAATAGCATGGCATTTACAATAATTGCACATGGCTGTTAGGAATATTTTGCAACATTAAACAGTATCTATTACTCTTAATATATAAGCGCAGGTTTAGATGTAACTTGCATAAGGCATGATATCAATTTTTCATATTGGCAACTATGTGGATACTGAACATTAGAATTAATAGTTCTGTACTGTACCTAAAAGTACCTGTTATGTGCTGTTGTGTTCTTTTGCGTTCTGTACCTAAAAGGAGAAGGTATTAGATGATCTTTCTTTCCTTCCAGTTCTGGAACTGTAGTCTGATGAGTAAGGCAAAGGAGAAGTAGCCAACATTGTTTTGTTTTATTTGAACAAGATATGATATGATGAAAAGGGCACTTGAATCTAGAAAAATTTAGTAGTAGTATGTAGGATAAACAGAGTAGGAAGAAATCAGAAACAGACAAAACACTTCAGGAAGCAATTACAATAGTCCAAGTAAGAGGTAATGAGGAACTGAGTCATTTTCTCTTCTATTATTAATTTATTATTTCTTCTGAGTTTTCTCCATCATCACATGAACATGCTTAAGTAGCTGCCAATTTAATAAGGAAAAATCTTCCCTTGATCCCTCTAAATACTTTCCCATATCTTCACTCCCCCTAATTGAAATATTGAAAGAATCATTTAATCACTGTCATTTATTTTATCACTTACCATTCTCTCCTCAATCCACTCCATTTGGGCTTCCATCTCTGTACTCCACTGAACATGCTTTTGCTAAAGTCATCAATGATCTCTATGTTGCCAAATCCAATAGACATTTTTTTCTTCATCCCTGTTCTGATTATCTATTTCTACATTTAAAAAAGCACCCCAATCTTAGTGGTTTAACAATCATTTGCTATCTCTCCCAGTTTCTGAGGGTCAGGTATTTGAAAACAATTCAGGTAGCTCCCATGTCTCACAGGGCTGCAGTCAGATAATGTCTGGGACTGGAATCATCTGAAGGACTGTTCGCTCATATGTCTGGTGCCTGCTCTGAAGAGGCTCAAATAGATGGGAACTAGAACATCCGGGCTTGTTAGACATCTCTACTCTATCTCTATGTAGTCTCTTCATGTGGTTT
This sequence comes from Macaca thibetana thibetana, assembly GCF_024542745.1. Taxonomy (NCBI): domain Eukaryota; kingdom Metazoa; phylum Chordata; class Mammalia; order Primates; family Cercopithecidae; genus Macaca; species Macaca thibetana. The sequence continues at coordinate 99,942,467 of NC_065598.1, read as the reverse complement.
ATACAGCACAGTGGTGTCAGAGTCATTAGACTTCTGACATAGCAGCTCAGGGCTCCAAAGGCTCATGTCTCAAGAGAGAGAAAGAGAGCCCAATAGAATCAGAATTGTATTTTATGACCTACTCTCAGAAGTCACATAATATCACTTCTATCACTCACTATGGGTCAGGGCAATTCACAAAAGTCCACCCAAGTTCAAAATGAAGGGATATACATGCTCACAGTGTAACTAAAGCAGGTGGGAGAGGAGTTATTATTATGGTCATCTTTAGAAAATACAATCCCTCTTTCTTCAAATATTCTTTTCTCTTAATATTCAAGATACCTTCCTTATTTTCCTCCTACCTTAATGACTGTTCTCCCAGTTTCCTTTGTTTGCTACTCTCCTTCGCTCAACCTCTAAATGAAGGTTTTCCCCAGGGCTTGGTCCCATTGATTCTCTCCTTTTCTCTACCTTCACTTATTAACCCTTGGTGACCTTTTCCAACCATATCGTTTTAAATGACAACTCAAAAATTTATATCCCCAAGCCTGATGTCCTATGTAGTTCCACATTTTTATTCCCAGTTGCCTGCTATTGTCTCAGAGATTCTAAATATATATCTTAACATGTCCCAAACTGTAGTCCCCTCATCCACCCAAAAACAAACTCCTACTGACTGAGGTGGATGATTTTTCTAGCTCGGTAAATGTACTACAAGTTATCCAAGTCGCATGGGTTAATCATCAACTCTTCCCTTTCCCTCATATCTAGTATGTAATTCATCTGAACGTTCTGTCAAATGCATATTCACAACATATCCTATATCCTCCAACTACCAACATCTTAGTCCAAGTCACCATTATCTCCAGGCTAGACTTTTCAAATAGCTTACAGATAGATAGTCTTGTCTCTGGTCTTTCCCTCTTACAATTCAATTTTCACAAAGTAAACAGAGTGATCTTTAAACAAACAAACAAAAAATACACCATATCAGGTAAAAACCCTACTTAAAACCCACCAATGGCTTCCTACTGCTCTAAGAATAAAATCTAAATTCTTTCCAGAACCTACAGAGTTCTAGCTTATCTGGCCACTGTGTACCTCTCTAACCTTATCTCCTAACCTATCTCTCCCTCATTCAATGATCTGTAGTACACTGGCCTTCCTGCTCCTCCTCAAGCACATAGAGCTTATTCCTGCCCCAGGGACTTTGCACTTGTTCTTCCCTGTACATCACATGTTCTTCCCTCAAGTCTGACTGGGTGGCTCTTTCCTATCATTCAAGTCTCCACTCAAATGTCACCTCCTTGGTGATGCTTTCTGTTACTATCCAGACTAAATTAGTATGAGCATATACACATGCACTGTGTGTCATTCTAACATACATTTCTGTTTAATTCATAACATTTACCATGATCTGAAATTATCTCCTGTTATATGTGTATTATCTTCTTCCCCTTCTAGAATGTAAAGTTCACTAAAGGAGGGATTTTTGTCTGTTTTCTTCATTGATGTGCACATGTGTGAGGCACTCCACACATACCTGTTCAATAAATGAACAAACCAGGTTGGAGTGGTGATGAAAATGGCAGATGTCAGAGACAGTTTAAATAGTCACACTACAGGTTTATGCTATCAACATTTTGAAAACATCAAGGTCACAGTCCAGCAGTAAGCCCCAAATGCCTCCTGGAGCCTAAAGTAAGGAAAGGAAATCTAAGCTATCAGTACCTTGGGTAGTCCTTGACCCATATGCACCACTTTCTTTCTACCTTTTCTCTGGAGTCCCTCTCTGTGTCCCTATCCTGTTTCTCTCATCCCATTGCTTTATCCTTCTCTGCCTGTGCCTTGGGCATACCTGTAGTTTCCCTCCCAAACATCATTCTTAGTGTCTTTCTTGGAGCCTTTACATCTAAAGCGGTTGTAGGACCCTTCCTAGTATCCATTAACTGCACACTCCTTTCTTCTTTCACATATTAGTAATAAATCTGGACCAAGATGATTCCTATTATGAATTTTTAAATGCCAAGCATTCTGAATTTCAGAGAAGCATTCTCCTCCCTCTGATTTAAGGAAGGCCACTGAAACACTTTTTTTTAATTTTGAATAGATTACCAGGTCCACTCTAACGCCACTGATTTTAAATTTTATCTAAGGTTTCAAAACTGAAACCAAAAGAGTAAATGGGCCCTGCTGTAAATCAACAAGCCCAGGCTCATTCCCTGCTGAGCTGGCACCACATCAACCCAGTTAGCCAAGTTGCCGTGAAGACAGAAATAAACACTGAAAAATGTATGTTAACCAAAGTGTCTACTTCCAGCTTCAGGTGTTACTAGCTTAAGGAAGAGTCTAGAACAGGCAACTCTCTTAACTGGTTGTTAGCCTTAGCTCAGATTCAGCCTCAAGGCTATAGACCGTATTCTGATTTTAAACTCATGAATGTTTGATTCATTGTTATTGACAGTTTAGGGCAACTGCTCAGCACCTTTTCTGCTTCATCTGCTCAGAAATCTCAGGAAGTTCGGGTGTGCTTCTGAATAAATTCTGTTTCATGCTGACTTCAAAAAACCACCTCTAGCCTCTTCTCTACTTTTCTATATCTAGTCCTGGTTGCTGAGAGCTGTGTCACTCCCCCATCTGCTCTTCCCTTGTGGCAGCACTCACAGCTTTCCACACCCACTGTGACACTGCAAATAAGACTCTGTTCAGCAAGACAGATTCTACTCACATCTCCACCGACTCTTTTCCCATCCTCACCCAGCCTTACTCTGTTTTGTTTGCCAGGTGAGCCACGGGGATTGGTATGCTACTTTATCCAGTCAAGAAAGTCTTTGGGGCCGGGCGCGGTGGCTCAAGCCTGTAATCCCAGCACTTTGGGAGGCCGAGGCGGGCGGATCACAAGGTCAGGAGATCGAGACCACAGTGAAACCCCGTCTCTACTAAAAATACAAAAAATTAGCCAGGCGCGGTGGCGGGCGCCTGTAGTCCCAGCTACTCAGGAGGCTGAGGCAGGAGAATGGCGGGAACCCGGGAGGCGGAGCTTGCAGTGAGCCGAGATCGCGCCACTGCACTCCAGCCTGGACAACAGCGTGAGACTCCGTCTCAAAAAAAAAAAAAAAAAAAAAAAAAGAAAGTCTTTGGTTCGCTCCCGAAGGATTCCTATACTAGAGGTTGCAGGACAATGTGTGGATGGGGAGGACTGTGAATGCTGAAGAAAGGCCCTCCTGCTTCTCTTCCCCACTCCACCCTGTACCTGGGCAACCCGTGAGCTGTTTTCTCTGCTTCTGGAAAGAAAAAAAGATTTGAAGCTCAGCCTCTGGATAATCAGCAATGATTTGAAATAGATTTGAATGATGTGAAACAATACCCTGACATACCCTATCAACTAGGAAATTCGGGGATCAGGGAACACGGGGAATTGCTCCTTTGTGTTCAATGCAGACAGCCTGGCAGTCAGAGGTTGTCTGCAGTCTTACATCTATGACTGGATACTGTGAAAGAACAATGTGCAAGAGAGGTAAAGGCAGGGCAGAAGCCAGTATTAGAGCAAATGCCTTAGGTATTTCCTGGGCAGGATTCGCACCAGGCCTTGAAGTCTTTTAAGGTCTGTGTCATGCACATTGCCCAGGTTCATCACTGAACACTTCATTTAAAAAAAATAATACCTGAGGTTGATTTTACACCGTCTCCCCACCTCTATGTAATTCTCCTGAAAACCAGAAGGGCAGACGAGGGATCAGAGTTCTCCCAATTTCCTCCACTCTTCAAAAGTGATGGGACCCCAGTTGTTGACCCACTCTGCAGCAAGAAATTGAAATTGAATGAGAAGGCTTGGTCCACTTTGAACACACAATATAAGGAGACTTCAGAAAACCATCAAATGGGGACTCTGGTTAGTTGACCTGCTTGATATGGAAATAGGCATCTCAGGCACATATGGATTGTGCAGCTTTACCCAAGATGTGCTGACCTAATTGAAGATAAAGTCTTTCTTCAAAACTCCCTTTTTAAGTTATGCCCAACAATGATTCCATAGAAAACTCTGAAAAAGAAATCTAACCGCGACTTTTTCTCAATCCAGTCTTCTCGCACCTTCATTTTCCTTTCTGTGGGCACTTTCATTGATCTAGCTGCCAAGCACAATCCATTCAACTCAGTTCCTTGCTCCACACTTTCCTATTCATTAGCATGTGTTCTTATGGCACTTTGTTCTAGATTCCAATGTGAACATCTGCAAAATCAAACTCCCTTGTATCTCTCCTACTTGTGAAAAATACTAAATATACCATGTCAACTTTTAGCAAAAACACTGGTGGGGAATCAGAGGAGCCAAATAGAAATAATTCTCATTTGGCTGGAACAACAAAGGCCTGGATTCTAGACTTCCCTCTGGAGAATAATTGGCATATCATATTTCTTCTCTGGGACTCGGTTTCCTCATTATAAAGTTAAGAGGCTTGACTTACATTGGAAAACCAGTTCATAGTCTAACCAGATGGCCTTTAGCTAATGTTTTGCTGTTTCTTTTCTTGTTTGTTATTTGATGACCTACAAAGCAACACTAAATATAATGAAGTTTCAGGGCACTGTGAAAGCCACTTCTCCAACCTAGGCAAAAGGAGAGAGAGAAAAAAAAAAAGATTCTTCCTATTAGCTAGCTTTATTGCCAGAATTTCCAACTGGTTTGCTGTCTCTAAGTAGCTTATTTTCAAATCCTTATCACTCTGGGAGGGATGGCATGTTAAGCTGTCATCAGCCAAGAAGCTGTAAGTTGGGCCGGGTGCAGTAGCTCATGCTGTAATTCCAGTACTTTGGGAGACCAAGGCGGGACAATCTCCTGAGCTCAGGAGTTCGAGACCACCCTGGGCAATATGATGAAACCCCATTTCTACTGAAATACAAAAAATTAGCTCAGCATGGTGGCTCTTGCCTGTAATCCCAGCTTCTTGGGAGGCTGAGGCAGGAGAATTGCTTGAACCCTGGAGGCAGAGGTTGCAGTGAGCAGAGACTGCGCCTCTGCACTCCAGCCTAACCAACAGAGAGACTCCATCTCAAAAACAAACAAACAAACAAAAAGAAGCTGTAAGTTTGCTGGAGGGAATGGAAAACGAAAAACGAAAAGTTAGCTTCCCACTGTAGGAAGTCACCAAGGTAGGAGGCCAGAGGGCTTGTGGGCAGCAGGGGACCAGCAGAGGGTTTAGACTTGCCATAGAAAAAGGACAGGGGTTCCTCCATCGGTTTGCTACCTTCTTGAACGGTCTGCTACCAGGAAGAAGACCATGGGTCTTTTCTATTTCTGTCATCAACCTTCTCTCCTGTCCCAGGTCGGATGAAACAATCTGGTTAATGCTTGACAAAGCAATATTAGATCAAACAGCAATCAGTCCTGCTCAGATAATTAAACAGGGGCTGCATTTAGATGAATACAATGAAGATGCCCTGATAGAGGGACAGTCAGCCAGGACCTGCATCATCTCCGAAATCCAAACTTTTTCCAACTTTGTAAGTTTACAAATCTGTAAGTTAAACCCAGTCCTTTTTCTGAGCAACTACTAGGTGTCCACCTGTTCTAGGTAGTAGAAGGGAAATCAAACAGCAAAAGCATGCACTCTGCCTTTAATTTGCTTACAGTAAAGGTGAGATGATCAGATATATTTGTACCAAACATTGGAGACTTCCTTTAATGCACAAGCTGAATAATGATAAGATGCAAGGATTCAGAGAATGTACATGCTAAAGTAATCTAAAACCACGGACTTGTCAGGTCCCAAGATTTGAGCTGATGGAAAGAAGTAAGGCAGAGAATGGGATCCTTCTGACATGGCAGGGCCAGAAGCCTGCAAATGGAATCAGGTTCCATTTGGCAAGTTCGAAATCTGCAAAGATTACGGCTACAAACCCATAGCCAAGAAAGGAACCTGGTTCAAAGAGGGCCACAAACATGGTGACAGTCACCTGAGAGTCAAGGCAGATCAAACCAAGCAGGTAAGGGATGACCTGGCAGACAGGGTAAAGGCAAAGCAGCAGAAGATGGCAAAAACACACACAAAAAATCAAAGATCAATGTCAAGATGATTGTCAAAAGTCAAGCACAGGACTAAGGAACAAAGAGACAACTCTGGCTGTTTAGGCTCTTTTCCAATTTGCTTGATTTTCTATTCCCCAGAGAGGCTTTAAGACAGGAGTCTTCAACATTGGTTGACCATTAGAATCAGCTTGTCCCAAAGCCCAAGAGCCACCACAGAATGGCTTAATCAGAATCTCTATGGTAGAGCCCAGGAGGTAGTATTTTTGTTACCCGGGTGGTTATAATGATTAGTAAGGGATGAAAACCACTGTTTTAAGGTGCTGAACAACTTTAAGCAATTATCACAGGATAACCTGAGTCAGAAAGACTTCTGTGAGAACATGAATGTTGATCAGACTTGCAGGATAAGCAATATGTAGGCTACAGATGGAAGGAAGTTGGGTCTTCTGCAGTAGAGGAATCAAGAACATGAAGTCAATAAAGGATATGGTGGAGATTATATATCTCACTGTGCAAGAGAAGAGACTATCTGATATGATCCAACTGCAGTGGAGGGAGAGCCACAGAAGGTCTATAAAAATGGGTCAAGAAGGCCGGGTGCAGTGGCTCATGCCTGTAATCCCAGCACTTTGGGAGGCCAAGGCAAGTGGATCACAAGGTCAGGAGTTCAAGATCAGCCTGGCCAAGATGGTGAAATCCTGTCTCTACTAAAAATATAAAAATTAGCCCGTCGCAGTGGTGGGCACCTGTAATCCCAGCTACTCAGGAGGCTGAGGCAGGAGAATCACCTGAACCTAGGAGGCAGAGGTTGCAGTGAGCCAAGATCACGTCATTGAACTCCAGCCTGGGCAACAAGCGTGAAATTTCACCTCAAAAAAAAAAAAAGTGGATCAAGGAGAGAAAAAGGAGAGCAATGAGGGTACTGAGATTAGGGTCAACCAAGTTGACCTTCTGCACCATGTTAGAGATAGTGTAAATCATGAATCCATATTCTCGATGGCTGTTCACTTCTGTGTGTTCTTTGCCCCTTCCCACCAATTTTCTATTAAAGATTTCCTTTGGCAGGGCATGGTGGTTCAAGTCTAAACTCTCAGCATTTTGGAAAACCAAGATGGGAGGTTCACTTGATGCCAGGAGTTCGAGACCAGCCTGGGCAATATAGGCAGAAGTCAACCCTACAAAAAATTTTTTTAAATTAGCCAAGCATGGTGGTGCACCTGTAGTCCCAGGTATTTGGGAAGTTGAGGTGTGAGGATTGCTTTAGCCCACAGTTCAAGACTGCAATGAGTCCTTATCGTGCCACTGCACTCCAGCCTGGATGATGGAGTAAAATCCCCATCTCAAAAAAAAAAAAAAAAGTTCTTTCTGAAGTCCAACATGGTAAAAGGCATTCTCTCCCAGTTGAAGAAGATAAACAGGTAATGCCGATAATCTGTTTCCAAAGTTTACAAGCCATAGACTTCTTCACAGACCAGGAAATGATAGGCTTCTTAATCAACACGAGCCAGATGGGCTCCTCACTTAACCATGTACAACATATTTACTGACGTCCCCTGCTCGGCTGCTAGGTAAACATTGATCAAAAACTGTTTGAAAACATGAAACTCAAAGCACCACAAACCATCACCCAACACATTTCTCTCAGTAGATGAACTATTTCCTGGCCCCACAAAAAATCAAAATCACTGAGAATAAACTCCCCCAACTTCCTGAGCCCCTCCCCACATATATTTCTCTGTCTGTACCAATCCCTACTATTTTGCCTCTTACAGGAAAAGAGAGGCCTACCTAAGTCAGGCCAAACTTCCACCTGGGCTCTAAATCTCATCCTGCATGTCCCTAGGAATGCTGCTCCAATAACTAGCCTTTACGTCATTCATATCTCTAACATCCTGTTGGCTCATTCCCCTCTGCACATAAAAATCTGCAAATCTTGCTCATCTGAAACAAAGTTTCTACCTTTTTCCAAACTCTATCCCTTCTTGATGTTATCTTTCTTCTCTCCACACATGACCAAGTTTCTACAACAAGTAATCTACACTTGCTATCTCTCCTTCCTCACCACTGATTCTGTCTTCAACTCATATCCTGGGCTTTTACTTCTGCTGATGATCTACTGAAATTGTGCTCACTGAAGTCACCAATGTCTTCCTTGTTTCAAAAATATATGGACCCTTCTCCCTTCTCAGTTCTTTTTTTTTTTTTTTTTTTTTTTTTTTTTTTTTTGAGATGGAGTCTTGCTCTGTTGCCCAGGCTGGAGTGCAGTGGCGCGATCTCCACTCGCTGCAAGCTCCCCCTCCCGGGTTCACGCCATTCTCCTGCCTCAGCCTCCTGTGTAGCTGGGACTACAGGCACCTGCCACCGTGCCCAGCTAATTTTTGTATTTTTAGTAGAGACGGGGTTTCACCATGTTAGCCAGGATGGTCTCGATCTCCTGACCTCGTGATCTGCCTGTCTCGGGTTTTTTTTTTTTTTTTTTTTTAAGATGTTGTCTTGCTCTGTCACCCAGGCTGCAGTGCAGTGGTGTGATCTCTGCTCACTGCAACCTCTGCCTCCCAGGTTCAAGTGATTCTCCTGCCTCTTAGCCTCCCGAGTAGCTGGGATTACAGGTGTGCATCACCATGCCTGGCTAATTTTTGTATTTTTGGTAAAGGCAGGGTTTCGGCATGTTGGCCTGGCTGGTCTCGAACTCCTGACCCCAGGTGATCTATTTGCCTTGGCCTCCCAAACTGCTTGGACTACAGGTGTAAGCCAACACACCTGGCCCTTCTCAGTTCTTTTTTTTTTTTTTTTTTTTTTTAAATTTATTTATTATTATTATACTTTAAGTTATAGAGTACATGTGCATAACGTGCAGGTTTGTTACATATGTATACTTGTGCCATGTTGGTGTGCTGTACCCATCAACTCGTCAGCACCCATCAACTTGTCATTTACATCAGGTATAACTCCCAATGCAATCCCTCCCCCCTCCCCCCTCCCCATGATAGGCCCCGGTGTGTGATGTTCCCCTTCCCGAGTCCAAGTGATCTCATTGTTCAGTTCCCACCTATGAGTGAGAACATGCGGTGTTTGGTTTTCTGTTCTTGTGATAGTTTGCTAAGAATGATGGTTTCCAGCTGCATCCATGTCCCTACAAAGGACACAAACTCATCCTTTTTTATGGCTGCATAGTATTCCACGGTGTATATGTGCCACATTTTCTTAATCCAATCTGTCACTGATGGACATTTGGGTTGATTCCAAGTCTTTGCTATTGTGAATAGTGCCGCAATAAACATACGTGTGCATGTGTCTTTATAACAGCATAATTTATAATCCTTTGGGTATATACCCAGTAATGGGATGGCTGGGTCATATGGTACATCTAGTTCTAGATCCTTGAGGAATCCCCATACTGTTTTCCATAATGGTTGAACTAGTTTACAATCCCACCAACAGTGTAAAAGTGTTCCTATTTCTCCACATCCTCTCCAGCACCTGTTGTTTCCTGACTTTTTAATGATCGCCATTCTAACTGGTGTGAGATGGTATCTCATTGTGGTTTTGATTTGCATTTCTCTGATGGCCAGTGATGATGAGCATTTTTTCATGTGTCTGTTGGCTGTATGAATGTCTTCTTTTGAGAAATGTCTGTTCATATCCTTTGCCCACTTTTTGATGGGGTTGTTCGTTTTTTTCTTGTAAATTTGTTGAGTTATTTGTAGGTTCTGGATATTAGCCCTTTGTCAGATGAGTAGATTGCAAAAATTTTCTCCCATTCTGTAGGTTGCCTGTTCACTCTGATAGTAGTTTCTTTTGCTGTGCAGAAGCTCTTTAGTTTAATGAGATCCCATTTGTCAATTTTGGCTTTTGCTGCCATTGCTTTTGGTGTTTTAGACATGAAGTCTTTGACCATGCCTATGTCCTGAATGGTACTACCTAGGTTTTCCTCTAGGATTTTTATGGTATTAGGTCTAACATTTAAGTCTCTAATCCATCTTGAATTAATTTTCATATAAGGAGTAAGGAAAGGATCCAGTTTCAGCTTTCTACTTATGGCTAGCCAATTTTCCCAGCACCATTTATTAAATAGGGAATCCTTTCCCCATTTCTTGTTTCTCTCAGGTTTGTCAAAGATCAGATGGCTGTAGATGTGTGGTATTATTTCTGAGGACTCTGTTCTGTTCCATTGGTCTATATCTCTGTTTTGGTACCAGTACCATGCTGTTTTGGTTACTGTAGCCTTGTAGTATAGTTTGAGTCAGGTAGCGTGATGCCTCCAGCTTTGTTCTTTTGACTTAGGATTGTCTTGGAGATGCGGGCTCTTTTTTGGTTCCATATGAACTTTAAAGCAGTTTTTTCCAATTCTGTGAAGAAACTCATTGGTAGCTTAATGGGGATGGCATTGAATCTATAAATTACCTTGGGCAGTATGGCCATTTTCACGATATTGATTCTTCCTATCCATGAGCATGGTATGTTCTTCCATTTGTTTGTGTCCTCTTTTATTTCACTGAGCAGTGGTTTGTAGTTCTCCTTGAAGAGGTCCTTTACGTCCCTTGTAAGTTGGATTCCTAGGTATTTTATTCTCTTTGAAGCAATTGTGAATGGAAGTTCATTCCTGATTTGGCTCTCTGTTTGTCTGTTACTGGTGTATAAGAATGCTTGTGATTTCTGCACATTAATTTTGTATCCTGAGACTTTGCTGAAGTTATTTATCAGCTTAAGGAGATTTTGGGCTGAGACAATGGGGTTTTCTAAATATACAATCATGTCATCTGCAAACAGGGACAATTTGACTTCTTCTTTTCCTAACTGAATACCCTTGATTTCTTTCTCTTGCCTAATTGCCCTAGCCAGAACTTCCAACACTATGTTGAATAGGAGTGGTGAGAGAGGGCATTCCTGTCTTGTGCCAGTTTTCAAAGGGAATTTTTCCAGTTTTTGCCCATTCAGTATGATATTGGCTGTGGGTTTGTCATAAATAGCTCTTATAATTTTGAGGTACTTTCCATCAATACCGAATTTATTGAGCGTTTTTAGCATGAAGGGCTGTTGAATTTTGTCAAAAGCCTTTTCTGCATCTATTGAGATAATCATGTGGTTCTTGTCTTTGGTTCTGTTTATATGCTGGATTATGTTTATTGATTTGCGAATGTTGAACCAGCCTTGCATCCCAGGGATGAAGCCCACTTGATCATGGTGGATAAGCTTTTGGATGTGCTGCTGAATCCGGTTTGCCAGTATTTTATTGAGGATTTTTGCATCGATGTTCATCAGGGATATTGGTCTAAAATTCTCTTTTTTTGTTGTGTCTCTGCCAGGCTTTGGTATCAGGATGATGTTGGCCTCATAAAATGAGTTAGGGAGGATTCCCTCTTTTTCTATTGATTGGAATAGTTTCAGAAGGAATGGTACCAACTCCTCCTTGTACCTCTGGTAGAAATCAGCTGTGAATCCATCTGGTCCTGGACTTTTTTTGGTTGGTAGGCTATTAATTATTGCCTCAATTTCAGAGCCTGCTATTGGTCTATTCAGGGATTCAACTTCTTCCTCGTTTAGTCTTGGAAGAGTGTAAGTGTCCAGGAAATTATCCATTTCTTCTAGATTTTCCAGTTTATTTGCGTAGAGGTGTTTATAGTATTCTCTGATGGTAGTTTGTATTTCTGTGGGGTCGGTGGTGATATCCCCTTTATCATTTTTAATTGCGTCGATTTGATTCTTCTCTCTTTTCTTCTTTATTAGTCTTGCTAGTGGTCTGTCAATTTTGTTGATCTTTTCAAAAAAAATTAAAAAACCAACTCCTGGATTCATTGATTTTTTGAAGGGTTTTTTGTGTCTCTATCTCCTTCAGTTCTGCTCTGATCTTAGTTATTTCTTGCCTTCTGCTAGCTTTCGAATGTGTTTGCTCTTGCTTCTCTAGTTCTTTTAATTGCGATGTTAGAGTGTCAATTTTAGATCTTTCCTGCTTTCTCTTGTGGGCATTTAGTGCTATAAATTTCCCTCTACACACTGCTTTAAATGTGTCCCAGAGATTCTGGTATGTTGTATCTTTGTTCTCATTGGTTTCAAAGAACATCTTTATTTCTGCCTTCATTTCGTTATGTAACCAGTAGTCATTCAGGAGCAGGTTGTTCAGTTTCCATGTAGTTGAGCGTTTTTGATTGAGTTTCTTAGTCCTGAGTTCTAGTTTGATTGCACTGTGGTGTGAGAGACAGTTTGTTATAATTTCTGTTCTTGTACATTTGCTGAGGAGTGCTTTACTTCCAATTACGTGGTCAATTTTGGAGTAAGTACGATGTGGTGCTGAGAAGAATGTATATTCTGTTGATTTGGGGTGGAGAGTTCTATAGATGTCTATTAGGTCTGCTTGCTGCAGAGATGAGTTCAATTCCTGGATATCCTTGTTAACTTTCTGTCTCGTTGATCTGTCTAATGTTGACAGTGGAGTGTTAAAGTCTCCCATTATTATTGTATGGGAGTCTAAGTCTCTTTGTAAGTCTCTAAGGACTTGCTTTATGAATCTGGGTGCTCCTGTATTGGGTGCATATATATTTAGGATAGTTAGCTCTTCCTGTTTAATTGATCCCTTTACCATTATGTAATGGCCTTCTTTGTCTCTTTTGATCTTTGATGGTTTAAAGTCTGTTTTATCAGAGACTAGTATTGCAACCCCTGCTTTTTTTTGTTCTCCATATTCTTGGTAAATCTTCCTCCATCCCTTTATTTTGAGCCTATGTATGTCTCTGCATGTGAGATGGGTCTCCTGAATACAACAGATTGATGGGTCTTGACTCTTTATCCAGTTTGCCAGTCTATGTCTTTTAATTGGACCATTTAGTCCATTTACATTTAAGGTTAATATTGTTATGTGTGAACTTGATCCTGCCATTATGATATTAACTGGTTATTTTGCTCGTTAGTTGATGCAGTTTCTTCCAAACCTTGATGGTCTTTACATTTTGGCATGTTTTTGCAATGGCTGGTACCGGTTGTTCCTTTCCATGTTGAGTGCTTCCTTCAGGGTCTCTTGTAAGGCAGGCCTAGTGGTGACAAAATCTCTAAGCATTTGCTTATCTGTAAAGGATTTTATTTCTCCTTCACTTACGAAACTTAGTTTGGCTGGATATGAAATTCTGGGTTTAAAATTCTTTTCTTTAAGAATGTTGAATATTGGCCCCCACTCTCTTCTGGCTTGTAGAGTTTCTGCTGAGAGATCTGCTGTTAGTCTGATGGGCTTCTCTTTGTGGGTAACCCGACCTTTCTCTCTGGCTGCCCTTAAGATTTTTTCCTTCATGTCAACTTTGGTGAATCTGGCAATTATGTGTCTTGGAGTTGCTCTTCTCGAGGAGTATCTTTGTGGCATTCTCTCTATTTCCTGGATTTGAATGTTGGCCTGCCCTACTAGGTTGGGGAAGTTCTCCTGGATGATATCCTGAAGAGTGTTTTCCAACTTGGTTCCATCTTCCCCCTCACTTTCAGGCACCCCAATCAGACGTAGATTTGGTCTTTTTACATAATCCCATACTTCTTGCAGGCTTTGTTCATTTCTTTTTCTTCTTTTTTCTTTTGGTTTCTCTTCTCGCTTCATTTCATTCATTTGATCCTCAATCTCTGATACTCTTTCTTCCAGTTGATCGAGTCGGTTACTGAAGCTTGTGCATTTGTCACGTATTTCTCGTGTCATGGTTTTCATCTCTTTCATTTCGTTTAGGACCTTCTCTGCATTAATTACTCTAGCCATCAATTCTTCCACTTTTTTTTCAAGATTTTTAGTTTCTTTGCGCTGGGTACGTAATTCCTCCTTTAGCTCTGAGAAGTTTGATGGACTGAAGCCTTCTTCTCTCATCTCGTCAAAGTCATTCTCCGTCCAGCTTTGATCCGTTGCTGGCGATGAGCTGCGCTCCTTTGCCGGGGGAGATGCGCTCTTATTTTTGGAATTTCCCGCTTTTCTGCCCTGCTTTTTCCCCATCTTTGTGGTTTTTATCTGCCTCTGGTCTTTGATGATGGTGATGTACTGATGGGGTTTTGGTGTAGGTGTCCTTCCTGTTTGATAGTTTTCCTTCTAACAGTCAGGACCCTCAGCTGTAGGTCTGTTGGAGATTGCTTGAGGTCCACTCCAGACCCTGTTTGCCTGGGTATCAGAAGCAGAGGCTGCAGAAGATAGAATATTTCTGAACAGCGAATGTACCTGTCTGATTCTTGCTTTGGGAGCTTCCTCTCAGGGGTGTACTCCACCCTGTGAGGTGTGGGGTGTCAGACTGCCCCTAGTGGGGGATGTCTCCCAGTTAGGCTACTCGGGGGTCAGGGACCCACTTGAGCAGGGAGTCTGTCCCTTCTCAGATCTCAACCTCCGTGTTGGGAGATCCACTGCTCTCTTCAAAGCTGTCAGACAGAGTCGTTTGCGTCTGCAGAGGCTTCTGCTGTTTTTGTTATTTTTACTGTGCCCTGTCCCCAGAGGTGGAGTCTACAGAGACAGGCAGGTTTCCTTGAGCTGCTGTGAGCTCCACCCAGTTCGAGCTTCCCAGCAGCTTTGTTTACCTACTTAAGCCTCAGCAATGGCGGGCGCCCCCCCCCCCAGCCTCGCTGCTGCCTTGCCGCGATATCGCAGACTGCTGTGCTAGCAATGAGGGAGGCTCCGTGGGCGTGGGACCCTCCCGGCCAGGTGTGGGATATGATCTCCTGGTGTGCCTGTTTGCTTAAAGCGCAGTATTGGGGTGGGAGTTACCCGATTTTCCAGATGTTGTGTGTCTCAGTTCCCCTGGCTAGGAAAAGGGATTCCCTTCCCCCTTGCGCTTCCCAGGTGAGGCGATGCCTCGCCCTGCTTCAGCTCTCGCTGGTCGGGCTGCAGCAGCTGACCAGCACCGATAGTCCGGCACTCCCCAGTGAGATGAACCCAGTACCTCAGTTGAAAACGCAGAAATCACCGGTCTTCTGTGTCGCTCGCGCTGGGAGTTGGAGACTGGAGCTCCCTTCTCAGTTCTTAACTTCTCAGCAGCCCATGGTGCTCGACGACTCACTCCATCTTTATGTTTCCTCTTCCTTTGGCTCCGTGATGCCACATTCTCCTGGTTTTCCTCCTACTTCTCTGGCTGCTATTTTTCAGTTTTCTTTCCTGGCTTCCTTAGTCTACCCATATTTAAATATGGGTGTTCCTCCGGATTCCATCCAAGACTCTCTTCTTGCCTTATTCTCTCTGGGAGATCGTACCAACTCCCAAGACATCTACTAACACCTATACGCTTAGGACTTCCAAATCTAGATCTCAGGCCCAGGTCTTTTCTATTAACTTCAGATTCATACATGTAACTACTTGCTGGAAATGTTCACTTTTGATGTTCCACACTGAAGAGTAGTATAGCCTACTGGTTTACAGTGTGAACTCCGGTTTAAATTCTAGCTCTGCCATTCACCACCAGGAATAAGCAGTTGTATATCTTAGTGCCTCAATTTTCTCAGCTGTAAGATGGGAATAATAATCGTACCTACCTGTGAGGATTCAATGAGATGATGAACATAACATGCCCATCACAGGGACTGGCACATAAGCATGCAATAAATGTTCGTTATTTTTGCTACTTATTACTGCCAATTCAACATCAACAAATTAATCAACATCGAATTTATCATTTCCACTCCCTCTGAGCTTGTCCCTCCCCCTGTATTCCATCAGCTAGTGGTATCATAATTTCCCCAGTCTAAATCTAGAAACCGAGGAGTCATCCTAATCTTTCCATTCCTCTCTTCATTGTCCTTCTCTTCTCTTGCTCCTTCCCTCCTTCTTTGCTGCTATTTTGGTCACCACTGAGATAAAGTGATTTTACTTCCCTCCACCACTGAATCTGTGCCTATTACTGATATCCTAGATGTAGCTTAAAACCAGGAGGGCTATAAAAGATTTTTTGACAAGAATCTCTGAGAAACTCTTCAAGTCAGATTGGCTGTTCACTTGAATGCCTCTGTAATTCCCAACCCTTCGTAGTATTGTCGATCCATTTTCTGGGCCCCTTCTTAAGTGCCAAAATAATTAATCTGGTGGTTGAAAATTTTCAGTTTAAAACGCAGGTGCGTCTGGAGTTCTGGCTCCTAAGGCCAAGGAACCTGTCTAGTACCTTGTGAACTAAAAAGAGTATGGTGCAAAAACTTGCCATCTAAACCTCAATCTTTGTTAATGAAGATTTTCCACTCGAAAAAAAAAAAGAAAAAAAAAGCATCTTTAAATTCTGTCTTCCTTCTAGAGGTTAACTAGATGAAGGAGACACCGTCCAGGCCTCAAAAGAACTTCTGTCTACCCTAAAACAGTAGCAATGCCTCGTGAGCTGGTAGATAACAAAAATAGATAAGAAATACAATAATAATAATATGACTGGGTACATACAATGTGCCAGATTCTGTGTTCTATGGTTAAAATGCTTATAACCTCAGAAACCTTTCTGGACAGGTATCCTTATGATTCCTGTTTCAGAACTGAGGACACTGAGAGGTTTACAAGTTAAAGTGAATGTCATGGTCATAAGAATAATAGAACTAGGCTGGGCACAGTGGTTCACGCCTGTAATCCCAGTTCTTTGGGAGCCTGAGGTGGGTGGATTACGAGGTCAGGAGTTCAAGACCAGCCTGGCCAACATGGTGAAATCCTGTCTCTACTAAAACTACAAAAATTAGCCAGGCACAGTAGCAGGCGTCTGTAATCCCAGCTTCTCGGGAGGCTGAGGCAGGAGAATCACTTGAACCCGAGTGACAGAGGTTGCAGTGAACCAAGATCACGCCATTGCACTCCAGCCCGGGCGACAGAGACTCCATCTCAAAAAAAAAAAAAAAAAAAAAAGTAGAACTAGAACACAGATTTGCTGATTCCCTTAATTAATATGTTATGTAAAAGTAGTTATTAATAGAAATATCTACCATTTATTGAGCACATACTGTGTGCCAGGCACTATGTTCTAACCACTCTACATGTATGATCTCACTGAATGCTCAGAACAAACGAAATAGGTACATACCACTTTAATCCTGTTATTCAAATAGTCCATAACTGATGTAACCACAGCCCTCTGACTCCTCACAAAAAGTAAGACTTGATTGCAAACTTTTGTTCATGCAACTTGCCTCAAAATATTCAGTTGCCTCTCAACTGAATATTTTTCATGTTGTATCTAGCCTTGGGTCAACTCCTGGCTATCAGTTCTAGGTCACAGTCGCTGGCCCCACCATTCCTCTCACTTCCCATTCAAGTGTACCTTCCTGACTAAGGCTCTCCAGGCCCTCCCTTACTGAGCCCACCACCATACCTGATTAAGAACATCTATTGGTCTGGAGTCATATGCCCTATGCCAAAGGAGAGCATTCTCTAGACTTTCCCTCTGAAATTTATTTAAATTTAAATTAATTAAAACTGAATAAAATTTTAAATGTAGTTCTTCAGTCATGCACTCTTAATTACTAATAGTCACTGAAATATGCAAATAAGGGCCTGAACCAGAAGGGGATAAGCGTGAGAGGCATTGAGAAAGGAAGAAGATTCTAGCAGACTGGATAACTGATTGATTAGGTCACAAGAGAGTGGGAGGGGTGAGATTACTTCAATTTTTTCAGCCTAAATGACTAAAAGAAAAATGGTGGCTGTGGTAGACTAATTAATGGCCACCAAAGATATCCAGATATCCAGGTCCTAATCTCTGGCACCTGTACATTTTACCTTGTATGACAAAAGAGACTGCAGATATGATTAAATTAAGGATTGTGATATGGGGAAATTATCCCGGATTATCTTGATATTGGGAAATTATCCTGGGCTATCACAGAGTTTGATTTGAATATAAAGAAGACTATGTGATGCACACAGAAACGTATTTGAAGATGCTACACTATTGGCTTGGAAGATGAAGAAAGTGGCCGTGAGCTAAGGAATGTAAGGAGTTCAGATCTAAAAGCTGGAAGAGGCAAGAAAAGAAATCCTGCACCCACTTCCCCTGCCAGAGCCTGTACTCTCTCCAGCCTCTGCTGACACCTTGTATTTAGCACAGTGAAACTGATTTCAGAAAAAGATGTCTAGCCTCCAGACTGTAAAAGAATAAATTTGTGTTGTTGTAAGCCATTGAAGTTGTGATAATTTGTTACAGTAGCCTCAGGAAATGCATACAGTGTCATCAATAGATTCTGGTTACTCCAGGTAAGGATGTGATTCAGCAGGACAAATGAAGTTTAGAGTTAGGTACGTTAATGTTGAACTAAAGTTTTAGAACGTAAAAACTGAAATTTGTGGTAAATTCTCAGGGTCACAGATAAAGATTTTTGAACTTCACAGCACTTCACAAAATAATGATATTATATGATCCCTCCAAGGGAGTGAGGAGAGTAAGAGAGAGGGACAGACGCAAACACAGAAACAGAGAGACAG
Source organism: Macaca thibetana thibetana (assembly GCF_024542745.1). Classification (NCBI taxonomy): domain Eukaryota; kingdom Metazoa; phylum Chordata; class Mammalia; order Primates; family Cercopithecidae; genus Macaca; species Macaca thibetana. The sequence goes on along the minus strand of NC_065598.1, from coordinate 99,924,075 downwards.
AGGAAGAGGAGGAGGAGACAGCCACAATGGAGATGATGACAACAAAGATGATGACAACAATGACCAAGGGACAAAAGGCAGAGAGAAAAGGAGAATCTATCCCTTCTCAGGGATAGATTGAGCTGGCACACCAGTCTTCTCTTGTACTCAGACTGGAATTTATAACATCAGCTTCCCTGGTGCTCAAGCCTTCAGACTCACACTCAGGCTGAAGTACAGCACCAACTTGCCTAGATCTCCAACTTGCAGACAGCAGATCATGGGGCTTCTCAGCCTCCATATTGCGTGAGCCAATTCCTTATTTTATATATGTCTTGGTGACATATATAAAATTATGTTTTTATATATTTATACATATATAAAATTAACAGACATTATTTTATATATGTCTGTTACTCTGGAGAGCCCTGACTACACAGGGGTAGAAAATAATGGAGGAAACCCACTGAATAGCATACTCAAAGAAGGCCTCTCTGGGTAGGCACAAAACATTAAGTGAATAAGGTAAATTAAAGAGTAAAAGAGGCCAGGCACAGTGGGTCACACCTGTAATCTCAGCAGTTTGGGAGGCTGAGGCAGGTGGATCACTTGAGGTCAGAAGTTTGAGACCAGACTGGCCAACATGGTGAAACACCATCTCTACTAAAAATCCAAAAATTAGCCAGGCATGGTGGCGGGTGCCTGTAATTCCAGCTATTCAGGAGGGTGAGGTACAAGAATTGCTTGAACCCAGGAGGTGGAGGTTGCAGTGAACCAAGATCACACCACTGCATTGCAGCCTCAGTGACAGAGTGGGACTCTGTCTCAAAACAAACAAACAAAAAAGAGTGAAAGAGTGACTGTGTTGTAAGCAAATGAGGACAGATTGGTATTTTCAGAAGCTGGCAATACAAGGAAGCAAAGAGATAAGATGGTAGTTCTGAATGATTGAGGGACTTTTGTTTCACCTTAGAAAACTCGTGAGTAGAAAGTAATGAAGAGAGATATTAGAAAAACAGAAATTGATGGAGTGTAGCCCCACTTTAGAAAGGAAAAGGACCGTTAAAAACTTAGGTGGAGAAATTAGATTTTAAATAAGAGGAACACGTCTTTGCCTGGGCCAGGAAAGAAAAATGACAGAAAACTAAAGATAAAGAGAAAGTCTGGGTAGGTAGAGAAAGTATAACAACAGAAGGAAAGGAGAGAATATCTGGTGCTCCATGATGGATAGCCTACATCTTCTCATGAGATACCAAGCAAAATCATCTGCTGAAAGTGTAAGGAAGTAGGAATGAGTCTGTACACAGAAAATGTCTGGAACATGCATTATGGTGAACATGATGGGATGTCATCAAAGACGAACAGAACAATCACTGATGGGCGTATTAATGGTAGACAGTGGGTAAGGAATGTTCATGCTTTTCTTCCACAATTATCACAGAGATGCTGAGAAAACCAGTAGCAGCGATTACTGTGTTAAATATGGGGCAGAGTCAAAGGGTGTAGAGTTCAGGAATATTAGAGCAAACATTAGTGACACGGTTGGCCATGGGATGCCTGGTAGATGGGAAGGTAAGGACAGCCAGAAGAACATTGTGAACTAGGAAGGATTGAAAAACTAGAGTGGTGATATGGGGAAAAAAAGCAGTTTCAATGTGAATGAGAGAGTAGGAAAGTTAAAAAACCACAGGTTAGAGGGAGAGAGGGATAGCTCTGATTTTGAGATTACAGAGATGAAATAACCCAAAGTTCAGAAATGTCCAACATCTGATTGTCATTGGCTGAAGAGGAGTAGGAAGGAATCATGTAGCTGGTGAGGGTCAGGTTTGTACTGGCCATCTACCCAGGTGATATGGAATAAGATGGAAGGAAGACAAGTGAGGCGGGTACAGAAGTCAAGGAATATATGAAAAAAAAGTCATAGAGATGAATGGACAAGAATAGTAGCACAAGCTTCTCATAGACTGTCTATATTCCTACAGTTCCCAGATTTCATCATACCACTTATCCTTAACAAACCCAAGAAATAAAGATTGTTTATCACATTGTGGATGATGAAACTGAGGTCCAGAGAATTTAAATAGAAACTCCAAGTTCACAGAGCAAAATCTGTGTCAAAAACTAGAATCTGGCAATAAAATAGAGCTTCGTATGCTTTCCAAGTTATTAGATGTCACCACCTTCCACTTACAATTTTTGCCTATCCAGACCCTGGTCCCTGAGTTCTACCTATCTATTTATGCCTCTGTTTTGCTGGAAAGGTGGTAAACATGGGTGATCAGGCTTCAGCATGAGTAGATGAACTATTACTATTTTCTTCTTGTTTTCAAGGATATTCTGAGGCAACCATTCCTAGAAAGGTAATAGAGGAGAGAAGCGACTTCCTACTCATTACTGTATTAAGCATAAATGCCATGAGAAAGGGCAAGTTTACCAGGATTTATTAGGCTTCCTTAAAGCATTAAAAACATGCTGATACATTCACACATTTCATATTTTACCTAGTGCTTTGTATAAATACAGGTGTCACCAACACTAAGAAGAGATAATATTTAATTTAAAGCAGAGGGAAGAAACTGACAACAGTTTTATAAGCGATAACAAGATCTGTGAAAGGAACATCCTTTACAAGTTGCCACTGCTAAAGAATAACACAAGCACAGACTCAGAACACATCACTCTTGTCTGGTAGCGACATTGTTGTGAGAAAAAGGTGTTGCTAACTGCCATCCAAATTTTATCTTCACTGAGCTTTCTTGAGGAACACCAAAGTCGACTATAGAATGGCCCATCCTCCCCTCAAAAAGGTAGACATTTCTGGAACCTGGAGGGCTTTTAAATATTTCAATTCCTTCTTGGCTGTTTGAAAGCTTGTTCAAGAAGCTGAAAAGAGGCTGGGTGTGCTGGCTCATGCCTGTAATCCCAGAATTTTAGGAGGCCATGGTGGGCAGATCACATGCGGCCAAGAGTTCAAGACCAGCCTGGCCAACAGGGCGAAACCTTGCCTCTACTAAAAATACAAAAGTTAGCCACATGTGGTGATGAACGACTGTAATCCCAGCTACTCAGGAGGCTGAAGCAGGAGAATTGCTTGAACCCAGGAGATGAAGGTTGCAGTGAGCCGAGATCACACCACAGCACTCCAGCCTGTGTGACAGAGAGAGACTCTGTCTCAAAAAAAAAAAAAAAAAAAAAAAAAAGTAGAGACAGAATACAAGTTGAAAAGAGCTATTTAGTTCAATAAGGTTGATTGGTTGATGTCATCATATAAGATTAAAGATAATTAACTACTTTTTCAATTAATAACTTGCATGATGATGAGGACAATGATGATCGCTAGCAGGTTATGGGGTGTGTATTATATGTATCAGCCACTAGCCTAAGCATTTTTAACGTAAACATATTCAACTGTCTACTTGATATCACGACTTGTGTGTCTCTCATAGGCACCTAAACCTTACCATGTCTAAAATAAGATTCTTAAAGACAGAAAGTTTTCAGGGAGGTTACTTTCTAATAGGAAGAGAGAAACAATAAATGAATAAACGAAAATATGTTCGGTAGTAATAACCACTCCAAAGAAAATAAATAGTGATATGATAGTGATTAGGTATAAGAGGGCAGGTGTAGCTACTGTAGATGGGATGGTTAGGGAAGACCTAAGAGAAGAGGTAACCTTTCATCTTGAGACTTGAATAATGAGAATGAGCCAGCCATGAGGAAACCTGGGAGAAAACATACCAGGCAGAAGGAATAAAAGTGCAAAGGCTTCACTACAGGATGGAGCTTCATGTGCCTAAGGAACAGAAAGAGGCCAGTGTGACTGTAGCTGGGTTACTAATGGAGGTTACAGGGTGAGGAAGTAGCACAAGAGGAGATAAGGGAGGTAGGCAGTGGCCAGATTGTGCAGGACCTGATCTGATATGCCATGATAAGGAGCTTGGATTGTATTCTAAGTGCAATGGGGAGTTATTGAAGGATTTTTGCTAGGGGGTTAGGGGGATATGATCTGATTTCACTTCCACTGTATAGACAGCTGAAAGGCTCGAATGAAAACATGGATACCAAACAGTAGGCTATTGCAGTCATCCAGGCTAGAGATGATGGTGACTTGGAGGAGGGGGTTAATGCTAGAAGTTGTGACAGGTAATCAAATTCTGAATGTATTTTAGAGACAAAAGAGCGATTGACCAGATGTGAGAGGTAAGAGAGGGAAGTGTGAAGAATAAGTCCCCATTTCTGGCTTAAGTAATTGAGGAGATGGTGGTAAAAACTATCTAAAGTGGCAAAGACGTGAGCAAAGAGAAGGTTTGGGGATAGCATGGAGGCAATCATGATTCTGTTTGGAGCATACTAAGTCTGAGAAGCTAGTGAGACATGCAAGTGGAAATGTCAAGTAGGCAAGCAATTACAAAGAAAGGTGGAATGTCTAAAGCAATCTGCATCAATTACATTTTCCTCCAAATAATTACACAAATTATTAATGTTTGTCACCCCTGCTAAAATGTAAGCTCTATGAGGGCTGCAATTTTGTCTGTCTTACTCACCGGGAATTTCCAGTATGAAGTACAGTGCCTAAGAAAACGTAGATACCCAATAAATACTTGTGGAAGGAAGGGACAGAGTGTGGTGAGATGAATGGATAAAAAGAAATTCATTTTCTAATTAGGTCAGGTTTTATGCAAGATCCACTCTCTGCTCTTCCTCAAGGAGAAGGACTAATCTGGTTGACAAGATTTACAGACATTTTGGGGGAACCACATTTTGTAGAGGTAGAACTTTAAAAGAGGCCAAAGACTGATTACAGACTCACCCTGTTCTTCCCACACAACAGGAATGATAAGGACCACAGCTAGCTCTCCTATGTGGAAAAGCCAAGTTGTCTCCTTTCCTTTAACTAATTTTCCAAAATAGAGAATAACTATTCTCCAGCCAAGCAAATTTAAGTACATACACTCCTCTCCAAGAATCTCCAATTTGCTTGCATTATTTCAGGGATCTGTAAACTATGGCCCTTGGGCCAAATTCATCCCTGTGTGTTTTTGTATGGCCTTAGAGGTAAACAGTTTTTACATTTGCAAATGATGAAAAAAAATCAAGAAAAGAGTCTTTCATAAAACATGAAAATTATATTAAATTCAAATTTCAGTGTCCATAAATAAATTTTCATTAGGAAACAGCCACATTTTCTCATTCAGATATTGTCTATTGCTGCTTCTTTGCTACAGCAGCAAAGTCAAATAGTTTTGTGACCATACGGCCTGCAAAGGTGAAAACATCTACCATGTAGCCCTTCATAGAAAAAGTTTGTAGACTCCTGCATTATTGCATTTCATGCTTACCACTATATGTGTGTGTGTGTATGTGTGTGTGTGTCTCTGTGTGTGTGTGTGTGTGTGTGTGTGTGTATCTTGGGTGATGTCTTCATTCCCAGTTTAGAGAAGATGAAGGTAAGACTTAAAACAAAGAGTTAGTAGTACAACTTGGATTCAAACTCAACCAACTCAAGAACAAAAATGTCAATAACAATAATAAATAATGTCAACTACCACTAACTAGATGCTCACAAAATGCTAGAAGCAGTACTAAGGAGTGTCCATGCATTTAATTCTTTAATTATGTAACTTTCACCATAACCCAATATAAAAGGTATTACTATTATGATCTCCATTTTATGGATGAGGAAATTGAGGCTTAGAGAGATTAAAAGATTTGGCTAAAGTCTCAATTAAGACAATCAGGATTTACAATGAATTCTGAAAGCAACTGAACCTTGGGGTTCATCTAACCGGAAAATAGAAAGCTTACTGTAGATACTGATCAGGTCAGATATGACATGGAAAGGCATGAAAGATCCTCTTTCTGCTCTTCCTCATACCACAGCACTGGTGTTCATGTTTTAGCATGTCAGGTGGCTATGTGGAGATGATTGAAATTTAGGTCTGGAATTCAGGTGAGAGGTCTGAACCGAAGAGATTAGAAGTAGGAGTCATAAGTGCAGATGGACTCACCCACAGATAGTAAGCAAAGTGACCAGAGAACTGGTTCAAATATGGGAACTCAAAGAAACATCAACATTATGAGAGAGACTCAGAGAAAATGAGTGGCTGGAGAGAGATGAGGAAAATCAAGAGAGAATGAATTCATGGAAGCCAAGAAAAGACAAATTCTCCAGACAAGAGTGCTCAGACTACAGAGGGTTGAGGAGGTAAGAAGGAAGAGCAAAAGAGGATGAGGTAAGCTGGAGAAAAGAAAAGTTATAAAGAAGGCCGGGCGTGGTGGCTCACACCTGTAATCCTAGCTCTTTGGGAGGCCAAGGCACGTGGATCACCTGAGGTCAGGTGTTCAAAACCAGCCTGGCCAACATGGATAAACCACGTCTCTACTAAAAATACAAAAATTCACCGAGTGTGGTGGTGCGTATCTATAATCCCAGCTGCTTGGGAGGCTGAGGCTGAGGTTGAGGCAGGAGAATCGCTTGAACCCAGGAGGAGGAGGTTGCAGTTAGCCGAGATCGCACCACTGCACTCCAGTCTGGGCAACAGAGCAAGACTCCATGTCCCCCAAAAGAAAAGAAAAGAAAAGAAAAAAGAAAAGAAAAGGTTATAAAGAAAATCATAAGGAAGAAAAATATATTTACTATTCATTAAGTGGAAGTGGATCATCATAAAGGTCCTCATCCTCATTGTCTTCACATTGAGTAGGCTAAGGTGGAAGAGGAAGAGGGGGGCTTGATCCTGCTGTCTCAGGGGTGGCAGAGGTGGAAGAGGTCGAAGGGGAGGCAGGAGAGGCAAACACATTTGGTGTAAATTTTACTGAAAAAAGTACAAGTACAAGTGGACCCACACAGTTCAAACCTATGTTGTTCAAGAAGCAAATGTATATGTATGCACAAAAAGAAAATAGTCCATATAGAGGAAGATGTAACTATAAATTTTATACAACCCTAAATCAATAGCATCTGACTTAAAACTAAGTCCACACCTCTCCTGTAGTGTAAATTGCATGCTGTTGTGACTATTACAGCCCTGATGCTCTGAGGTCCTTCTCACTTGCAGTCACAACTATTATGCCAGCAACTCAGGTTTCCAGAAGCCAGACTGCCAGACATATGTGGCGTTGTGATCTCTCTACCCCTCTTTACCTGGAGGTCGGTCTTCTGTCACCTCCAACATCCAGAAAGTCATAAAATCTGAAGGACTGTGTTGTTTTGTTTTGTTTTCTTTTCTACATCTCTTCCAGAAAACAGCTGCTGAGGAGTGGTTAATGACAAAAATAGCCAAGAAAACTCGAGTACTAAGGTTATAGCCAATGTGAAAGAAGGTTTATTGCTTAGTAATGACCTGAAAAAAAGTAAATCAGAGATACAAAAGCTCAGAAGCAAGGAAGAAACAGGGAAAGAGACAGAAAAGAAATTAGAAAAAATTTACAAAACAAGAGAAGAAAAAAGTGGAGGAAAAAGTGAATGGAAGGGGTGGTGTAGCTAAAGCAGGAGGAGCCCCGCAGAACAGGGCTGGGACCGGCATGCAGCAGTGATGCTCATGGATACTCACAGGCTTGCTTCCTGGGCACATGCACAAGAGCTTCTCTAGAGCACATTCCTAGAAGTTAAATAGCTAGATCACAGAGTGTGCAGAAGTTCAACTTTAACTGAGTTTCCAAAGTGGTGATTCCCAACAAATCCATAGTGACCAAAAGGACGTCAGTTGTTGCCTGAGACTATGGGTTGGGAGAAGTGACTAGCTGCAGAGAGGTAGTGTTTGTATATTTATGTAAATTCATTGACCTGTATATTTTAAACTAGGTGTATTTTATTGTATGTAAACTATATTTCATTCAATGAAATTAGTCTCAGCTGGGTCTGGTGGCTCACACCTGTAAGCCCAGCATATTGGGAGGCTGAGGCAGGTGGATCACTTGAGCCCAGAAGTTTGAGACCAGTCTGAGCAACATGGTGAAACCCCGTCTCCATAAAAAGTACAAAAATTAGTTGGGCCTGGTGACCCACATCTGCAGTCCCAGCTAATGGGGAGGCTGAGGCGGGAGGATAATCTGAGCCCAGGAGGTCAAGGCTGCAGTGAGCCGTGATTGGGCCACTGCACTCCAGCCTGGGCAACAGAGTGTGAGACCCTGCCTCAAGGGGGGGAAAAAAAAGGAAAAAAGAGAAAAAAAATCATCTCATTATCAATACACTCTTAATTATTGCATTTTTATAGTAAGCCTTGGAAGGACAAGCCCCCACCTACTCCATCCCCATACCCAGCCTGGTTCTTCTTCTTTGGGTGTGTAATGGTTTTATCTTTGGGAGTGTATTATTAGCCCTTGGCTCTTCCATATAAATTTTAGAAGCAGCATATCAAATTCTATGGAAAACTCTATTGAGAATTTGAATGGAATTGTGTTAAATCTGTAGACGAATTTAGTAGTTCTGGTATTTCTGGTAGTGAGACTTCTTATCCACAGTATATCTCTCTGTTTTTACAATGCTCCCCATAAAGAACTTTAATTCTTGGCTGCCTTATATTTGTGATTGCTATCAAATGTTTTATTTTTCATTGTACTTTTTAACATTTTGAATAATTGTTCCTGGTGAATAGAAATGCAATGGATTTATGTACATTGATTTTTTAAATCTGTCACTCTTGCTAAATTCTAATTAGTTCTAATAATTACCCTTAGATATTTAAATCTTCCAAGCAGAAAATCATATAATATACAAATAATGATAGTTTATTTCTTCCTTTCCAATTATCGTATCTTTTATTTATTTTTGTTGCCTTCATAAAGTGACTAGAACCGCAAGCATAATACTAAATAAATGTAAGTAATGAGAGTCAGCATCCCTGTCTTGTCTCTTAACTTGAAAGGAATATTTTCAATATTCTCTCATCAGAAATTATGTGGAGGGCAGACGTGGTGGCTCAAGCCTATAATCCCAGTGCTTTGGCCAAGACTGGGGAGGATCGCTTGAGGCCAGGAGTTCAAGACCAGCCTGGGAAACATGATAAAATCTTGTCTCTACAGAAAAATAATTTGTTTTAATTAGCTGAGCATAATGGCACATGCCTTTAGTTCTGGCTGCCTGAGAGACTCAAGTAGGAGAATTACATAAGCCCGGGAGCTCAAGACAACAGTGAGCTATGATCATGCCACTGCACTCCAACCTGGGATGAAGAGCAATGCCTTGTCTCAAAAAACAAAGAAAAAAGAAAAAAGATGTTCAGTGTAAGATTTTTACAGATTTCCGACATCAAGTTACACAGAAGTTCCCTTTTATTTCTAGTTTGAAAAGCTTTTTTAAAAAAAATAAATGTACTTTGAATTTTGCCTGATGCTTTTTTACATCAATTGACATCATCATACATCATTTTCTGTTAATATAATGAATTACATTAATTGATTTGTTTCTCTTTTTTTTTTTTTTTTTTTTTTTTTGAGACAGAGTCTCACCCTGTCACCCAGGCATAATCTCAGCTCACTGCAACCTCTGCTTCCCAGGTTCAAGCGATTCTCCTGCCTCAGCCTCCCGAGTAGCTGGAATTACAGGCACCCTCTACCACACCCAGCTAATTTTTGCATTTTTAGCAGAGATGAGGTTTCACATGTTGGCCAGGCTGGTCTCGAACTCCTGACCTCAAGCACTCCACCCACCTCGGCCTCTCTAAGTGCTGGGATCACAAGCGTGAGCCACCGCACCTGGCCGATTTTCTAATATTAAATCGACCTTACATTTCTAGGTAACCTCTGCTTGGTTCTGAAGAATTATCTTTTTTATACTTTGTTGGGTTTTGTTTTACAATATTTTGTTTGAGATTTTTAAATGTGTTCATAAGTGGCTTAGTCTTGTAATTTTCCTTTCCTTAATTATCTTTATCTAATTTTGTTATCAAGGTTTTATTGATTCCATAGAAAAAGTTGTGGTGTATTCCCTCTTTTACTTTCTCTAAAATAATTTGTATAAAATTGAAATTATCTCTTTTTAAAATGTTAGGTTGAACTCTCCTTTGAACAATCTGAGCCTGCTATTCTCATTATAGCATGGTTTGAACTACTGATTTTATTTCTTTAATACTTACAGGACTAGTTATCATTCACCATCACATTAAGGTGTGGCTTTTGGGATCCCAGCTTTATGCAGGGATTTCCTGTAAAACTGTCTGTCTAGGCTCTAGGCTGCACCTTCTGTTCCTGACCCCTAAGCAGTTATTAACGGGGAGGAGGAGCTCAAGTTCTCCAGAGTTGAGAAAAAGTCCTCAGGAAAAATGCCAGTTTGGAGGCTGGTTTACTTCTCAGGATTCCTCCTGTTTTCAACTACTTTTTGGCCTCTGCAGAATCCTTCCTTTTGTGCCAGCTCAGCAAAGTCTGCCATATGTTGGTAATGAAAGTTTCTGCAAACTTCTCAGAGACTAAAAAAATATATTCTGTGAAATCTCAAAGTGGGGCACTACTATAGAGAGTTTCCTCAATTTATTTGACCACAGAAACCTTTTCTCTCAGAGAACCTTGAAGAAAAAATGTTCCATAGATCACAACTTGGGAAACACTGTGATCAATGATCTGGAAGTACTCTTCCACCTCCAACATGCTATAATTCTGTCCCTTTGTGCTTTCAGAGAAAAATCACAGGGTTCTGAGAGAGGAAAATTATTCAGTTATTCACTTTGAGGCAGTTGGGTTAGCGCTGTCCACGACAGCTTTGAAATTTTAAGCATTCAGGGCACCAAAACATGACAAAGTTCATACAGGAGACATTTTTCAGCCTCTGGCAGTTAGACAGCACATCAGGCAGCAACCATTTTTATATCAGGGTAATTCTTATAATCAAATGTTCACACTTCTTGTTAAACACAGACAATTAAACACACACACGTTTATCTCCATTTTCTCCTGAATCCCCACTGCAATGACAGTAAGTGAATAATAAATGCATAAACCCATATGTACAAAGAGAATGGGGGAGGAGGCAACAGAAAACAAAAGGAGTAAACATCTTAGAAAACTGGAAAGCCAAAAACTAGGCAGTAACTGACAGCAGCTTAAAGAAAGTCGAAATATAAAACTTCATTAAGAGTACTCATCAATGTACAAACTTATATGGACCTCAAAAATCCTGGGAAGGCACAAGGATTAGAGGTGCAAGATATAACTAAAAGAAGGGATGCAAAATGGGGCTGATAAGAGACAACTACTTACTGCTACTCCAGGATCAATTTCTAGTAAGGTTAAACCAGACATAATCTGTACCTGGAGACACTAAGAAAAGTTGAAGATACAAGTGAAGGATGGAAATGAAAGGTATTAAATGAATGGCCACATAGTGAATGGTGAAACCCTCAGATCCTTTCCCTCATGTATCTTTGACAATACCTGTAGACATGATTATACCAGCCAGGCAGGAAATTGAAAGGTACCTCTATGGGGATACACAGTGGTCCATGAGAAAAGATCTATAGATATTAATATGCCACCCAAATTAATAAGTTGTGTCCCCATACAATCACCCAATGTGATTATTTTTACTAGTTGACAAGTCAATGTGCATGTCTATTTATGTCCTTTAATATGTAATAATGGTGCATGCTTAAATATAAAAAGACAACCAGAAATCACCAAACATTTCAGGAAAGCCACCAACAGGAAATATTTTAAAAAAAAAAACCCACAAAGGCAATAGAAACAATGGGGGTCATAGAAGACAAAGGCTATAATTAATATCTCCAGAAAGATAAAAGGAGATATTACATCCATGAAACAAAAACAGTAGTTTATAAAAAGGAACAACCAGAAAACAAGAAAAAGCTCTAAGAAAATAAAAATATGAAATAAAATGTAGATTTTAAATTTTCTTAAATCATCATAATTTTATTTTATTTATTTATTTATTATTATTATTATACTTTAAGTTCTAGGGTACATGTGCATAACGTGCAGGTTTGTTACATATGTATACTTGTGCCATGTTGGTGTACTGCACCCATCAACTCCTCAGCACCCATCAACTCGTCATTTACATCAGGTATAACTCCCAATGCAATCCCTCCCCCCTCCCCCCTCCCCATGATAGGCCCCAGTGTGTGATGCTCCCCTTCCCGAGTCCAAGTGATCTCATTGTTCAGTTCCCACCTATGAGTGAGAACATGTGGTGTTTGGTTTTCTGTTCTTGTGATAGTTTGCTAAGAATGATGGTTTCCAGCTGCATCCATGTCCCTACAAAGGACACAAACTCATCCTTTTTTATGGCTGCATAGTATTCCATGGTGTATATGTGCCACATTTTCTTAATCCAGTCTGTCACTGATGGACATTTGGGTTGATTCCAAGTCTTTGCTATTGTGAATAGTGCTGCAATAAACATATGTGTGTATGTGTCTTTAGAGCAGCATGATTTATAATCCTTTGGGTATATACCCAGTAATGGGATGGCTGGGTCATATGGTACATCTAGTTCTAGATCTTTGAGGAATCGCCATACTGTTTTCCATAATGGTTGAACTAGTTTACAATCCCACCAACAGTGTAAAAGTGTTCCTATTTCTCCACATCCTCTCCAGCACCTGTTGTTTCCTGCCTTTTAATGATCGCCATTCTAACTGGTGTGAGATGGTATCTCATTGTGGTTTTGATTTGCATTTCTCTGATGGCAAGTGATGATGAGCATTTTTTCATGTGTCTGTTGGCTGCATGAATGTCTTCTTTTGAGAAATGTCTGTTCATATCCTTTGCCCACTTTTTGATGGGGTTGTTTGTTTTTTTCTTGTAAATTTGTTTGAGTTCTTTGTAGGTTCTGGATATTAGCCCTTTGTCAGCTACAGCCATCTGATCTTTGACAAACCTGAGAGAAACAAGAAATGGGGAAAGGATTCCCTATTTAATAAATGGTGCTGGGAAAATTGGCTAGCCATAAGTAGAAAGCTGAAACTGGATCCTTTCCTTACTCCTTATACGAAAATTAATTCAAGATGGATTAGAGACTTAAATGTTAGACCTAATACCATAAAAAAATCCCAGAAGAAAACCTAGGTAGTACCATTCAGGACATAGGCATGGGCAAAGACTTCATGTCTAAAACACCAAAAGCAACGGCAGCAAAAGCCAAAATTGACAAATGGGATCTCATTAAACTAAAGAGCTTCTGCACAGCAAAAGAAACTACCATCAGAGTGAACAAGCAACCTACAGAATGGGAGAAAATTTTTGCAATCTACAAATCTTCATAATTTTAAAGAGAAACATGAAGGAAATCTTCTAACAGGTAGACGAAAAGACAGTTATAAAATAGAAAAAATGAAAACATTCACCTTGGGAAAACTGGATAAAGAGCACATGAGAACTCTATATAAAGCAAATATTATTTAAATGTAAGACATGTAAAAATTATAGTTATTGAAAAAAAATACCTCAACAGTTCTCCATTGCCTATAAGTGTGCTATCCTCCTATTCGATATCGTACCCACTAGATCATATGGCTATCAAGCATTTGACATGTGGCTGGTGTAATGTGAAATACGCTATAAGTGCGTGCAAAATTCACATTTGATTTCATAGATTTAATATGAAAAATTAAGAATGTAAAATATCTCACTATTTTTACATTGATTACATGTTGACATTTTAATATTTTGCATATATTGGATTAAATAAAATATACTATCAAAATTGAAAAAAGGAAGGAAAATGAAGTGTTCACAGAGTGAGCTCTGCCTACATTGACCTGAAGCTGCCACTACTCACAAACCCCAGCCACACAGAACTGTTTACCAATAGTCAGTGGAAAGAAGCATAACCAGTTTCTAATTGGGGCAGGGACTGAGCTAGACAGAATGAAGCTATGGCCTGGGCTGTTAGCCAGTAGGGGGAGTGGACACATGTCATCCTTGGCTATCTTCCTCATGTGTCTAGTTTTCACACTGCTTCCTCTGATGTCTTTTCATCATAGTCAGCAGAAAACCTTTACAATATTTGTTGAAAAGGCACCCCTTTTAGAGATTATGTTCACAGAGACCAACCTCTCCCTGAGCTCCTCTCATCTCAAACCAGCTCTACTCCTGACAGTGTGATGCCCAGTGTTTTACATTCAAGGTAATGGGGTTCTGCATCCCAATTTTTTACACCACTGGAGGAAGGTATCTCAGTAAGTTCAAGTCCCAAAGATCATTACACTATTTCCAAAGGGCAGGAACCCAACAGGAAAAGATGGTCAAATGGCACTTAACCAAAAAGAAAATCCAAGTGGTTCTTAAACATAAGAAAATACATGCAATCTCACTGATAACGATATAAATGCAAAATCAAACAACTTTTTCATCTATCAGACTGGCAAAAATCAACTTTGACAACTCACCACACAATGAAGCTATAAAGGCATTCTAATACATTGCTGGTGGGAGTATATTAATAATCAACATGCTTCTATGGAGGGCAATTTGGGAACATATAGAACACAGTTATTACAAATGCACTTACCCTTTGATCCAGCAATTCCTTTTTAGGAATTTATCCTATAGATATACTTGCAAACACATGGAGGCAAAGGACTGAGAAAAAAAGCAAATCCATCAATCAGGATTTAGTTAGAAAAACAGGCACACACAGTAAATAGAATAATATACTGCTGTAAAAAGGAATGATAAGGCTCTCTATATATATTGACACTGAAATATATATATATAGTTACAGTTAGTTATAGTTATAGTTATAGACGTGGGATATTGCTATTCTGCCCAGGCTGGTTTTGAACTCCTGGGCGCAAGTGATCATCCTGCCTCAACCTCCCAAAGTGCTGGGATTACAGGCGTGAGCCACCACGCCCAGCTGACACTGAAATATTTTTCAGGAATCTTGTTAAGTGAAAAAAGCAAAGAGAAGAATACAATGTGTGCCATACTACTGTCTGTGTAAAAAGAGGTGTGGATAATCATAAATGCATATTTGTTTGTATAAGCAAAAAAAAAAAAAAAGATTCTAGAGTTATGCATAAGAAACCAAAAACAGCGATTTGGAGGAACCTCACAAATATTCTTTTCCTTCCCCTCAGGAGCTCATGACCTTCTGTCCAATATCTGCCCTTTCCCAATTCTCTTCATCCACCAACCTTTTAGAGGAAGTAAAAAACACCCTCCCCCAACTCTATGAGGCACCCCTTTATATTCCTGTATGCTCTTCAACATCCTATTGATCTCCCCAGCTTGTGTTTATAAACTATGTTGAATTGATTTGCTAATAGCTTCCAGGGCAGCCAGGTGCAGTGGCTCACGCCTCTAATCTCAACACTTTGGGAGGCTGAGGCAGGAGGATCCCATTAAGCTAGGAGTTTGAGATCCGCTTGGGCAACATAGCGAGACCCCACCTCTAACAAAAAAAAAAAAAATGTGCAGAGCATAGTGGCACGCACCTCAGTCCCAGCTACGCCATAGGCTGAAATGGGAAGATAGCTTGAGCCCAGGAGTTTGAGGCTGCAGTGACCTATGATCATGCTACTGCACTCCAACCTGGGTAAAAATGAAAAAGAAAACACTGGGGTGGGGAGGGGGAAATAGCTTCCCAAGGCAGTACTTTCAGAACCTTTAAGGTAAATGGTAGATGTTTGGAGGTTCATACCTTATGAAGCTGATTAGAGGACCAGGGCTGAGAAAGAAAGAGCTAACCTTTGTGTATTTATGGATTTGCAAAGACCTTGCATTTCACAAAAATCCACATAGTAAATCAAAGATCCAATATAAGCTAATATTGCCCACTGAAATCAAGTCCTCAAATATTTAAGAACAAAACCCCACAAAGATCTGCTTTAGAGTCTGAGACTTTAGCAATTTTAACCTATGACAAAGATTTCTATGAGATTTGAAGGGCATTTATTGAAAAGAAAATACTGCATTTGCTTTTATAACTTTGTCCCCATGCTCCACCTTCCCACCAACATCCAGCTCCTTTCAAAGGACTGAACGTCTCCCTTGGATACACTCCTACTACTGGAGGGAAAAGGCAGTGCTAACATCCAACCGGGAGAGAGTTAGATAAGAATGCTTTTGAAAGAGGTGAAGATTGAGCAGGAACAAAAGAAGATGAAGCTTGCCGAAGTAAAGAACAAGGCAGGAAAGTCTCAATGGAGCCACTGCTTCTTTTGTTGGAGAAGATGGCATTGGTGAAAAACAATAAGCTGGGACCACTAAAGCCTTTGAAATCCCTTCACAGCCAAAGCTCTGCAGGTACATCATGTGTAGCTGAGTGAGAGCCTCTGCCAGGCTAGGCTAAGTGGGTACCTGACACACTGGAATGCGCTTGCTTCTTTCTCAGCAAAGGCTATTAAATGCTGGGTTGATTTTTTGTCTGTTTGTTCTTTCAAAGGGGGTGAAGAATAAAGGCTGTTTATAAAAAGGCTGGCACTTTGAAGGAAGGAGAAAAAATACCCGCTGACAGACATGAAAACATACAAGTTCA
Organism: Macaca thibetana thibetana; assembly: GCF_024542745.1. Taxonomy (NCBI): domain Eukaryota; kingdom Metazoa; phylum Chordata; class Mammalia; order Primates; family Cercopithecidae; genus Macaca; species Macaca thibetana. The sequence continues at coordinate 99,907,661 of NC_065598.1, read as the reverse complement.
CAGACTTTCAATCACTCTCAGCATCTCCTGTACATCATGAGTCACATGTCATTTTCTTATCTCTGGATACAAATGACTGTCACTATATTTCTTCAGCACATTAAATATCTCTCCGACCCCTGCCATCCAGAAACACAAATACTGTAGATGATACACATGTTCAATTGCTAGGCAACGTTCTTACTTTCCACTCTGCTGCTTTACTTAGCACTTCTTACCTATGAGACTGTATTTTCACAACAAATGTGAGATCTGAAGCATTCTTTCCAGCAGGCAGAGTGGGAGGCAATAGTTTTGGCTAGTGTCCATCTAAGCAGGTGCTTTCCAGTCCTGGTTTTGATAACAAACCACAGTATTTTCCTATATGTTAAGGTGGTCTTGCAAAGTCTCAATGAAAATCCACTTATAACATAGTGAGAAAACTGGACAAGTGGTTATAACTTCAGTGAAAACATCAGTTAGCAGGGTAAAAAGGCAAGGCAGCCACAGCTAGCAAAATATCTGGAAGCATTTGATTAATTCTTTCATTTGGCATACATATATTACACTCCTGCTATGTCACAAGTACACTGACAAGTGCAGGATACAGTGCTTGCCCTCAAAGGGACTAAAGTCTGGTAAGTGGAGACAGATACATCAACAGATGAACACAGTAGAGTGTAATGATGGAAGTCTACCCTGAGTATCAAGGAGGCTGAGGAAATAGGAGGTGATATTTAAGGAATGCATAGGTATTAACCAATTAGATGAAGGTAGGGTGAGGGGGTGTGGGTATCAAGGGTGTATTTTAAGTGGAGGGAATGGCACAAGCAAAGGCATGGAAACATGAAACAGCCTGAGCTTTCCAGGGAAGAAGAAAGAATTCTATATGGCTAAAGAACAAGCTCTAAGTGTGACATGAAATAGGTAGGTGTGGTAGATTGTTTTAGTGATTGCTCCCCAATTTGTCCACCGATCTCTACATGTATACCACCCCTTTGCAACTCTGCCACCCCACCACCAAAAGGTAGACTGTTACTCTACCCTTTAAGTCTGGGCTCAGCCATTTTACTTGTTCTAGCCAATGTGACCATAGCAATTGTGAGGCGTGAAAACATTAGCAACTGAAGTTTGCCCTCTTTTGCTGTTGGTAACCCTGCAACCTTCACCTTGTGAATGAGGAATGGAACAAACATCCATGAATAGTCTCGTTAACCAGAAATGTATAAGTGACTGAAAATGTGCTCTTCCCTAAGTTCATAGAAGCAAATTGTATTACATATGAAAAAGCTGGTTAGCGCTATTTGCTTTGGGGAAAGTCACTTCCCTATGCAAAGATGCAGCAAAGTGTTGTGGTTAGGGATGCAGACTCTGGAATCTGACTGACCTGGGTTCCAATTCTGACTCCACCCCTTACATGATGTATATATTTGGGCAAGTTATTAATTTCCCTAAGCAGAGGTTTCCTTGTCTGTATAATGAGGATAATAATGATACCTCATAGGGTTGTATAGAGCTAAGTGAGTTTTGTTACTATTTCACTTTCTCCTTCTGAAACACCAGCAGTAGCATTCACTGTAAGCAAGGCATTTGACCGAAACTCTTTCTGCTCAGATTTCACATTTCTGTAAATAATGTTAATAGAGGATCCTAATGCCCCCATTCAACACACAAGATGTGTTATAAATGAATCATTAAATAGTTAAGGACCAGTGGAAATAGGAAATCACTAGTGAAGCTAGGTCAGGGACCTAGGGGTACTTGTTACTATTTCTTCTTCTACTTAGCCACCTGGTCTCCTTGACGTGAGAGGAGGAGAATAACTATTCACTTCCTCCAAGGCATTCAGCTGCTTAAAGGAATCCATTACCAAAGTGTGTCACCTCAACTGAAATATTCCCAGCAGCATTTATAAGTGTCATACTCATATTCTTCCACTGCAAGCAAACTCAATCCCTAGGCTGTTATTTGACACAAGCTTCCAGAATGCCTTTCCTCTCTTCCCTACTGTTAATGTCTTACCAAATTTGCTTTCGAGCCAGGCACAGCACCTCCCTGCTCTTCTTAAAGATTGATTTCCCCTCATAGAACTCCAAAGCATCCCCTGCTTCAATGCAGTTCACTAGAGGAATGCCTCCAAGATATTCTAAGCCGTCTTGTGACCAAGCAGCCAAGATTTTATCATTAAACTGCCATGTAAAATTGCAAAACTATCATACCGCATCTCAGGAACAGTACGTACTAATCAGTCAAGAAGACTGACATATTTTGGCAATCCTGTAAAAATGATTAGCATGTCTGTAGGTTCTAAAGAGTCACAAAATCCTGACTCATTTTATCTCAACTAAGATGAAGCATGGCAGTACAGATTCCACAAAGAATAACTTCAGTTACCTAGATGTCAACCTTTCTATAAACACCAGTGTGGGCAAGAAGAAAGTGATTTACAAAACTTTTCTGACTAGCAGGCCTCTTGTCTCCAACTTGCATAGTTTCAGGACCCCACCTGCCTCCCATTTCCCCACCAGCCGCATTATGATCCTTCAGGGCCAAGGTCCTGAGCTACTGCTGTCTCTGGCGGTAACACTGGATCCACCAGTTACGTTTCTTCTCCCAAGACTGAAGTTTAATTGGTTTCAATATTCCTTCTCACTTTTCTCAAACCTCACTGGAACCATCCTGAGAAACTTCATTAAGTTAGATGGCAAAAGGGAAAGAGCTACGTTGGCTCCAAACAAGTGCTGAAGGACAAGTGTTCAACAGTGACCCAGTTCCCCCAGACCACCTAGCAGAAGCTGACCAAGCAAGCAGTTGTTATTGGAAAGCCAAGTGGACAGACCAGATAATTCCAAGAACAGGGCAGATGGCCCACAGTTTGTTTCTAGGAGAGGCAAATGGATGACTAATAGATGAAGATTGATTTTCTCACCAGCACACATGAGAAAAACATGATCCCAAGCCAGCTCTCCACTCAGAAATCATAACTTTTTGCTTTATTTCATGAAAATGCAGAGCTGCTTAAGTTGGTCGCAACGCATAGGGAGGTGAAATGGTCTCTATAAACTTTATGGAGTTAACAGGGAAGAAGAGAGGGAGAGAAACAAAAATAAACCAAGCTTGCAGCACATTGGGGATTAATCATTAGGTCAGCTGGCTCTCTGACCCTCATCCTCATAATTTTTCAGCTGCCTATTGCCCCAGAAATCATGTAGACTCTGTCACAAGATTATTGTTTACTTTAACTGCCCTATAGATAACAACTAGAACATTCTGAAATGTTAAGTTTTCCATTTGATATATTCTTTCAGGTCCTGAATACTAGTGAAACTACTGAGGTCAGCTGGTCTGAAGGACCCCATGAGAAGCCAGCTCACCAGAGAATGCAGCCTCCACATCCTGGTGACTTCATCCCCCTTACCCTGACCAGTCTATGAACCAAATTTTCCACCCCTTTGCCTTCCACAATCCGCTTAAAAACCCCAACCCAGCACTCCTCGGGGAGACGGATTTGAGGATCTCCTCTCATCTCCTCACTCGGCTGCCCTGTAGTCATTATACTCTTTCTCTGCTGCAAACACTACTGTCTCATTGTAGTCATCTGTTACTGCACAGCAGGCATACAAATCTGTTGGTCCTGTAACAGAGGCAACATAGCAAGTACTGTATTTTTCTATCTGATTATTCAATTAGCTAGAAAAACCATGACTTTGGTGAAAGCCACCAAAAGTAAGAACTTTTGTGTGTTACCACCTAAGGGCAGACTTACTTGCAGACCCTTGTCTCCATCTAATTGAAATCACTACCCAACATCTTTCCCAAACTCACACAAGGCTGCATGACCCAGAAGACAAAAAAACAGAGCACAAGGGCACATACCCTAAGGACTGGTAGGCACCAACCCTACACTTTCATTTCTGGTGCCTCTCTGACTTCTCAGAACCTCGATCCTGATTGCCCACTTGACTCTACTGTGCTTTCTTTTTCTCTACCTTAGCAACTGGTCACTCAGAATTTGACCTCTTTTTTGATGGCCTATAAAACTACTATGTGTCAATTACTAAGTTAAATTCTTTAAAATTACCTCATTTAATTATCAGAATAGCTATCTAATGTTGATGTTATTACTCTTATTTTTATAAATGAAGAAACCAAGACCCAGAAGACTTGGGTACTTGCTCAAGACTGATGGTATCAGCCCAATCATTCCCACTCTGCTAAATTCTTATTCTGCACCCTCTTCAAAAAAAGAAAAAAAGGTTATTGAGATTTAATTCACATATTATAAAATTCACTTGAAGTATGTAATTCAGTAGTTTGTTTGATTATTTTTGAGACTGGATCTCACTCTGTCACCCAGGCTTGAGTACAGTGGCTTGATCACACTTCACAGTAGCCTCCACCTCCTCAGCCTCCTAAGTAGCTGGAACTACAAGTGTAAGCCACCACACCTGGTTAATTGTTTTAAATTATTTGTAGAGACAGGGGTCTCACGATGTTGCCCAGGCTGGTCTCGAGTCCTGGCCTCAAACAGTCCTCCCTCATCAGATTCCCAAAGTGCTGTAATTACAGGTGTGTGCCACTGCGCCCAGCCAGTAGCTTTTACTATATTTACAAAGACATGAAACCATTTGCCCACTCTAAGTTTAAAATATTTTCATGCCCCCAAAATGGAAATCCTACACGTAGGCAGTCGCTTCCCAACCTCACCATGCCCTGCCCTAGACCTAGGCAACAATTTAATTATTACAACAAATCTGAGGTAATTAGTATCTACTTTCTGTCTCTGTAGATTTCCTCATCCTGGATACTACATATAAATGGAATGATACAATATCTAATCTTTTGTGATGGGCTCTTTCATGTGGCATAGTGTATTCATGGTTCATCCAGATTTATGGAGGTACTCACTCCACCATTTGAGAAGTCATGTCTCCCCGTCCACTCTTATGACCAACTCTACCTTGTTGACACTTATACCCTAGTATGACAGATATCAAATAAGAATCCTGATACTTGTTTGCATACAATGAAACTCATTATAATTACTACCTTACAAATTCATCTTGCCTCACCAGGTTATTACTATATAGAATCTAATAATGAATGTTAATGTCCCCCAAAATATATCCAAATCTACCTGGCCAATGGAATTCTGTTCTTTGAAATAATCATTAATATTTCCTCCACCACTGGTGATTATTTACTTCAGAATTTGGCTTTTCCCATTTTCAAGTTATCTCTAAAGGTTATCAAACCCAATAATCTTTGTATTTCCCTAACTGAATAAGGAAATTTTTTAATGCCTCCGATTTTCAAATAAGATGAAGTGATATAGTAATGCAAGTTACTTTTTTTCTTCATAGCAATGAAATTGTTCCCACTTCAACAAATCAAGCCACAAGTTTGTGTGTGTGAGCGTGCACGAATGTGTGTGTGCGCACGTGTGTGTATATGTCTGACACTGCGTGGGTATGTCTGGGAATGCTAACAACCAAGTTAGAGAATCTCATTACATAGAGTTTTCTGGCTACATTTTGTGCTTTAAAATTAGGTCTCTGCTTGAAATCTCAGCCCTTCCTTGGCTCTTTTCAGTTCTAAGGTCTCTTCTGATTAGTGAAGTGTTGACATATTGCTGTTCACTTGGGAGACTCCGGGTTCTTCCCTAAGAGTAATAAAATTCAAGCAGAGTGCTTTTGCCAAGAAAAAAGCCCAAAGTAACCTAGGAGGATATGTGCAACTGTGAACATGTGAAGAACACTGGGGTCTAAATGTTGAAAGGGCCTTTCCAGTCTTTTTGTACTGCTTTCTCTTTCCTGTGTTTGCAGTTGTCAAATTGTCCAATCAGGTCAGATGATGAACCAATTAATACCAACGTAAAGATGCAGGTTCCACACTCAAGCTCTCTGTCCCAGTCTACAGAAAACAGAAAGGGCACGTTCAACAGTGAGTTCTGAGTATATGCATTTTTTTAAATTCAGATAAATGAAGGTCCATATGATATTCTCAAATGGTTAAGACAAAACGTAAAGATATCACTTCCTTGCTCTCTTTATTCCATAAATGTACCATAATTCCAATCAAAAGCACAATTAGATTTCACTTTAGGAGTCGACAAAATAATTCTAAAGGTCATATGGGCAATCAACAGGAAAGAGTAGCTAAAATTTTTAAAGTATGATTATTCAGGAAGAACATACACAATCAGATATTATTCTTGCTTTATAATATGTATAATAAAAAACACTGGTGCCTGGATAGCTCACAGCAAGAGAATAACAAGTCCAGAAAGAGATATAGATTTACATGAGAGTTCAATATACAATATACATGCCATTTTAGTATGGCAGGGGAGTGGATAAATTATTCAATAAACACTGGACTAAGTGGCACAAAATTTGAAAACAAAAAAACTTAGACCCCTCTCTCACAATATTTGTCAACTAAATTCCAAATAAAGTAGAAAAGTAGGCCGGGCATGGTGGCTTATACCCGTAATACCAGCACTTTGAGAGGCTGAGGTGGGAGGATCACTTGAAGCCAGGAGTTTGACACCAGCCTGGGCAACAAGGTAGGACCCTTTCTCCACAAAATATTTATTTTAACGTAGTTGGGTGTGGTGGCATCTGAGGTGAGAAGATTGCTTGAACCCATGAGCCCAGAGTTTGAGGCTACAGTGAGGTATGATCATCCCACTGTAGTCCAGCCTGAGCAACAGAATGAGACCCTGTCTCTAATAATAAAAAAAAAACCACACAAAGTCAAATTAACAAAAATAAAAATAAAAAATAAAAAAGTAGAAGGTAGAAATTTTCCAATACAAATATTTTTTAAAAAGACACTATGGTGATCAGGGGAAGGAGAATCCTTTATTCTAAGAACAAAAGTAAAAAAGCAACTGTAACAAAAGGTTATAGATTTGACTACCTCAAAATGTGTATTAAAATGCCATGGATAAAAAATAAAGGAAAATAACTGAAAAAACGCAACATAAAGGACAAAGAGAAATATACCTTTACTATATGAATACTTTCTTTTTTTTTAATTTGTTTTTCTTATTTTTTTATTTTTTATTATTATTATACTTTAAGTCCTAGGGTACATGTGCATAACGTGCAGGTTTGTTACATATGTATACTTGTGCCATGTTGGTGTGCTGCACCCATCAACTCCTCAGCACCCATCAACTCGTCATTTACATCAGGTATAACTCCCAATGAAATCCCTCCCCACGATAGGCCCCAGTGTGTGATGTCCCCCTTCCCGAGTCCAAGTGATCTCATTGTTCAGTTCCCACCTATGACTGAGAACATGCAGTGTTTGGTTTTCTGTTCTTCTGATAGTTTGCTAAGAATGATGGTTTCCAGCTGCATCCATGTCCCTACAAAGGACACAAACTCATCCTTTTTTATGGCTGCACAGTATTCCATGGCGTATATGTGCCACATTTTCTTAATCCAGTCTGTCACTGATGGACATTTGGGTTGATTCCAAGTCTTTGCTATTGTGAATAGTGCTGCAATCAACATACGTGTGCATGTGTCTTTATAGCAGCATGATTTATAATCCTTTGGATATATACCCAGCAATGGGATGGCTGGGTCATATGGTACTTCTAGTTCTAGATCCTTGAGGAATCGCCATACTGTTTTCCATAATGGTTGAACTAGTTTACAATCCCACCAACAGTGTAAAAGTGTTCCTATTCCTCCACATCCTCTCCAGCACCTGTTGTTTCCTAACTTTTGAATGATTGCCATTCTAACTGGTGTGAGATGGTATCTCATTGTGGTTTTGATTTGCATTTCTCTGATGGCCAGTGATGATGAGCATTTTTTCATGTGTCTGTTGGCTGTATAAATGTCTTCTTTTGAGAAATGTCTGTTCATATCCTTTGCCCACTTTTTGATGGGGTTGTTTGTTTTTTTCTTGTAAATTTGTTTGAGTTCTTTGTAGGTTCTGGATATTAGCCCTTTGCCAGATGAGTAGATTGCAAAAATTTTCTCCCATTCTGTAGGTTGCCTGTTCAATCTGATGGTAGTTTCTTTTGCTGTGCAGAAGCTCTTTAGTTTAATTAGATCCCATTTGTCAATTTTGGCTTTTGTTGCCATTGCTTTTGGTGTTTTAGACATGAAGTCCTGCCCATGCCTATGTCCTGAATGGTACTACCTAGGTTTTCCTCTAGGGTTTTTATGGTATTAGGTCTAACATTTAAGTCTCTAATCCATCTTGAATTAATTTTCGTATAAGGAGTAAGGAAAGGATCCAGTTTCAGCTTTCTACTTATAGCCAGCCAATCTTCCCAGCACCATTTATTAAATAGGGAATCCTTTCCCCATTTCTTGTTTATCTCAGGTTTGTCAAAGATCAGATGGCTGTAGATGTGTGGTATTATTTCTGAGGACTCCGTTCTTTTCCATTGGTCTATATCTCTGTTTTGGTACCAGTACCATGCTGTTTTGGTTACTGTAGCCTTGTAGTATAGTTTGAAGTCAGGTAGCATGACGCCTCTAGCTTTGTTCTTTTGACTTAGGATTGCCTTGGAGATGCGGGCTCTTTTTTCCTTCCATATGAACTTTAAAGTAGTATTTTCCAATTCTGTGAAGAAAGTCATTGGTAGCTTGATGGGGATGGCATTGAATCTATAAATTACCTTGGGCAGTATGGCCATTTTCACGATATTGATTCTTCCTATCCATGAGCATGGTATGTTCTTCCATTTATTTGTGTCCTCTTTTATTTCACTGAGCAGTAGTTTGTAGTTCTCCTTGAAGAGGTCCTTTACATCCCTTGTAAGTTGGATTCCTAGGTATTTTATTCTCTTTGAAGCAATTGTGAATGGAAGTTCATTCATGATTTGGCTCTCTGTTTGTCTGTTACTGGTGTATAATAATGCTTGTGATTTTTGCACATTGATTTTGTATCCTGAGACTTTGCTGAAGTTGCTTATCAGCTTAAGGAGATGTTGGGCTGACACAATGCTGCATTCAGGAGACCCATCTCACACGCAGAGACATACATAGGCTCAAAATAAAGGGATGGAGGAAGATTTACCAAGAAAATGGAGAACAAAAAAAAGCAGGGGTTGTAATACTAGTCTCTGATAAAACAGACTTTAAACCATCAAAGATCAAAAGAGACAAAGAAGGCCATTACATAATGGTAAAGGGATCAATTCAACAGGAAGAGCTAACTATCCGAAATATATATGCACCCAATACAGGAGCACCCAGATTCATAAAGCAAGTCCTTAGAGACTTACAAAGAGACGTACACTCCCATACAATAATAATGGGAGACTTCAACACTCCACTGTCAACATTAGACAGATCAACCAGACAGAAAGTTAACAAGGATATCCAGGAATTGAACTCATCTCTGCAGCAAGCAGACCTAATAGACATCTATAGAACTCTCCACCCCAAATCAACAGAATATACATTCTTCTCAGCACCACATCGCACTTATACAAAATTGACCACATACTTGGAAGTAAAGCACTCCTCAGCAAATGTACAAGAACAGAAATTATAACAAACTGTCTCTCACACCACAGTGCAATCAAACTAGAACTCAGGACTAAGAAACTCAATCAAACATGCTCAACTACATGGAAACTGAACAACCTGCTCCTGAATGACTACTGGGTACATAAAGAAATGAAGGCAGAAATAAAGATGTTCTTTGAAACCAATGAGAACAAAGATACAACATACCAGAATCTCTGGGACACATTTAGAGCAGTGTGTAGAGGGAAATTTATAGCACTAAATGCCCACAAGAGAAAGCTGGAAAGATGAAAAATTGACACTCTAACATCACAATTAAAAGAACTAGAGAAGCAAGAGCAAACACATTCAAAAGCTAGCAGAAGGCAAGAAATAACTAAGATCAGAGCAGAACTGAAGGAGATAGAGACACAAAAAACCCTCCAAAAAATCAATGAATCCAGGAGTTGGTTTTTTGCAAAGATCAACAAAATTGACAGACTGCTAGCAAGACTAATAAAGAAGAAAAGAGAGAAGAATCAAATAGATGCAATAGAAAATGATAAAGGGGATATCACCACCAACCCCACAGAAATACAAACTACCATCAGAGAATACTATAAACACCTCTACACAAATAAACTAGAAAATCTAGAAGAAATGGATAATTTCCTGGACACTTACACTCTCCCAAGACTAAACCAGGAAGAAGTTGAATCCCTGAATAGACTAATAGCAGACTCTGAAATTGAGGCAATAATTAATAGCCTACCAACCAAAAAAAGTCCAGGACCAGACGGATTCACAGCTGAATTCTACCAGAGGTACAAGGAGAAGCTGGTACCATTCCTTCTGAAACTATTCCAATAAATAGAAAAAGAAGGAATCCTCCCTAACTCATTTTATGAGGCCAACATCATCCTGATACCAAAGCCTGGCAGAGACACAACAAAAAAAGAGAACTTTAGACCAATACCCCTGATGAACATCGATGCAAAAATACTCAATAAAATACTGGCAAACCGGATTCAGCAGCACATCAAAAAGCTTATCCACCATGATCAAGTGGGCTTCATCCCTGGGATGCAAGGCTGGTTCAACATACACAAATCAATAAACATAATCCAGCATATCAACAGAACCAAAGACAAGAACCACATGATTATCTCAATAGATGCAGAAAAGGCCTTTGACAAAATTCAACAGCCCTTCATGCTAAAAACGCTCAATAAATTCGGTATTGATGGAACGTACCTCAAAATAATAAGACCTATTTATGACAAACCCACAGCCAATATCATACCGAATGGCCAAAAACTGGAAAAATTCCCTTTGAAAACTGGCACAAGACAGGGATGCCCTCTCTCACCACTCCTATTCAACATAGTGTTGGAAGTTCTGGCTAGGGCAATCAGGCAAGAGAAAGAAATCAAGGGTATTCAGTTAGGAAAAGAAGAAGTCAAATTGTCCCTGTTTGCAGATGACATGATTGTATATTTATATGAATACTTTCAAAAATCAATAATAAAAAGCACACCAATAGAAAATTTAGAAAGAATGAACATAAGAAATTCATAAAAGATCTGAATGACGAATAGAAATAAGTAAAGATGGGGCAGAGCAAGATGGCCGAACAGGAACAGCTCCAGTCTCCAACTCCCAGCGCGAGCGACACAGAAGACAGGTGATTTCTGCATTTTCAACTGAGGTACTGGGTTCCTCTCACTAGGGAGTGCTGGACAATCGGTTCTGGTCAGCTGCTGCAGCCCATCCAGCAAGAGCTGAAGCAGGGTCAGGCATCGCCTCACCTGGGAAGCACAAGGGGGAAGGGAATCCCTTTTCCTAGCCAGGGGAACTGAGACACACAACACCTGGAAAATTGGGAAACTCCCACCCCAATACTGCGCTTTACCAAGGATCTTAGCAAACGGGCACACCAGCAGATTATATCCCACACCTGACCTGGAGGGTCCCACGCCCACAGATCCTCCCTCACTGCTAGCACAGCAGTTTGGGATCTACCAGCAAGGCAGCAGCGAGGCTGGGGGAGGGGCGCCCACCATTGCTGAGGCTTAAGTAGGTAAACAAAGCAGCTGGCAAGCTCGAACTGGGTGGAGCTCACAGCAGCTCAAGGAGTCCTGCCTGTCTCTGTAGACTCCACCTCTAGGGACAGGGCACAGCTAAACAACAACAACAAAAAAAAAAAAAAAGCAGCTGAAACCTCTGCAGACGCAAATGACTCTGTCTGACAGCTTTGAAGAAAGCAGTGGATCTCCCAACACGGAGGTTGAGATCTGAGAAGGGACAGACTCCCTGCTCAAGTGGGTCCCTGACCCCTGAGTAGCCTAACTGGGAGACATCCCCCACTAGGGGCAGACTTACACCGCACACCTCACACGATGGAGTACACCCTTGAAAGGAAGCTTCCAAAGCAAGAATCAGACAGGTACACTCACTGTTCAGCAATATTCTATCTTCTGCATCCTCTGCTGCTGATACCCAGGCAAACAGGGTCTGGAGTGGACCTCAAGCAATCTCCAACAGACCTACAGCTGAGGGTCCTGACTGTTAGAAGGAAAACTAACAAACAGGAAGGACACCCACACCAAAACCCCATCAGTACGTCAACATGATCAAAGACCAGGGGCAGATAAAACCACAAAGATGGGGAAAAAGCAGGGCAGAAAAGCTGGAAATTCAAAAAATAAGAGCGCATCTCCGCCTGCAAAGGAACGCAGCTCATCGCCAGCAACGGATCAAAGCTGGACAGAGAATGACTTTGACGAGATGAGAGAAGAAGCCTCCAGTCCATCAAACTTCTCAGAACTAAAGGAGGAATTACGTACCCAGTGCAAAGAAACTAAAAATCTTGAAAAAAAGAGTGGAAGAGTTGATAACTAGAATAATTAATGCAGAGAAGGACATAAACGAACTGACAGAGATGAAAACCATGACACGAGAAATACGTGACAAATGCACAAGCTTCAGTAACCGACTCGATCAACTGGAAGAAAGAGTATCAGCAATTGAGGATCAAATGAATGAAATGAAGCGAGAAGAGAAATCTAAAGAAAAAAGAAGAAAAAGAAATGAACAAAGCCTGCAAGAAGTATGGGATTATGTAAAAAGATCAAATCTACATCTGATTGGGGTGCTTGAAAGTGAGGGGGAAAATGGAACCAAGTTGGAAAATACACTTCAGGATATCATCCAGGAGAACTTCCCCAACCTAGCAGGGCAGGCCAACATTCAAATTTAGGAAATACAGAGAACGCCACAAAGATACTCCTCGAGAAGAGCAACTCCAAGACACATAATTGCCAGATTCACCAAAGTTGAAATGAAGGAAAAAATCTTAAGGGCAGCCAGAGAGAAAGGTCGGGTTACCCACAAAGGGAAGCCCATCAGACTAACAGAAGATCTCTCGGCAGAAACTCTACAAGCCAGAAGAGAGTGGGGCCAATATTCAACATTCTTAAAGAAAAGAATTTTAAACCCAGAATTTCATATCCAGCCAAACTAAGTTTCATAAGTGAAGGAGAAATAAAATCCTTTACAGATAAGCAAATGCTTAGAGATTTTGTCACCACCAGGCCTGCCTTACAAGAGACCCTGAAGGAAGCACTAAACATGGAAAGGAACAACCGGTACCGGCCATTGCAAAAACATGCTAAAATGTAAAGATCATCGATGCTAGGAAGAAACTGCATCAACTAACGAGCAAAATAACCAGTTAATATCATAATGGCAGGATCAAGTTCACACATAACAATATTAACCTTAAATGTAAATGGGCTAAATGCTCCAATTAAAAGACACAGACTGGCAAACTGGATAAAGAGTAGAGACTCATCAGTTTGCTGTATTCAGGAGACCCATCTCACATGCAAAGACATACACAGGCTCAAAATAAAGGGATGGAGGAAGATTTACCAAGAAAATGGAGAACATAAAAAAGCAGGGGTTGCAATACTAGTCTCTGATAAAACAGACTTTAAACCATCAAAGATCAAAAGAGACAAAGAAGGCCATTACATAATGGTAAAGGGATCAATTCAACAGGAAGAGCTAACTATCCGAAATATATATGCACCCAATACAGGAGCACCCAGATTCATAAAGCAAGTCCTTAGAGACTTACAAAGAGACTTACACTCCCATACAATAATAATGGGAGACTTTAACACCCCACTGTCAACATTAGACAGATCAACGAGACAGAAAGTTAACAAGGATATCCAGGAATTGAACTCATCTCTGCAGCAAGCAGACCTAAAAGACATCTATAGAACTCTCCACCCCAAATCAATAGAATATACATTCTTCTCAGCACCACATCGCACTTATACAAAATTGACCACATACTTGGAAGTAAAGCACTCCTCAGCAAATGTACAAGAACAGAAATTATAACAAACTGTCTCTCACACCACAGTGCAATCAAACTAGAACTCAGGACTAAGAAACTCAATCAAACCTGCTCAACTACATGGAAACTGAACAACCTGCTCCTGAATGACTACGGGGTACATAAAGAAATGAAGGCAGAAATAAAGATGTTCTTTGAAACCAATGAGAACAAAGATACAACATACCAGAATCTCTGGGACACATTTAGAGCAGTGTGTAGAGGGAAATTTATAGCACTAAATGCCCACAAGAGAAAGCTGGAATGATCAAAAATTGACACTCTAACATCACAATTAAAAGAACTAGAGAAGCAAGAGCACACACATTCAAAAGCTAGCAGAAGGCAAGAAATAACTAAGATCAGAGCAGAACTGAAGGAGATAGAGACACAAAAAACCCTCCAAAAAATCAATGAATCCAGGAGTTGGTTTTTTGAAAGGATCAACAAAATTGATAGACCGCTAGCAAGACTAATAAAGAAGAAAAGAGAGAAGAATCAAATAGACGCAATAAAAATTGATAAAGGGGATATCACCACCGACCCCACAGAAATACAAACTACCATCAGAGAATACTATAAACACCTCTATGCAAATAAACTAGAAAATCTAGAAGAAATGGATAATTTCCTGGACACTTACACTCTCCCCAGACTAAACCAGGAAGAAGCTGAATTACTGAATAGACCAATAGCAGGCTCTGATATTGAGGCAATAATTAATAGCCTACCAACCAAAAAAAGTCCAGAACCAGATGGATTCACAGCCGAATTCTACCAGAGGTACAAGGAGGAGCTGGTACCATTCCTTCTGAAACTATTCCAATCAATAGAAAAAGAGGGAATCCTCCCTAACTCATTTTATCAGGCCAACATCATCCTGATACCAAAGCCTGGTAGAGACACAACAAAAAAAGAGAATTTTAGACCAATATCCCTGATGAACATCAATGCAAAAATACTCAATAAAATACTGGCAAACCGGATCCAGCAGCACATCAAAAAGCTTATCCACCATGATCAAGTGGGCTTCATCCCTGGGATGCAAGGCTGGTTCAACATACACAAATCAATAAACGTAATCCAGCATATCAACAGAACCAAAGACAAGAACCACATGATTATCTCAATAGATGCAGAAAAGGCCTTTGACAAAATTCAACAGCCCTTCATGCTAAAAACGCTCAATAAATTCGGTATTGATGGAATGTATCTCAAAATAATAAGAGCTATTTATGACAAACCCACAGCCAATATCATACTGAATGGCCAAAAACTGGAAAAATTCCCTTTGATAACTGGCACAAGACAGGGATGCCCTCTCTCACCACTCTTATTCAACATAGTGTTGGAATTTCTGGCTAGGGCAATCAGGCAAGAGAAAGAAATAAAGGGTATTCAGTTAGGAAAAGAAGAAGTTAAATTGTCCCTCTTTGCAGATGACATGATTGTATATTTAGAAAACCCGATTGTCTCAGCCCAAAATCTCCTTAAGCTGATAAGCAACTTCAGCAAAGTCTCAGGATACAAAATCAATGTGCAAAAATCACAAGCATTATTATACACCAGTAACAGACAAACAGAGAGCCAAATCATGAATGAACTTCCATTCACAATTGCTTCAAAGAGAATAAAATACCTAGGAATCCAACTTACAAGGGATGTAAAGGACCTCTTCAAGGAGAACTACAAACCACTGCTCAGTGAAATAAAAGAGGACACAAACAAATGGAAGAACATACCATGCTCACGGATAGGAAGAATCAATATCATGAAAATGGCCATACTGCCCAAGGTTATTTATAGATTCAATGCCATCCCCATCAAGCTACCAATGACTTTCTTCACAGAATTGGAAAAAACTACTTTAAAGTTCATATGGAACCAAAAAAAGACCCAGCATTGCCAAGACAATCCTAAGTCAAAAGAACAAAGCTGAAGGCATCACGCTACCTGACTTCAAACTATACTACAAGGCTACAGTAACCAAAACAGCATGGTACTGGTACCAAAACAGAGATATAGACCAATGGAACAGAACAGAGTCCTCAGAAATAATACCACACATCTACAGCCATCTGATCTTTGACAAACCTGAGAAAAACAAGAAATGGGGAAAGGATTCCCTGTTTAATAAATGGTGCTGGGAACATTGGCTAGCCATAAGTAGAAAGCTGAATCTGGATCATTTCCTTACTCCTTATACGAAAATTAATTCAAGATGGATTAGAGACTTAAATGTTAGACCTAATACCATAAAAACCCTAGAAGAAAACCTAGGTAATACCATTCAGGACATAGGCATGGGCAAGGACTTCATGTCTAAAACACCAAAAGCAATGGCAACAAAAGCCAAAATTGACAAATGGGATCTCATTAAACTAAAGAGCTTCTGCACAGCAAAAGAAACTACCATCAGAGTGAACAGGCAACCTACAGAATGGGAGAAAATTTTTGCAATCTACTCATCTGGCAAAGGGCTAATATCCAGAACCTACAAAGAACTCAAACAAATTTACAAGAAAAAAAAAAACAACCCCATCAAAAAGTGGGCAAAGGATATGAACAGACATTTCTCAAAAGAAGACATTTATACAGCCAACAGACACATGAAAAAATGCTCATCATCACTGGCCATCAGAGAAATGCAAATCAAAACCACAATGAGATACCATCTCACACCAGTTAGAATGGCAATCATTCAAAAGTCAGGAAACAACAGGTGCTGGAGAGGATGTGGAGAAATAGGAACACTTTTACACTGTTGGTGGGATTGTAAACTAGTTCAACCATTATGGAAAACGGTATGGCGATTCCTCAAGGATCTAGAACTAGAAGTACCATATGACCCAGCCATCCCATTGCTGGGGATATACCCAAAGGATTACAAATCATACTGCTATAAAGACGCATGCACACATATGTTTATTGCGGCACTATTCACAATAGCAAAGACTTGGAATCAACCCAAATGTCCATCAGTGACAGACTGGATTAAGAAAATGTGGCACATATACACCATGGAACACTATGCAGCCATAAAAAACGATGAGTTTTTGTCCTTTGTAGGGACATGGATGCAGCTGGAAACCATCATTCTCAGCAAACTATCGCAAGAACCGAAAACCAAACACTACGTGTTCTCACTCATAGGTGGGAACTGAACAATGAGATCACTTGGACTCAGGAAGGGGAACATCACACACCGGGGCCTATCATGGGGAGGGGGGAGGGGGGGGAGGGATTGCATTGGGAGTTATACCTGATGTAAATGACGAGTTGATGGGTGCTAACGAGTTGATGGGTGCAGCACAGCATCATGGCACAAGTATACATATGTAACAAACCTGCACGTTATGCACATGTACCCTAGAACTTAAAGTATAATAATAATAATAATAAAACAAAACAAAACAAAAGAAATAAGTAAAGATGATAAACTTCACTAGTGTTCAAATAAATTAGAATAAATGAGATACCAGTTTTATCTAGAAAATGTGCAAAGATGTGGAGAAACAAGCAGCCCCCTTTTACATTTAGAACAAATGGAAGTGAAATGGAATATTTCTAGAGAACAATTTAGGAAAGTCCATTAAAAGTTTTAAAAATATACAGTCCCCTTGTTCTAGAAACACCACTTCTAAGAATTTATCCAACGGAAAATTAGTAAGAGGTACTCAAATATTTATGTAAGGGCATGATTATCACAGCATTACATATAATTGCAAAACAAGTGGTGGGAAAGGAATGTCTAACAATACAAGTGGGGTAAACAGCTTGCACATAAGCTTAATAAAATACTATATAGGTATTAAAATTATTTTGTAAAGGAGGCTTGGTGCAGTGGCTCGCGCCTGTAATCCCAGCATTTTGGGAGGCCCAGGCAGAACAATTGCTTGAGCTTGAGAGTTCAAGACCAGCCTGGGCAACATGGCAAAATCTCATCTCTACAAAAAATACAAAAATGTATCTGGACATAGTGGTGTCTCTGTGGTCCCAGCTGCTTGGGGGACTGAGGTGGGAGGATTGCTTGAGCCTGGGAGGCAAAGGTTGCAGTGAGCCAAGACTGCACCACTGCACTCCAGCTGGGTGACAGAGTGAGAACCTGTCTCCAAAAAAAGAAAGAAAAAAATTATTTTGTAAAAGAATAATTAACAAATAACCTGTAAAAGTGGTCATCATATAATGTAATTATGTGAAAAAAAAGCTAGTTAGAAAACTGGGTTTATTTAATATAAATAAATATGTATTTTTACTTATATTATATTTATATTTATTTTATATAAAATATAATATTTAATATAATCCTAATTTTGTAAAATGCATACATATGTGGGGGTGTGTACAGATGTATGTGTATGGATGTATATAGAAAAGATTAGGAAAAAAAACTCCAAAATGTTAACCATATTATCTCTGAGTATCAAGATTATTGGTAATTTTAATTTCTTTGTTGTACTTTTCTGCACTTTCCACGTTTTAAAAATGAACATGTGCTACTTTGAATCAAAAAAACACAATAAATGTTATTTTAAAAATTGAGTCCTTTGGATTTTGGTTCTTTTTTTTTTTTTTTTTTTTTTTCCATGATTTAAAAAAAATTTCACACGCCCATACACAGAGACAGAAGCCTCAGGGCCTACATGTCAGCTATGGAAAATCTTTAAAGAAAAAAGTGCCATTTCAAGATAAAGTGTTGTTCTTCCCATCGCTTCTTTTCAAACCTCACAGAAAATACATACTCTCCCTTAAAACCTCCCATCTCTCCTCACCCCATCTAACTGCATCCCTATCCCAGGAACAAATTCCATGTGAAAGGCCGCATTCCACAACATGGCCAGCAGGCCTTGCGCAACCCAAGCCTGCCTCCCATCACTCTCCCCTCACACCTCACCTCACTCATCAATCCGTAGTAACACTGAACTGATGAATATACCATGTTTCCTCACATTCCCATGCCTTTGCTCATGTTATTCTCTTTTCGAGGAACACCCTTCCCTCACCTCTTCACCCAAATCACCCCTACTTCAAGATTCATACATGTATCATTTCTTCTAGAACCTCTACCCCAGATCCCAAGACTGATTTGGGTGCTTCTAATGAGCTCTGGAATGACCCTACGTACACCTCCAAGTCCATACTATACTTTAAAAAGCTATATGTACAAATATTTCCTTATGAGACTATAACTTCTCAAAGGGCTGAGATGATGTCTTACATACCTTTGTACTCCCAGCACATAGCAACAGTGCTGAGCTTACAGTAGAGACTCAAGAACTGTTTATGAAATTGAGGAGTGTGCCCCCACCCTGCCCCCACCCCTCAGATGGTGTCCTCTTTGAACACAAGCCCCACATCAAATCTCATAAAATTAGGTAGATTACTGCTGCTCCATGAACCTTCTCTAAAATGAGTAAGAGCCACAAAGTATTGTTTTGCTCTATGTAACATTGGTCAGTTCCTCTTAAAGAATTTTAACCAGCCCAGGCTTCTGCACCTTAAGAAAAGCTGAAGAGCTACAGAGAAGTCACAGAAATGATCAAAAGAGTTTTTTTAAGTACCTCAAGGAAAATTTTAAAATTATAAGAGATATGAGCCTTTTAATCTATAATCTCTGCCAATCTTCCTGCCTGGTAGGAAGGGAGAAAGCCACAAGGGGTGAGTATAAAATGTCCTTGGGCAGACATGAAGTTTTGCCATTTGAAGAGCTGCTGGAGAAAAGTTTATCCTCCTTTAGCTCTTTAGGACCTTCAGGCTACCATGATCTACTAAGATGTCTGGCTGGAAGCCCTCAGCATCCAAAAGCAAAAGTGCAATGAGATAGGAGAGGAATTAAGAAATAAACTGGAATTAGGAAATGAACTTGGTAAACACTGTGATGCATAAAGCGTTGTCTTATAATTATTACAACAAATACTTTTAAAAACACTTTAACTTAATGTAAAGATTTTCTTCGTTGGAAAGAAAAACAGCATGAAGTTAACACCTGGGTCTCATTAATATGCATGACAACCTGTTTCCAAGACAAACAACAGCATTCGTGTAAACCATTTAATATAAAAGCCATCACACAGAGATATAAGCCATCCGATTCATGCTGAGTTTTTAATTTAAATTTAGTCCATAATTGGGCTGTTTAAGCAGAACATCAAAAAAATTAAACATTTCAGTCTACATTAATTTTGGTTGGAACTTATGGAACTGTAAGTAACACTTAGTTCTGTAATTGAGAAGTAATCTCAGTTTAGGAGTGAGGAAAAGCTTATGTCCATAGCTAACTCATGATATCCCAGCCCAGAAGCACAAAGTGTGGAACCTCAAAGGGTTAAAACATCCAGCCAATCCCTTGTGAGTCAATCACACCATGACTAATGTAAATGGGGTTGAACATGACAAAATCTAGCTCTGATTCATCGTTTAACACATTTACCCTTATGTAACAGGCTGCCTCTAGCTGGTTAGCTCAGCATTGTGTTAGTGAGGCCAATAATAGCAATAATAGTTATTGATTAAACAGCACACTCTTTCTCACCCTTCTTCAGCTCCACTCTGTATAGAAGGAGGAAAGACTTGACCTCTCCAAGCTGCCTTTCCCAGGTTCCCTTGTGTGTTGGTTTCTAGCTAGGTTCAGCCAATGAGAGATATTGGAGGGTGACTAAAAGCAAGAGCAAGTATTTCTCTCCCTCCCTCTCCTCTGAGGGTGGCATCTCCTATAGCAGTTAAATCTTCCATGTGGGTTCAGTTCCTGACAGACATTCTCACTAAGGTTCTAGCTTACCTCAGATGACCAGGCCCCCAGGTTCTGATAACACCATCCCCTGTCACTGTCCTTCAGAGCCCTAGCTCTGCTGTTGCAAATCTATGGGTTACCTTGACATCCCCTGTTCGGTTTCTCAGCTCCTTTATTAACAGTTCCCTGAATTAAATTCTCTCTATTGTCAACCAATGAAGTGATTTCTATTTCTAAACCTTTACTGATGCAAAGCTACCATGTATTAGGCACTACACTAGGTGTTTTGCATACATTATCTGATTGAATCCTCACAATTTACCCTAAAATACAGCCCACTGTTATTACCCCCATTTTACAGAAGAGGAAACTGAGGGATGGAAAGGTCGAGTAATTTGCCCAAAATCACACAGCAAGTAAGTGATGGATATGAACCCAGATCCATCTTTATGTTCCATACTAAAGCTCTACACAATGCTATACTGAACTAGATAATTTCAAAGGTTGCTTGCAGCTTTGACAGTCTATGAAACCAGTTATTCATACATTTACGCATTCTATGAATAGTTACTGAGCACCTACTCTATGCTAACCACTGTTTCTAGGCTCCAGGGAAATATAAGTGAGTAAAAAAGCCCCAAATTCTTTCTCTTTATTGACTTTTGATTCTAGTGTACAAAGACAGACAATAAACAAATAATTAGTACCCTAAATATGTCAGCTGCTGGCCAAGTACTATGGAGAAAACATGAGTACAGAGGAAGGATAAGGAGCACCATAGCAGGGGGAGTGGGGGTGGTGGGGGCGCAAGAGTTGAAATTTTAATTTTCATAAAATTGGTCGTCCTATCTGCATTTCCCCTTTCATGGACATACTAGATAAATGACCAATACAAATGGATGGTGGAAACATTTCTTCCTAAAGATCCAATTGAATTAAATTAAACTCAACAAAGATTTACTAGAACCTTCTATAGTAAACATAAAACCGACTGACTAATGTGTGAAGTGCACTGAGCCTTTGTTTTTGGTAGATTAATCGCCAGTTTTTCCATTTGCATCAGCTCCCATGCATGGTGCTCTGGGCTTACCAAAAGTCAGTCACATTTGTTTCCAAAACCTGCTTCTGCCAATTCTACTTGCCATTTGATTGTGTAGTTTAATAAAACATTACTCAAATTTTTAAAGTGTTCATGAGAAAAGAGAGTCGCTTCTATGAAAAATTACATGAAAAGATTTGGAAAGACTAGTTAAAGGAGAGTCACTTAAAAATTACTGTTCAATTAGTTATGTGTGAAACAACTATAAAAAATTAAGGAGGGACTCGGTGAGGTGGTTCATGCCTGTAATCCTGGCACATTGGGAGACTGAAGCAGGCGGATGGCTTGAGCCCAGGATTTTGAGATCAGCCTGGGCAACATGGTGAAACTCTGTCTCTACAAAAAATAAAAATAAAATAAAATAAATAAAAAATTAGCCAGGTGTGGTGGCATGCACCTATAGTCCCAGCTACAAAGGAGGCTGAGGTGAAAGGACTGCTTAAGCCTAGGTGGTCAAAGCTGCAGTGAGCCAAGATCATGCCACTGCATTCCAGCCTGGGCAACAGAGTGAGACCCAGTCTCAAAATAATAATAATAATAATAATGACAGAATTATTACTTATTATTTTGCAATTATCTTTAGGAGCTCACTCTACTTTAAAGACATTGCCCGGAAAATCAGCTGATACCCTATAGGTGTAGTTTCTGCACACACACACACACACACGCACACACACACACACAAAGAAAGAGAGAGAAATCATAAAACACCAGTCAATGGGCTCATCTTCAAAGAAAAGGCCTTGGTCAGTCCTAAATCAAAAGATCAGTTAATAAGTGAATATTTACATATATTGAGAAAAATATCATGCTTAAACTACCATGTTTGATTAATATTTTTCTTAATCTGACTTTTTCAGTTAACTCAGTGAAAAGAATCATTTTAGATAAGAGGGCTTCTAGTGCAGGCACGGTGGCTCACGCCTGTAATCCCTGCACCTTGGGAGGCCAAGGCAGCCAGATCACCTGAGATCAGGAGTTTGAGACCAGCCTGGCCAACATGGTGAAACCCTGTCTCTACCAAACATACAAAAAAATTAGCCGGGCATGGTGGCACGCACCTGTAATCCCAGCTACTCAGGAGGCTGAGGCAGGAGAATCGCTTGAACCCAGGAGGCAGAGGTTGCGGCGAGCCAAGATCGCGCCACTGCACTTCAGCCTGGGCAACAAGAGTGAAACTCCATCTCAAAAATAAATAAATAAAAAAATAAGAGGGGCGGAGCAAGATGGCCGAATAGGAGCAGCTCCAGTCTCCAACTCCCAGCGCGAGCGACACAGAGGACCGGTGATTTCTGCATTTTCAACTGAGGTACTGGGTTCATCTCACTGGGGAGTGCCGGACGATCGGAGCTGGTCAGCTGCTGCAGCCCGACCAGCGAGAGCTGAAGCAGGGCGAGGCATTGCCTCACCTGGGAAGCGCAAGGGGGAAGGGAGTCCCTTTTCCTAGCCAGGGGAACTGAGACACACAACACCTGGAAAATCGGGTAACTCCCACCCCAATACTGCGCTTTAGGAAACAGGCACACCAGGAGATCATATCCCACACCTGGCCGGGAGGGTCCCACGCCCACGGAGCCTCCCTCATTGCTAGCGCAGCAGTCTGTGATCTACCGGCAAGGCAGCAGCGAGGCTGGGGGAGGGGCGCCCGCCATTGCTGAGGCTTAAGTAGGTAAACAAAGCTGCTGGGAAGCTCGAACTGGGTGGAGCTCACAGCAGCTCAAGGAAACCTGCCTGTCTCTGTAGACTCCACCTCTGGGGACAGGGCACAGTAAACTAAGACACACAGACACCTCTGCACAGACGCAAACGACTCTGTCTGACAGCTTTGAAGAGAGCAGTGGATCTCCCAACACGGAGGTTGAGATCTGAGAAGGGACAGACTCCCTGCTCAAGCGGGTCCCTGACCCCTGAGTAGCCTAACTGGGAGACATCCCCCACGAGGGGCAGTCTGACACCCCACACCTCACAGGGAGGAGTACACCCCTGAGAGGAAGCTTCCAAAGCAAGAATCAGACAGGTACACTCGCTGTTCAGAAATACTCTATCTTCTGCAGCCTCTGCTGCTGATACCCAGGCAAACAGGGTCTGGAGTGGACCTCAAGCAATCTCCAACAGACCTACAGCTGAGGGTCCTGACTGTTAGAAGGAAAACTATCAAACAGGAAGAACACCTACACCAAAACCCCATCAGTACATCACCATCATCAAAGACCAGAGGCAGATAAAACCACAAAGATGGGGAAAAAGCAGGGCAGAAAAGCTGGAAACTCAAAAAATAAGAGCGCATCTCCCCCGGCAAAGGAGCGCAGCTCATCGCCAGCAACGGATCAAAGCTGGACGGAGAATGACTTTGATGAGATAAGAGAAGAAGGCTTCAGTCCATCAAATTTCTCAGAGCTAAAGGAGGAATTACGTACCCAGCGCAAAGAAACTAAAAATCTTGAAAAAAAAGTGGAAGAATTGATGGCTAGAGTAATTAATGCAGAGAAGGTCCTAAACGAAATGAAAGAGATGAAAACCATGACACGAGAAATACGTGACAAATGCACAAGCTTCAGTAACCGACTCGATCAACTGGAAGAAAGAGTATCAGCGATTGAGGATCAAATGAATGAAATGAAGCGAGAAGAGAAACCAAAAGAAAAAAGAAGAAAAAGAAAAACGAACAAAGCCTGCAAGAAGTATGGGATTATGTAAAAAGACCAAATCTACGTCTGATTGGGGTGCCTGAAAGTGAGGGGGAAAATGGAACCAAGTTGGAAAACACTCTTCAGGATATCATCCAGGAGAACTTCCCCAACCTAGCAGGGCAGGCCAACATTCAAATTTAGGAAATACAGAGAACGCCACAAAGATACTCCTCGAGAAGAGCAACTCCAAGACACATAATTGCCAGATTCACCAAAGTTGAAATGAAGGAAAAAATCTTAAGGGCAGCCAGAGAGAAAGGTCGGGTTACCCACAAAGGGAAGCCCATCAGACTAACAGCAGATCTCTCAGCAGAAACTCTACAAGCCAGAAGAGAGTGGGGGCCAATATTCAACATTCTTAAAGAAAAGAATTTTAAACCCAGAATTTCATATCCAGCCAAACTAAGTTTCATAAGTGAAGGAGAAATAAAATCCTTTACAGATAAGCAAATGCTTAGAGATTTTGTCACCACTAGGCCTGCCTTACAAGAGATCCTGAAGGAAGCACTAAACATGGAAAGGAACAACCGGTACCAGCCATTGCAAAAACATGCCAAAATGTAAAGACCATTGAGGCTAGGAAGAAACTGCATCAACTAATGAGCAAAATAACCAGTTAATATCATAATGGCAGGATCAAGTTCACACATAACAATCTTAACCTTAAATGTAAATGGACTAAATGCTCCAATTAAAAGACACAGACTGGCAAACTGGATAAAGAGTCAAGACCCATCAGTCTGCTGTATTCAGGAGACCCATCTCACACGCAGAGACATACATAAGCTCAAAATAAAGGGATGGAGGAAGATTTACCAAGCAAATGGAGAACAAAAAAAAGCAGGGGTTGCAATACTAGTCTCTGATAAAACAGACTTTAAACCATCAAAGATCAAAAGAGACAAAGAAGGCCATTACATAATGGTAAAGGGATCAATTCAACAGGAAGAGCTAACTATCCTAAATATATATGCACCCAATACAGGAGCACCCAGATTCATAAAGCAAGTCCTTAGAGACTTACAAAGAGACTTAGACTCCCATACAATAATAATGGGAGACTTCAACACTCCACTGTCAATATTAGACAGATCAACGAGACAGAAAGTTAACAAGGATATCCAGGAATTGAACTCATCTCTGCAGCAAGCAGACCTAATAGACATCTATAGAACTCTCCACCCCAAATCAACAGAATATACATTCTTCTCAGCACCACATCATACTTACTCCAAAATTGACCACGTAATTGGAAGTAAAGCACTCCTCAGCAAATGTACAAGAACAGAAATTATAACAAACTGTCTCTCAGACCACAGTGCAATCAAACTAGAACTCAGGACTAAGAAACTCACTCAAAACCACTCAACTACATGGAAACTGAACAACCTGCTCCTGAATGACTACTGGGTACATAACGAAATGAAGGCAGAAATAAAGATGTTCTTTGAAACCAATGAGAACAAAGATACAACATACCAGAATCTCTGGGACACATTTAAAAAGCAGTGTGTAGAGGGAAATTTATAGCACTAAATGCCCACAAGAGAAAGCAGGAAAGATGTAAAATTGACACTCTAACATCTCAATTAAAAGAACTAGAGAAGCAAGAGCAAACACATTCGAAAGCTAGCAGAAGGCAAGAAATAACTAAGATCAGAGCAGAACTGAAGGAGATAGAGACACAAAAAACCCTCCAAAAAATCAATGAATCCAGGAGTTGGTTTTTTGAAAAGATCAACAAAATTGACAGACCACTAGCCAGACTAATAAAGAAGAAAAGAGAGAAGAATCAAATCGACGCAATTAAAAATGATCAAGGGGATATCACCACCGACCCCACAGAAATACAAACTACCATCAGAGAATACTATAAACACCTCTACGCAAATAAACTGGAAAATCTAGAAGAAATGGATAATTTCCTGGACACTTACACTCTTCCAAGACTAAACCAGGAAGAAGTTGAATCCCTGAATAGACCAATAGCAGGCTCTGAAATTGAGGCAACAATTAATAGCCTACCAACCAAAAAAAGTCCAGGACCAGATGGATTCACAGCTGAATTCTACCAGAGGTACAAAGAGGAGTTGGTACCATTCCTTCTGAAACTATTCCAATCAATAGAAAAAGAGGGAATCCTCCCTAACTCATTTTATGAGGCCAACATCATCCTGATACCAAAGCCTGGCAGAGACACAACAAAAAAAGAGAATTTTAGACCAATATCCCTGATGAACATCGATGCAAAAATCCTCAATAAAATACTGGCAAACCGGATTCAGCAACACATCAAAAAGCTTATCCACCATGATCAAGTGGGCTTCATCCCTGGGATGCAAGGCTGGTTCAACATTCGCAAATCAATAAACATAATCCAGCATATAAACAGAACCAAAGACAAGAACCACATGATTATCTCAATTGATGCAGAAAAGGCTTTTGACAAAATTCAACAGCCCTTCATGCTAAAAACGCTCAATAAATTCGGTATTGATGGAACGTACCTCAAAATAATAAGAGCTATTTATGACAAACCCACAGCCAATATCATACTGAATGGGCAAAAACTGGAAAAATTCCCTTTGAAAACTGGCACAAGACAGGGATGCCCTCTCTCACCACTCCTATTCAACATAGTGTTGGAAGTTCTGGCCAGGGCAATCAGGCAAGAGAAAGAAATCAAGGGTATTCAGTTAGGAAAAGAAGAAGTCAAATTGTCCCTGTTTGCAGATGACATGATTGTATATTTAGAAAACCCCATTGTCTCAGCCCAAAATGTCCTTAAGCTGATAAGCAACTTCAGCAAAGTCTCAGGATACAAAATTAATGTGCAAAAAATCACAAGCATTCTTATACACCAGTAACAGACAAACAGAGAGCCAAATCAGGAATGAACTTCCATTCACAATTGCTTCAAAGAGAATAAAATACCTAGGAATCCAACTTACAAGGGATGTAAAGGACCTCTTCAAGGAGAACTACAAACCACTGCTCAGTGAAATAAAAGAGGACACAAACAAATGGAAGAACATACCATGCTCATGGATAGGAAGAATCAATATTGTGAAAATGGCCATACTGCCCAAGGTAATTTATAGATTCAATGCCATCCCCATCAAGTTACCAATGAGTTTCTTCACAGAATTGGAAAAAACTGCTTTAAAGTTCATATGGAACCAAAAAAGAGCCCGCATCTCCAAGACAATCCTAAGTCAAAAGAACAAAGCTGGAGGCATCACACTACCTGACTTCAAACTATACTACAAGGCTACAGTAACCAAAACAGCATGGTACTGGTACCAAAACAGAGATATAGACCAATGGAACAGAACAGAGTCCTCAGAAATAATACCACACATCTACAGCCATCTGATCTTTGACAAACCTGAGAGAAACAAGAAATGGGGAAAGGATTCCCTATTTAATAAATGGTGCTGGGAAAATTGGCTAGCCATAAGTAGAAAGCTGAAACTGGATCCTTTCCTTACTCCTTATACGAAAATTAATTCAAGATGGATTAGAGACTTAAATGTTAGACCTAATACCATAAAAATCCTAGAGGAAAACCTAGGTAGTACCATTCAGGACATAGGCATGGGCAAAGATTTCATGTCTAAAACACCAAAAGCAACGGCAGCAAAAGCCAAAATTGACAAATGGGATCTCATTAAACTAAAGAGCTTCTGCACAGCAAAAGAAACTACCATCAGAGTGAACAGGCAACCTACAGAATGGGAGAAAATTTTTGCAATCTACTCATCTGACAAAGGGCTAATATCCAGAACCTACAAAGAACTCAAACAAATTTACAAGAAAAAAACAAACAACCCCATCAAAAAGTGGGCAAAGGACATGAACAGACATTTCTCAAAAGAAGACATTCATACAGCCAACAGACACATGAAAAAATGCTCATCATCACTGGCCATCAGAGAAATGCAAATCAAAACCACAATGAGATACCATCTCACACCAGTTAGAATGGCAATCATTAAAAAGTCAGGAAACAACAGGTGCTGGAGAGGATGTGGAGAAATAGGAACACTTTTACACTGTTGGTGGGATTGTAAACTAGTTCAACCATTATGGAAAACAGTATGGCGATTCCTCAAGGATCTAGAACTAGATGTACCATATGACCCAGCCATCCCATTACTGGGTATATACCCAAAGGATTATAAACTATGCTGCTATAAAGACACATGCACACGTATGTTTATTGCAGCACTATTCACAATAGCAAAGACTTGGAATCAACCCAAATGTCCATCAGTGACAGATTGGATTAAGAAAATGTGGCACATATACACCATGGAATACTATGCAGCCATAAAAAAGGATGAGTTTGAGTCCTTTGTAGGGACTTGGATGCAGCTGGAATCCATCATTCTTAGCAAACTATCACAAGAACAGAAAACCAAACACCGCATGTTCTCACTCATAGGTGGGAACTGAACAATGAGATCACTCGGACTCAGGAAGGGGAACATCACACACCGGGGCCTATCATGGGGAGGGGGGAGGGGGGAGGGATTGCATTGGGAGTTATACCTGATGTAAATGACGAGTTGATGGGTGCAGCACAGCAACATGGCACAAGTATACATATGTAACAAACCTGCACGTTATGCACATGTACCCTACAACTTAAAGTGTAATAATAATAAATAAATTTAAAAAAAAAAAAAAAAAAAAAAAAAAAAATAAGAGGGCTTCTATGTACATTCAAAATACTGTGTTATAAATTTCAGATAATAAAGAGAAGATACCAATGAGTTGACAAAATCCTTGTTAAGTTTGGAAATAACTAGAATATAGATAAAGTAAGCTAGCCGGGCGCGGTGGCTCACGCCTGTAATCCCAGCACTTTGGGAGGCCGAGGCGGGCGGATCACAAGGTCAGGAGATCGAGACCACGGTGAAACCCCGTCTCTACTAAAAATACAAAAAATTAGCCGGGCGCGGTTGTGGGCGCCTGTAGTCCCAGCTACTCGGGAGGCTGAGGCAGGAGAATGGCGTGAACCCGGGAGGCGGAGCTTGCAGTGAGCTGAGATCAGGCCACTGCACTCCAGCCTGGGCGACAGAGCGAGACTCCGTCTCAAAAAAAAAAAAAAAAAAAAAAAAAAAAAAAAAAAAAAAAAAAAAAAAAAGATAAAGTAAGCCATGCCTTGTTTACCTTAAAATAAGGTATTATTTGCCTTAAAATGTCTCAGAAGTGCCTAACTAACATTAGCAGGCAACTAACCCAAAGTTTCTACTTTGTAATGTAATGTAATGTAACTCCCATCATTGATTGGTACAGGGTGGGAATGAAAGGGCAAGGCAGTTACTTCTCTACATTATAACCATGCAAAAAGTACTCCATTCTCCTGCTTAAAAACCTTTAGTGTCGCCCTACTGCCTGAAGAATCAAGGACTGATTCCTTATCTCAGTACTCATGATCTGCCACAAGTTGGCCACAACCTAACTTGCCAGTTTCATTTTAGGCTATTTGCAAATGCCCCCAAACGAGCTGCATTACTTGCTCTTTGAATATGCTATGTGCCTACCTGAAGGTTTTGTGCTTTTGCTTAAGTTGACCCCACTCCCTGTTGACCTTTGAAGGTGATATCCCTGCTCCTCCTGTGCCCTGCTCCTTCTTCCTCTGGCCCCTTGACTATTTCCACCTGTAGAAATTGTATTCACCTTTCAGTGCTCTTTTCAAATGCCACTTCTTTATACAGCCTTTTCAGATTATCCTTCACCATAAAATGGGTATGGCTTCAGCCACCTCAGAACTAACTGACCAAGTGTTTTCTCTTCTCTTGTGGTTAGGGTGACCACGTCATTTCTTGTTCAAACCCGGACATTCGTAAGAGTAAAAGGGTACGCCAGTAATAATTACACCATGACAACAGACATAAACCAGACCTGTTCCAGGCACACCCAGGACTGATGGACACACTGACTGCCTTGCCCGTTCACTCCCACCCTGTACCAAACAATGACAGGAGTTACATCACATGAGTTAAGTCTATCTATAGACACAAATTTTGTGCCAGTTACTCACTAATGTTAGTTAGGCACTTCTGAGACATTCCAAGGTAGTGGTTAAATGTTCAGTTCCTCAACTATGATTGCCTGAGTTCAATTCTTTATCTCTACCACTACCTATGTTCTTTGTCTTGGACTAGTTACTTAAGGGTACTCTAAGCATATGCATAGGAGTTGTGGAGTCAAATAAAATCACCAATCTCTAGTTGTGTGACCTGGGTCAAGAAATGTAACCTCTCTGAGGCTAAATTATATTATTAATATAGGTTGGTGCAAAAGCAATTGCAGTTTTCTCTTTTAATGGCAAAACATAAATTGCTTTCACACCAACCTAATAGTATCCCATATATATGGTTTTTGTGGGTACTACATGAAAATGTGCTTAGAATATAATACGTGCTCAACAAACAGTTGACACAATTTATACACAGATAGATTTTAGCGGATTTTTCAGACTGGCAGAAATAACACCTTTCCTTCCTTCCTTCCTTCCTTCCTTCCTTCCTTCCTTCCTTCCTTCCTTCCCTCCCTCCCTCCCTACTTTCTTTCTTTCCTTCTTTCTTTCTTTTCTTTCTTTTTTTCAAGACAGAGTCTGGCTCTGTCTCCCACGCTGGAGTACAGTGGCATGACCTTGGCTCACTACAATGTCCGCCTCCTAGACTCAAGAGATTCTCCTGCCTCAGCCTCCCAAGTAGCTGGGAATACAGATACGCACCACCACGTCCAGCTAATTTTTGTATTTTTGTAGAGGCAGTGTTTCACTGTGTTTCCCAGGCTGGTCTCGAACTCCTGTGCTCAAGCGATCTTCCTGCTTCCCAAAGTGCTGGGATTACAGGCGTGAGCCACCATGCCCAGCAAATAACACTATCTCTAACACTGTTTCTGTGAGAAAATGTTTTCAGAATTTCAAGAGGAGCAGAAGACATCTTACCAAAAAACTTCTGAAACACTTCTTACTCATTCACTCATTGAAAGTTGAAGCCAGAACAAAAATCTACTACTATCCTGACATGCTTCAGGCAGAACAAAGAATATATTTTGCTTCTGTGTCTTTGGCAAGCTTACCATGTCTGTGATTCATTAGTGTCACAGGAGTGACTGAAATATTTTGGTTTCTATCTCAGTTGAAAGAAATATTGTCATTTCTCCAGTGCAAAACATGAATGCATTCTGATAGTTCCTTTAAAAATCCTGTTCTGATTAGAATTAGCATATCCGTTAGTAACCATCAGAGGTGAAACACTTGGCTGAAACAAATATATTCAGAAGCCACATAATTCTATGCTGGAGCCTTAATGTAACCTCATCTTCAAATACCATTCCAGGTGAGCATCTTACAGGTGTCTGAGTACTGCTGAGGACTCAGCAGGACCATTCCCTCACTCCCGCAGAGCTCTCATTTCTATCTAGTACTCAAAAATACGGCCCCAGTTGGCCCACATGGCATAGTGGAGAGAGACCTTCAACCTCCTCAGGTTATGCAGCCCTCAAATCATATTAGAACCACTCCTGCTAGGAGGAACTTGTGCAAACACTCCAGGCATTTCTGGGGTTATAGGCTGGTGACCAGATGTTCCCACATTCACACCTTGGCTTCAGCAAAGCCTATATACCACGTTTATTTCTCTACCCAGAAACATGGGAGGAGAGAGAGTGAAGGGAAACAAAAACAGGGCTTGCTAGTGAACACAACAATATATTTTAACAGAAACTTCATGGCCTCTGGAATTCCAGATACATGTGTCTGTGACAACTCCATCACTTACTTGCAATGTTATCTTGGGCAAATAACCTTACCTTCTGGAGCCCTCAGCTTTCCCACCTGGAAAATAGGATAATAATAGTATTTACCTTATAGGCTTGTTGTGAGGATTGCATTTAAAAGGGAGAAAAAACCCACAAAGCATAGCACATATTAGGCACTGAATAAATAATAGTTTTTCTCCATGGTTTGTAGGTTTCTACGTTTTCTATGTCAAACATAAGCACTTACCAGGCCATTCTGTGCCTGTATAGTCCCTCCAGTATTGGGCAATATAGAGTGGGGAATGGATTTTTTTTTGCATATAAATTATCTGTGTATGTACTTTGTTTTTCAGCAAAATATTGACCTTAAAAAGATAGGGATGAATCTCGGTGTCCCCTTGAAAAGAGTTTTCTCTCTATCTCTTTCCAGTCCTACACAACATGTAACTCTTCTAGGCCAGATTGCAACTAGAATAACAGACACCTCAGGCTGATCATCCATTCTGAAATCACGCAATTCTATCTTGCCCTAATGAGATCTTTATCTTCTCAAAAAAAATTTACTTATATTGCACGGACAGAAATGATGTGTGAAGGACCACTGCTCTCCTCTTTTTTATTGTTTTGCAACACTGCCTCTTCTCCCAATCTGCTCTCCTTACCCAACCCAAATACCTGTCCACTGACTGCTTACATCTTCATAGGATGATCATAGCAGTCAGTGGACTATATCCAAACCATTCATCCTGGTCTTTCAGCAATGGTCATTAATCACTTCTAAACAAATGTTTAGAAGGTTACTGACCACTTAATATGGATTCAGAGTTGCCCAGATCTTTATTACCTATATTCTGTACACTCTAGTAATTTGTTTAGCCAGTCAACTGGAGAGAAGAGTTTTAGGGCAATCATCAGGGATAGGAAAATGAGGTCAAAGAGTATAGTGGTATGGGGCAATTAAGCAAAGAGTGTCGGCACGAGTCATCAATTTCATGCCGCTTTACACAAAAGTATTGATAATAAACTTTATCTACACAGGTCATGAACACTTTTCAGATGTTTCTATTTAGAGAAACATTGTCTTTAATTGTCTAGTATATGAGAGATTTTTTGGATGCTTTCAGAATGTGAACTCAATACTACCTTTCTAAAAAACTAGAATGATGGCTTGGGCTTCAGTTCTAGTATTTTCCACATATATCCGAAACTATAAATCAATTTGCAGGGAAATATGTAAGTTCTAGAACTGGTTGTGTTAAAACTGTCAATATATTATATAATCATTTATCTCCAACGTGGTTTGATGTAGATCCTAAGTCAGTCTTAACTCCTAAGTCTTATTATGTAGTGCATACCCCCAAACTTTCTTAAACAAAGACTACTAAATACAATTTAGTCTTTTCTGGATGCACCACTGTCTTTACAATGAATGGAAATGAATGCATTATCCCATAAATTTGTAATACAAAACTATAACACAATATAATATTAATTGTTCCTTTGCTAAGTGCCCCTAGACTATAGTACTTTTTGAGATTCTATGGCTTATTTTGCTGTTTACTTCCTTACTTACAGAAATATAAACTACTACTTCTTATTGTTGTCAGTTTGCCTTTAAGCAGCCTTTCCTTTTAATTTGCTTCAAGCATTCATTCATTGAAAAACATTTACTGAGTGCCAATCATGTGTCAGGCACCATGTTGGACATGGGAGAGATGACAATAAGAGAAACAGTCTGACACCTGGGAGCTCACACTATAGTTAAATAGTCAGATAAGTAAAGAGGCAATTATAATACTGTGTGATATGTGATATGATAAAAGTAAATGCAGGGCACTATAGGGACATCTAAGAGGGGTTATATAATCTAGATAGGATGGGGGATGAGTTGGGATGTCAGTGAAGTCTTCCTGCAGGAAATTATCGCTAAACTGAGTTTTGAAGAAAAAGCAGTAGTTACTCAAAATGTAAGAGGTTAAAGGTGATTTACTAAAATGGTACAGCAGCATATGCTGATATGGTAATCCAGGCAAGAGGTAACGTGGTCTTGAATGGTAGTAGCAGCTCAGATGGAGAGTAGGAGACAGATTAGAGAGACATTTGGGAGACATTGTTCAACACAACTTAGTAATGCGTTGAATGTTGGAGTGAGGGAGCGATAGAATCTAGAAATAAGCTTGGGTCATAGGGCAAACAAAGGAATCACTGAGCAGGATAAAAAAATACAGAAGGAACAAGTGTGAAGAACAAGATAACAGCTTTAGCTTTGAACATGTTAGGTTTGGGTGGATATTTTCAGGAGGCAATTTGATATATGGAATCTGGTGTGCAAGAGAGAAAGAGATGCCAAGCTTTTAAACTTGTGGGTTAAAAAAAAAAAAAACAAAAGAACCAAGTTCATTTAATCTGTGCATAAATTAAGAAAAGTCGCCGTGACAGAGGACACGAGGACTTTTTGGCAACATGTTTGTGTGTCTAATCAGCATCTCAAATGTAACACGTACAAAGCAGGTTTTGATTTCCACTCACACCCCAACATATTTCTCTTCCAGTCTTCATTTCAGCTAATGGCACACCACTGCCCACACAGCTGCTAAATCCAAAAGCCTAGAAGTTATTCTTTAAGTCTTTCTCCCTTACCTTTCATATCCAATCCACCTGCAAATCTTGTCAACTCCACATCCAAAATATATCCTACATTTATTCACTTCTTTCCATTTCCATTGCTCCTACTGCAGTCCAAGCCATCATCATCACAGGCCCAGACCACTGCAAAAACAGCCTAACTGGCCAAGCTACCACTACTCTTGCCTAAACAAGCCAAGGTGATTCCAACGTTAGGGCCTCTGAATTTGCTAATCCCTCTGTCTGAAGTTCTTTCTCCTGACTCTCCACTCCTTTTTCTTGTTTAAGTCTCAATTCAAATATCTTATTCTTAGAAAGGCCTTCCTTGACTACCTTGTTGATTCTGTCCTGTCTTCATCACACAAGCAAACAAGTCACTCTGTCACGAAATCCCATCTTTCTCCATAGCATTTTTCTCTTTATGAAAATCATCTTATAGGTTTCCTCATTTATTATTAATAGTCTGTTTCACATCCCCACCCCAACACATACACTGGAACATAAAAAGGAGGCAGGAATTTTTATGTTTTGCTCACATTTGTATTTACATCTTTAGCATCTAATAAATGCTCAATAAATACTTAAACATAGAATAAATGAAAGTATTTTTATCATCCAGAGGCCTTGTGTTTCTCACTGCCTGTTTCTGGACCATATTGGTTTTTTCTCTATATATCAAGATAACATAAAGTCACAAGACTGATTTTCTTTCTTTCTTTTCTTTTCTTTTTTTTTTTTTTGAGACAAGGTCTCACTTTGTCACCCAAGCTGGAGTGCAGTGAAGCGGTCATAGCCTTGAACTCCTGGGCTCCAAGTGATCCTCCCCACTCAGCCTCCCTAGTAGCTGGTGAGGTAGGAGTCCGTGGTCTGGACAGGATAAAGTGGAAAAACTAGAAGAAACCAGCAGATGGCGACAAACACGATCCCTAGTTGCCTCATTGTTCACTAACACAAGACACTTCCACCAGCCTCATGACAGTTTACAAATGCCATAGCAACAAACCAGAAATTAAAGCCTTTTCCATGGCAACAAAACAAAAGTCACTACCTCTTTCCTAGAAAGTTATAAATAACCTGCCCCCTCAATTTGCATTAACCTGCCCCTTAATTTGCATGTAACTGAAAGTGGGTATAAGTGAGTATAAATACAGTTGCTGATGCCGGGGTGCGCTGCCCACAAAGAACACAGAACAACAATAAAATATTGTTGTCTAATACCACTGGCTCACACTTGAATTGTTTCAGGAGCAAAGCCAAGAACCCCGGGCTAAGCCCCAATTTTGGCACTTGCCTGTTCTGCATCACTGGGACTACAGGTGCATGCCACCAAGCCTGGCTAGTTTTTTGTTCGTTTGTTTGTTTGTTTTGGTAGAGAAGGGGTTGCCCAAGCTGGTTTTGAACTCCTGGCCTTAAGTGACTCTCCTGCCTCAGCCTCCCAAAGTGCTGAGATTACAGGTGTCAGCCACCACACCTGGTTGATTTTCTTACTTGCTTCATAAACTGGCTCGGAATATATTAGACATTCACTCAGTAAAATATATAAAATTTACTTTGTAAAAATAGATTTTCCAGAAGTTAGTAATATGCCCTATGAAAGTACTGAGAATTTAATCTATTTGAATAATGATGGAAGAGAAAACCTCCGGTTATAATTTTCAGAATACACTGAAGCACAACAAAAAACATAAAGATCCAGAAATATCACTTAAATCTTCAATACTTTTCCACTTCTGGAAATTTTACTTCTGTGTAAATAGGAACCCATCAAAATGGAATTCCCCTTGAGTTTTCAAACTGAGATATAACTATTTCAGTGACAGGCACCTCTTGCCTGCCAGCTTCAGCCTCTGGCTACTACGCTGTGGGTAGGCACGCTGACAGAAATCAGGACTTCTTTGTCACTTGCCTCAAAGAAATGGCCAATGAATCAAATATCATCCCTGCAAAGGAGAGATTTTAACCAAATTGCCCAAAGCCATTTGCACGTGTCCACTGTGCCTGGTGACCTCCCCAGACACGGATGTCCCAGAGATTGCTCTCAGATGCTACCACTGACCCAGGGTTGAAGGTTGATTATGTTTTTCCATCACAGTTAGATTCAATCATGAGACTATACATCTTCTGAGGGATTCAAGTCCTCTTGCCAACACTCCCCTTGCTGCCTGTATGCCTAGTTAAGTCAGAGTGGGCAGTGGATGAGGCACTATTCTTAGAGGTGCTAATGAATTAAGAAGTTTCTCATCTGAGTAGCATAAGGATACTTTGCTCAGAGGCTTCCCTAATCCTAAATATCCTCTCAGTGCAACTGTTACACAATCCTATAAAGTCATCCTATAAAATCAATAGAAGAAGTTCAACAATGAATATCTTATCCAGGGAATAGAATATCAATTGTTACGTTAATCAAGGCTGTTCTCTCTTATTGGGGCCAGAAAATTGCACTTAAAATAAATGAAGCTGAGTATGTTTACCTGGGTGAATAAAGCGAGGTCCTTGAACCCTTATCTGATCAGGTTGTTTTCACAGTATATTTACCTTACTGGGTAAAGGCTTTCCCTGCAAGAAGTGTATCCTGAAAGAACTCTATTCCCTATGTAAGGAGTGACAGATCCATGGTCAGAAATGCTCTCAAGTGAGATAAAAGTACACACCCTGCTTTGTTTGCTACAGATTCCATCGACAGGAAAAGAGGTAATGTAAATACCACTCTGCTGAAGCTCCTTATAGAAGGTGGCTGGAAAACATGGACTTGAAAGCTTACTGAACCCAAGGGTGCCTCAACATCAAGGAAGCTCTGCTTTACTGGGAAATAAGCTCTGTTTAAATCACCAGCATCAACTTCTATTTTGTAATTTATAGCCATCACAAAGTGTTTTGTTTTATTTTGTTAGGCATAGAAGAAAGAGATCTAGTATTATCCATCATTAAATCCTGACAGTTCTACCCTCACTATATATGCTAAATCTGACCACTTATCACCACCTCCAATGCATTTAGCCTGGTCCAAGCCACACTCATGCATAGCTTGGATTACTGCAATAGCCTCTTTATTGATGCCCCAGTGCTGTCCTAGCCCTCCCATTTCATTCTCCTCCCAACACTGTAACCAAAGTGATCCTATTAAAATAAGTTAGATCATGTCATTCTTCTACTCAAACATCCCATTCCAAGTTGGCCCCCAGCCCACTTGAGAAAAAGCCACGTTTCAATAGGAAGTAGCTACACTGGGAGTATAACCCATTCTATCTGTTTCCATAGTGTACTCCCTTATCCACAGCTTCTCAAAAGCTTTGAACTTTGAAGCTTCATTCAATTAGTTCCCATTTTTAATTCTCCATTGCCCCCACCGCAGACCTGTACCATCTTGCTGCTCTATAGTACTCCAGAACCCTCCTGTGCCCTTCCACCTAGCCTTGCCTTTTCCTGGCTATGCCACATATGAGAAGCCTGTCCCTACCATCTATGCCCCACCCTCTATCCTCAAGCATCACATACCTATCAAGCATTTATTCATCCATGCAAGAAATATATATATAAACTACCTAGCATGTGATGGGCACTGGAATTACGGTTAAACTTTTTGCCCTCAATCTAAGAGGTCACAATTTAGTGAAATGGAGATGAGTGTTTGATGACTGACAGAAGGTACCAGTAGAGAGGGCTCTCAGAGATCAGAGCCACGATCTCACTGAGGTAACAGCTAACTAATGTGCTTAACATCTTCCCTTACATCTTACAAATGTATGTTTTCAGCAGAAACCTTCTGAAGACAATGATAGAGCCTTGGTCCAGTAGGGCGATGTCAATGACAGCAACTCCAGGGTCCATAGCAAGCTGACAGGTTTGATCTACGAGGACAGGGGTTCTTCAGGAAGACCCTCAATCCCTCAATTAACATGAGATAGGTCATTGCTCATTCTGACTGCACAAAGGGCTTCTTCATCATTATAAAGGTGACGTTTTTTAGGAGCTAGTAAACTGGGCAAGTACCTGGCTTAAAGGCTACCCACGTTGTACCCATATACACTTACTTCAAGGAAGGTGTGAGCCACAGCCTATCCTAATCCATGTAACAATAAGCTCGAATATACCATGTTAGATCACCAGTAAGATTACACAACAGAAATTCTGGGAGAACACAGAATTGTGTCCACTTTGACCAAAATCAAAAGATTCTGAAAGTAAATGGTGATAAAGATACAAAGTTAAAAGTTATGAAACACTCCAGTTTGAATCCTATAACCCCTTGCCTTCTTTTAATTAAAAAAAAAGTTATGAAACTACACTGAAATGATATAGGATTAATAGTGGTAGCACTGAAATATATTTCCTTTTTTTGTTGTTGTTTGTTTGTTTTTTGAGATGGAATCTTGCTCTGTTACCTGGGCTGGAGTGCGGTGGCATGATCTTGACTCACTGCAGCTTCCGCCTCCCAGGTTCAAGCGATTCTCCTGCCTCAGCCTCCGGAGTAGCTGGGATTACAGGTGCCCACCACCACACCCAGCTAATTTTTGTATTTTTATCAGAGACAAGGTTTCACCATGTTGGCCAAGCTGATCTCAAACCTCTGACCTCAAGCGATCTGCCTGCCTCGGCCTCCCAAAGTGCTGGGATTACAGGCGTGAGCATCCATGCCCAGCCCAATATTTCTAAATACATGTTTTCCCTTTTCTTTTCTGGATATTTGAATAAGTACTTTTTAAAATTTACTCATGGCACCAGTAGGTATCTAACTCTGAGAAATGAAAACTTATATTCTCACAAAAACCTATAAATGAATGCTTAAAGTGCTTTATTCATAATAGACAAGAAGTGGAACCAATTCAAAGGCCTTTCAGCAAGTTAATAATTAAACAAACTATGGTACATCCTATTACTCAAACCATATGAATGCAATATAGGTGAAGGGTGGGGGGGGAAATTGGACTCTAATGGGGCAGTATGAGGGATTTGGGGAGTTGATGGTGTCCTGTATGGCATTGGTGGACGCACACTACATATATTTATCAAAACCCATAGAACTATAACATAATAAGTGGGTTTTAGTGCATGTAAATTTTTTAAACTACAACCAAGATTTTGGAGGAAAGGGGATGGACTACAAACTGTGACAAATGAATCTAGCTGTATTACAAATTAGTCACATGATGAAGGGCATGGGGAAGAAAGAAACTGACCTAAATAACTTTGGAAAACAGAGTTTGGATGAAATATTGTAGGGCTAAGGACAAAAACCTATGCACAAACACTGTACTCTAGTTCATAAATTTGTTTGTCATAAGGGTATATGGCTTAGGGATTCTGAAACTACTTTATCAGTATACTGGAGTTGAAAATTAAGTATATATATATATATATTTATATTTTTATATATTTGTAGATAATGAGAACCAGATTTCTCAAGTAAAAAGGTTTAAACAAGGAAAGGAGCAAGGCTAACATGAATCTTTCCATGCTGGGTTGGAATTGTAGGCATCAATATGGACTCATGAGGTTTTTTTCTTAATGTAATTCAGATAGATACAGAAAGAAACATAGGTGTGTGTATGCATAAGTTAATACATACATATATTTCCTAGCTACACGCACCAAGAGGGACTAGAAGCAGTGATATCCCAATAGCAAACACATTATAAGGCACAGATGATGGTTTTGAAGGGAAGATAGACAGTGGGCCTGGCACATCTTGTGGTGAGGAAAATAAGGGTGTGATAAAAAAGAAAAGATGAGAGGGAAAGGGCAGAGGAGCCAACCTGAAAGAAATTCCAATGGCCAAAGTCGGAACAATTTGACCAATAAACTAAAGATAATCTAGGAATATAACCCAAAGAATAAAATAAATGTCCATCGGTACCCGCTGATCAGAATAAATAGGTGAAAAAATAAGTAAGTGGGGAGTGGTGACAACTCCTCCTTACAGAAGAATTCCAATTAACAAATGTAGAAGGAAAGAGGGACGTAGAGAGTTACCATTACAGCATCACAGTAATAATTGCTGCAGGCAAGATCAACTGATGCTAATATTCATAGGAGGGAATTTCCATAATTTCTAGGTATCTCCACCAAAATATTTAGCAATTAGAAAGTAAAAATAGTATGTTTACAGTAGAAGAATTCTGACAGACATCACCTTAACCAAGTAATCAAGGTTATCATCAATCGTAATACATAGCAACATCATGAATCCCTTGATAGATGCACAGAAAAAAAGCAGATCACCACTGTGTTATCCTTTCCAATAATGCATAACTGCAATCTAATCACAGGAAGGCATTGGAAAAGCCCTAATGGAGGGATATTCTACAAAAACTGGTCAGTACTCTTTAAAAGTGGTGAGGTCTCAAAAGACAAGGAAAGATTGAAGAACTGTCACTAGTTGAAGGAGAATGACAACTAATTGCAATGTGAGGCCTTGAATTAGATTCTGAAACAGAAAAAGGACATTAGTAGAAAAGCTGGTAAAATATTAATAAATTCTGTGCATTAAACTATCGCAAGAACAGAAAACCAAACACCACATGTTCTCACTCATAGGTGGGAACTGAACAATGAGATCACTTGGACACAGGAAGGAGAACATCACACACTGGGGCCTATTGTGGGGAGGGGATGGGGAGAGGGATAGCATTAGGAGATACACCTAATGTAAATGATGAGTTAATGGGTGCAGCACACCAACATGGCACATGTATACATATGTAACAAACCTGCATGTTGTGCACATGTACCCTAGAACTTTAAGTATAATAAAAAATAAATTAATTAATTAAATAAAATAAATAAATTCTGTGCATTCGTTGATAGTATTATACCAATGTTATTTTCTTTTGATAATTGTACTATGGTTATGTAAGATGTAAGCTGAAGAGTATGCAGAAATAATCTGTACTATTTTTACAATTAGTCTAAAATTATCTAAAAATAAAAGTGTCCTAAAATGAGTACCTTTTCCCAGAAAACAACAGTAGAAAGCTTAGTAATGAAAAGTACCAGACATATACTCCTGTTGGCTAAGAGAATAGTTACTTCTCACACGTAATCAATGGAAAGGAACATCACAACAACAAGAAAAGGGCAAGTGTCAATTCTTTCTCCAGCTAATACCTATCAAAGTTACTGGTGTCAATTTTCATCTATGTTTTTAAGAACTTTTCTAACCACTTAAGCACACATACAGGGGAAATCACTATTGTCACCCACGTGATTAGTGGGATGCTAAAAGCAAGGCATCTATAGATTCATGTACAAAGAAAAACAGAATTTCCTAAATTTCTTCTTCCCCTGGAAAGTTGGTGTTATTGTCAGCCACCATGGGAGCTAACGTGAAGACTTAGAAAGAGCTAATGTGAAGACTTAGAAAAAGCAAACAACAGGCTAGAACTACCTTGGCTTGCTCAAAGGAGGTGCGTAAGCACTGAGACAGGATTTCACTCTGTCTGTGACCCAGGCTAGAGTGCAGCAGCGCGATCTCAGCTCATTGCGACCTCCACCTTCCCGGGCTCAAGCAGACTTCCCAACTCAACGTCTGGAGTAGCTGGGACTACAAGAGTGCGCCACCACACCCAGCTAATTTTTTATTTTGTGTAGAAACAGGATCTCACTATGCTTCCCAGGCTGTTCTCGAACTCCTGGGCTCAAGTGATTCTCCCGCCTCAACCTCCCAAAGTGCTGGGATTACAGGCATGAGCCACCGTGCCCAGCCTGTTCATGTCTCTTTAAATTGTTCTTACCAGGCTTTTGGAGGCACTACAATGGAAATGAGGATAAGGAAATGCAAAAGGCTACATGGCAGCCTAGAATATTCCCAGACTAGATATATTTAAATCTAGATTAAAAACTTCATAAATATGATACCAAATGGTGTCTAATATATTGGGCCCAGGGAGTACAGACAGAACTATAATAAATAATAGTAGATAACACTTACTAAATGCTTGACACCTTGCTTACATTAATACAATTAATCCTTGAGACTGCTAAATGATGGTGGTGATAGTGTTATCTTCATCATTGACAGATGAGGAAATTACTCTTCACAGAGGTTAAAAAATATTCAAGTCCCGCAGTCAATAAATGGTAGAGACAGGCTTTAGACCTAGACTTACCTTCTGTGCTATGGCGTCTCCCCATGAAGGCTAATGTCTGAGAGCTCTCTTTCTGAAATACCTAAGAATTGGGAACAATATTGAGGAATGTGGAGTTCCGTAATACTGATTTCCTATTTTAAGCCTTGTATATTATTATCATGATTATGCCTCCCGCTGAGTCATATTATATATCCAGTTTGAAATTTTACAAAAATATCACTTGTCTAGGAGTTGATACGCTCCTGGCACGGTCCCATTTTTTAAGTATGAGCAGAGCCGGGGGGGTGTCCATTCAGCTCACTCTCACTCTCACAGTTTAGTTTTTAAAAGTGATCCCTGCGTAACTGTAAAAACAGTCAACTGAGGAACCACTCAAGCTAACCCATGGAGTTCTCAGAAAACCAATCCAACCCCTGAATTTAGTTGTCATGAATAATTTCCAAGGCTGTACTAAGAAACTGTTGGGTGACTGCTTATATTAAATACTCATTCCAGAATGATTTAGAATGTCTTAGAAAACTGTACTCAGATACCAGCCTGTTAGGTCACAAGGTATGAAGAGTCAAGAAGGATGGATTCCAATCATTAATCAGGAACATTCAACATAAATAATTTCTCCTACAGTCCACTTTTAATGCTTGAAATGATCATACTGCAGTCTCCACAATCTTGAGGCAGCATAAGTATCAATTTAGAAAGTAGCTACTATATACTTGTATGAATATATAAAAGGTTTACTTATCAACTTTGCTGATGAACCAAAGCGAAAAAAGATTAACTAATTCACCGGAGGGCAGACTTCCAATTCAAAATATTTTCAATAGGCTAAAACCAACAAAAATTCAATTACACAAATACAAGATGGGGAAAGCCTGACTTGACAGCAGCAGTTCATGTGCAAAGAACTTGGGAAATTTAGCTGACCACAAGTGCACTTGAGTCAATAGTGTGCTGTGGCTTCTAAAATGACTAATTTTAGAGATATTAATCTGCTTTCACAAACATAGGGTCTAGTCATTCTTTCTGTGAACTTGGCTGGTCAGTCCATGTCTGGAACACTACTGTCCAGTTCTGGGCACCACATTCTGAGAGGCAGTGGCAGCTTCAGAATTTCTCTATAGAGAGAAATTAGGATACTGAGGTATTTAGGAATGAGATGTCATAATGTCTATAACTTCCCAGAAGATATTTCAGCAAAAGGAAAAAATAGATGAAGCAAGTATGGCAAGATGTTAACAACTGTTAAATCTAGGTGATGGGGTATATGGGAGCTCATTATGCAAAATCTATTTTTACGTATGCTTGGAATTTTTCATAATAAATGATAAAAGAGAGGAGCCTCAGTGAAGCAATCTGGTTGAAAGCTGGTTGGGGCAACTAGGGAACTTGTCCTGAAATTATTTACATAGCAAGGACACATTTTTCACTTAGATCACATCTCGTATATATTTGAAGTAGCTTTGGTAGGGACTAACGCAGATTTGGAGGGCATAAGTTAAAGCCCTATTGTTGTTGAAATGTCCTAATAAGTTCCTTAGTCCAGACTTGAAGAAGACCACAGAAAATCTTAGGGAAGGCCATGAAGTTTTAGGTGCTCCTGGTGCAAGCTCCCCTCCCCTAGCTGATCCTCTCTGTCAGCTTCATCATAGCTGTCAAGAGATCAACCCCAGAAGGAAGCTCTAATTAGCACTTTCCGTCCACTTCACCCGAAGAGCCCAACAGGACTAATCCCGACATATCTTACATGCCTGTTTACCCCAGCCACCTCCACAAAGTCCTAGCCTCCCAGCCTGCATCATTACCTGAATTCC
The DNA here is from genome assembly GCF_024542745.1 of Macaca thibetana thibetana. Lineage (NCBI taxonomy): Eukaryota > Metazoa > Chordata > Mammalia > Primates > Cercopithecidae > Macaca > Macaca thibetana. The sequence continues at coordinate 99,862,965 of NC_065598.1, read as the reverse complement.
TAACCTCTTAAGGCTTCATTTAGTCCCCAATCTGATGCAATAGCCTATTTTCAATGAACCCCGAAGCCTGCCTAACATGCCCTCTGAAGCTCAAAGCCCATTATCAGCAAATATGTCTATATCCTCAACATTTTGTTCAGTTTCTTATCCTAAAGGAAGCCTGACTCTTCCCTGAGGTTTCTGCTTCCATGTAGCCCTTTCAGATGGTTTGCGTTTCTTTCCCACACCCTTCATATTACTTAAAGGACAAGAGGTAGAAGAGTGGCCTCTTCCCTCTTCTTTGCCACTTCCAGACTATTTCTCCTTCATCTAACACTCCAGTGCACTTAAAATGCACATCAGTCTATGCCAATTGCTGCCCCTCTTAATAGCTGCCCTCTACCAACCTCCCAGTTACTTCATCTCATTCATTTGTTCATTGGAAATAACAGCGCTTGGCTCAGTCTTTTTCCCCAAACACTTCCCCCTGTGACTTCCATATCCACTTGAGGATATAGCCAAGTTCCTTGCCCCACCATTCCTTGAAGTCACTTCTAACTTTTTGTTCCCCATCATCCTAGCTCAGATACACTCCTATGGTCATATTCTAGATGTCATCAGCAATAACTGCATCACCTCTATAATGTCAATGTCAGATCTCCCTGTCTCCCACATAATCTCAACCCACAATCCGTGGAACCTACTACCCTCTCGGTTCGTCTATCCTTTCATGACTTCACTTTCCTCACAACCCAGCTTAAATTCCATGGTCTGATACTATATCCACTGCCTCATATAAATCTGCAAACAGAAGAAGTGTCTTTGTACCTCCCTCCTTCAATCATACTGAACTTATCCCTAGATAAGAATAACTCCATCTACAAAGTAGAATGGTCCCACTTTAAATATTTGACCAGAAATCTCTTAAGTGGGCCTTCAGCAATGACTGACAATCTTAAATTTTCCTAGTCAGGTCACTTTCTCCCTCACACAACACCCTCATGAAACCTCAAATAATATAAATCCCCTTTATAATTCTCAGTTGATGATCTCCTTCCACTGGGGAAAAAAAGAGAAACAATCGAAAGAAACCTACCTCATCTTCAGACCAACAAGTCTACCAACTTACCTGCATCTCTGCTCACATACCCTGCCTTCTCCCCTGTTACTAAGGAAGAACCTTCCATTTCCCATCTAAGACCATTCCTTCCACCTATGCACAGGATCCTTTCCACTCTCAGCTGTTCAAGCATTTTGTTCTAGCAATTAACCCCTCTCTCTCTGGTGTCACCAATTTTTCTTTCCATCAGTGTGCTGATGGGCGATTCCCATCAGCATATAAACATGCTACAAAATCTCCCGTCTTAAACAAACAGAAGAAACTTCCTTGACCACATATCCACCTCCAGTTTCCACACAATTTCTTTGCTCCTCTTTATATCAAAACTCTTCAGAATAGGTGTCTATAGTGCTCTCTCCATTATTTGACTTCTCATTCTCTCCTCAACCCACTCAAAACAGGCTTGCTTTTGCCTCTGTGCTGACAGCACTCTTATCAATGTTGCCAACAACCTCCATCATGCCAAATCCAAAGGCAAACTCTTATTTCTCATTTTATTAATCTGCTCAGCAACATTTGGCTTACTTAATTATGGCTTCATTTTGAAACATATCTTGGCTTCTCTGACCACATAGTTTCCTGTTTTTTCTTCTACCTCTCAGTCACTTTTTCTCAGTGTCTCTTGTTGGGTCGTCCTCATCTTCTCAACCTCTAACCAATGGAGTGCTCCAGGGCTCAATTCTTGAATGTTATCTACTAAGGACTCCCAGATGGCAACCTCCAGCCCTGACTGTCCCCTGAGCTCCAGATTTATTTATTTATTTATTCATTTATTTATTTATTTATTGAGACAGAATCTCTCTCTGTCGCCAAGGCTGGAGTGCAGGGGTGTGATCTCGGCTCACTGCAATCTCCGCCTCCCAGATTCAAGTGATTCTCACGTTCAGCCTCCTGAGTAGCTGGGATTAGAGGGATGTGCCACCATGCTCGGCTAATTTTTTTGTATATTTTTTAGTAGAGATGAGGTTTCACCATGTTGGCCAGGCTGGTCTCGAACTCCTGACTTCAGGTGATCCACCCACCTCAGCCTCCCAAAGTGCTGGGATTACAAGCATGAGCCACCGCACCCAGCCTGAGCTCCAGATTGTTCACTCCCCATTTCGATATGGGTATCGAACCAGAACCTTAAATTTAACATATATCCTAGACAGAACTCTTCATCCTGTCCCTCCTGAACACCTCCCATGTTCAGTCCAAAATCCAGGGTATCACCCCTGCTTCCTCCTGATTCCTTACATAACACATTAATCCATCTGTAAATCCTGTTGGATCTGCCTTCTATCCCAATCTAGCTTCTCACCACCTCCAAGGCACCACCATCTCTTGTCTGGACTATTTCAAGAGCTGCTTAACTGTTCTCCCCACTTCTATTCTTGTCCCCTAGTCTATTCTCCACAAAATGGCAAGAGTTATCTTTTCAAAACACAATTTATAGCACATCATTATCCCACCTAAACCTTCTAAAGGATTGCAATCACAATTAGAATAGAATTCAAATTTTGCACTGACTTTTCCTTTAGTATGTCTTGCTCCCTTAGTTTATAAAGGTCTCTACTCACGTCACCTCCTCAGAGAGGCATTTATGTGACCATTCTGCCTCAAATAGCACCAACCCCCATCACTTTCTGTCTCATTGCCTTGCTTCATTTTCCACTGTAGGTTCTCTCACATCTGTTATTGTTTTATTTGAGTATTTGCTTTTGGTCTGTCTCCTACATTTAGAATGTGAGTTCCCAAAGGGCAAGGGTATTGTCTATTTTTTTCATACTGGTACCTAGTATTTAGGTGCTCAGTAAATATTTGTTGAATGACTGCCTGCAACCAGAGAAAAAAATGATCAGGATAATGTGGAAGCCATTGCATAACTTACAAGAAAGAAGAAGTAACGGACCCACAGTTTTATCTAAAACTCAAACGGTGTTACCTTCTTCTGAGCAGAAAAATAAGCACTAAAGCTAAGGGGCAGAAGTTACAGAAGCAGGAGGAGAAAATTTCTAAAACTCAAAGCCCAAATAAGCTACCTCATGAGGCAGGGAACTATTAGGCTATTTATTTCAGTGATGAGAGGACCAGTGTTTACTGGCAGCCTGCTGAATGGTAGGTTTTGTATAAGGCCCTTAATATAGGGTTGGGCACATTACCTTATTTTATTTAATCATCACAACTATATGAGGTAGATCTTATTATTATCATCCTTACTTTATAGATGAGGAAATTAACCTCACAAGTCCAAGACAGAGCTTCTTCACTGCCTCCAAATGATTCCAAAGGGCAACTCCTTTCTGACAGGGAGACTCTACAGCAACAGTTTGCAAAGTGTGGTCCACAGACCCCTTGAAGTCCCCAAAACTCTTTCAGGTGTTTAATAAAGTCAGAACTACTTTAAAAAAAAAAAAAAACTAAGACATTATTTGCTTTTTTCACTCTCATTTTCTCATGAATACACAGTGGAGATTTCCAGAAGCTATATGATGTATGACGACTCACTACTCTGACAGATAACAGAATGTATGCTCATATACTCTTTTGTTTTTAATTTTTCTCAGGAAAACTTTTTCATATGGTAACTATTGATAGATATAAGCCACAGAAACAAAAGCACTCTGGGCTCCTCAATAATTTTGAAGAGTGTTAAGTGGCCCTGAGATCAAAAAGTTTGAGAACTACTGCTGAAGAGGAATAGAGGGTCTAAACGTCAAAGGCCTCTGAAGTCCCTTCAAACTCAAAGATTGAGGATTTCAATGGAATTGTTTAGAAAACAGAGTTAACCACAAATCCTGTATTGGTTCAACTCCCGGGTGTGGCAATTCTTTGTTAAATGTCTGTGTCCTCTTCACTGCCTTGGTAACTATAATGGAATTTTTCTTTGGAGACCCAGCATCCTGTATAACCTCAGGGTCATTAGACTCTATGGAAAGATGTAGAAACTGCAATCATAAAGAATGCTGATTCTCAACATCCCGTTAGTTTTCATCTGGGGATTATTTTACTTGGTGTTTTGTTGTGGATGTTTGTTTAATGCATAATTTTTTTTAAAATCACAAATGTGGATTCATTTGCTTGTTTTCCTGTTTTTTGTTTTATTTTAGTTTTGTTCTTGTTTGGGATTTTCTGACTTTTTAGCTTTTTGGTTTTGTTTTGGTTTGTTTTTGAATCTAATAGGCAGAATGAATGGTTAGGGAAGAGAACTTTTCTTAACACTTACTGTATGTCAGGTACAATATAATATGCTTTAGCTGTCATTTGCCAGAGATCTACTATATCAGTTACTTCACTCAGTGCTTGATATGCACTATCTCCAATTCTCACAATGATCCTGGAAAAGAGTTATTATCAAGTGTGTGATAAACTAACTGGAAAAAGAAATGGCTGCAATAACTACCTTCCTGACATCCATGCCTTTTGGTAATCCCTTCCCACATCTACTCTGGACTGGGCCATATGACTTGCTTTGGCCAATGGGATAACAGCAAACATGAGCAAGCAGAGAATTGAAAAGTGCTTGCACATTGGGCCTTGCTCTCTCTTGATGCTCTCTGTAACCCTGCAACCACCACCAGGTGAATGAGCCCAGGACAGCCCACTGGATTACAAATGACACAAGGTCCAGCTACTTCCATCACCCCTGCCAATTACCAACCACCAGACACATGAGTGAGGCCATGGACTACCAGTTGACTTAAACTGATGAGTAAATGAGGCTGACATAAATGGAACAGACAGTTCCAGCCGAGTCCACCCCAACTACCAACCCACAGAATTATGAGCAAATAAATAGTTACTGTTTTAAACCACTAAGTTTTGAGGTGGCATGTTATGCAGCAAATGCTGAGAACAATGCCCATTTTACAAAGAAGGAGCCTAAGGCTCGAAGAAGTTGAGATCTTTACTGAGATCATTCTATAACCAGTATGTGGCAGGATGAGAATTTTAAACCTAGACCTACATAGTATTACTTCATGTAATCTTTTTATCTACTGTTTGAAAAGCATACTATTAATACTCTCATTCTAAAGATGAGGAAACATGTACAGTCAGGTTAAGCAATCTGCCTAAGGTCATGCGGTTAATAAGTGGTAAAGCCACGGTTTAAATCCAATTATCAAAGTTCCCAGAACTTCCTGGCCAAGCAGTCTGGAACCCATGTTTAGGGCTTCCCAGCACCTATTATCAACCTAACCTCCTGAAGATAGACAGCTGATGTGGGCATCTCTGAGCCCTCAGGGTAGCCCAGGGGTGACTATTTGAGTATGGCTGCTCCGAGGAGGTGTGGACAGGTCTGAACTTCCCCTCATGTATATACAAAAACCCTCCTAATGTGAGAATGGGCAGGGGATAGAAAGAGAAGGGGGTGGGTTGTGGGTCAGAAACAGCTCTCCCCCGGGTTTTCATATTCCATGATGGAACTCTAAGGCGTCTGAGAAAGTTTCTAGTTTTTAAATGTTTAGGTGGGGTATGTAGGCCTCCCTTTGTTGCTCCAGAGCTAGGAGTGAGCCTGTCTGATTTACTGGACACAGGGGTTGTTCAAGGATTTCTTTCAGGGTAGTGTTATGATCAAAGCTATGCTTAAAGACTTAGGTGGTGAACTTACCAAAAAATAGATACATTTTTTATAGATTTTAAAATAAATCTGTACATTTATTTTAAAAAGTTATCAAAACGGAATTAAATGAGAAGACATATCGACACGGTAATGAAAGTAGTTAAAATTTAAGGCGAAAAATAAGACTTCATAAAAAAGATACAAACCAACTCTTTTTATTGTTAATTAAGTTAAAAATACAGATGAATTCTTTTTACTTTTATTTTATTTTGAGACAGGGTCTGCCTCTGGCGCCCAGGCTGGAGTGCAGTGGCACAACCTCGGCTTACTGCAGCCTCCACCTCCTGGACGCAAGTGATCCTCCCAACTCAGCCTCCCAAGTAGCTGGGGCTACAGGTGCATGCCACCACACCTGGCTGATTTTTGTATGTTTGGTACAGATGGGGTCTCACTGTGTTGCCCAGGCTGGTCTTGAACTCCTGGACTCAAGCAATCTGTCCACCTCAGCCTCCCAAAGTGCTGTGGATTACAGGTATGAGCCACCACGCCCAGCCACTTTTATTTACTTTTAGTTAGAGGTAAAAAGAGGATTGAAGTGGTCGGGCACAGTGGCTCACACCTGCAATCCCAGCACTTTGGGAGGTTAAGGCAGGCAGATCACTTGAGCCCAGGAGTTCGAAACCAGCCTGGTCAACATAGTGAGACCCCATCTGTATTTTTAAAAATAAATAAAAATTGGCTGGGTGCAGTGGCTCACGCTTGTAATCCCAGCACTTTGGGAGGCCGAGGCAGGTGAATCACCTGAGACCAGCTTGGCCAACATGGCAAAAACCCATCTCTACTAAAAATACAAAAATTAGCTGGGCGTGGTGGCATGCTCCAGTAATCACAGCTACTCGGTAGGCTGAGGTGGGAGAATCATTTGAACCCAGGAGGCGGAGGCTGAGTGAGTTGAGATCACACCACTACACTCCAGGCTGGGTGACAGAGAGAGACTCTGTCTAAATAAATAAGAAAGAGAAAGATAAGGAACTACCCCTATATAGTAAGAGGTTGTTATGGACTGAATGTCTGTGTCACCTCAAAATTCATATGCTGTAACTCTAACCTACAGTATGATGGTATTTGGAGGTAGAGCCTTTGGGAGGTAATAAGGTTTAGATCAGTCCATGAGAGTGGAGGCCTCACAATGGATTAATGTCCTTATAAGAAGGGGAAAGGAGAGCTCTCTCTTCATGAACACACACTAAAGAAAGGCCATGTGAGCATACGGTGAGAAGTCAGCCATCTGCAAACCAAGAAGAGGACCCTCACCAGAACCTGACCGTGTTGCACCTTGATTTCAGACTTTCAGCCTCCAGAACTGTGAGAAAATTACTGTCTGTTGTTTAAGCCACCCAGTCTATGATATATTCTTATAACAGCCTAAGGCGGCTAAGACAGAGATTTATTAGCAATGGGTATAGAACTTTTATTTATATGTATTTTCAACATTAATAAAGGTGATTATACATACTTTTTGAAATCCAACTGTCTCTGATTTCAGAGCTTATACTACTTGCACAACTTCAGCCTGACGGTTGTGGTTAGTTGAGGGTTCCATTTAGCTGATTCTTGCCTATAGAAGAACTGATTGCTCTAGCACTGTATTAGCAACCAAGCTTGCATTTTAAAATGCACTGCATAACTCTATACACACAAACACAAAAAGTATAAAAGAGAAAGAGCAATGGAAATAGAAGAAGACTTGGGAATGGAAGTTATTCAAAAGAAAACACAACAACAAAACATTGGAAAGTAGGTCTGGTTTTATAAATAGGAGATAAGAAAAACTCATTAAAATAACCAAAGCACTAAGAGGAATATAAAACAGCAGCTCATGAAAAGGGGTATTTTAAACTGGAACCAAAGAAGCTAGCAGGCACGTGGCTTGAACCAAGGAGGAAAGTGTTCATTAACACTAAAAGCATTGCACTCGCTGCTCATCATATTCACGACGTGTCCTTCTACTGACTTTCTGCTGTCTACATACTGCTTGGCACCAGCGTTATTTAGGTTGGAAAAGAGAATGTGAAAAGAGGGAGCATTAACACCTACCGAAGATGGCATGGGAAGAGCACTGGACTGCAACTAACTAGCCAAGTGACCTTGGCCATGTTACTTCACCTCTATGGATCTTAATTTCCTAAGGCCCCTGTGCAGCTCTAAAATGGCATGATTCTAAGATTATATTGAAGGGAAGGTGGTGACCAGCAGTGATCCATTGCTGCTGAGATGCAAAAAAAGAACAAATAAGCTCTCAGAGAACAGTGTTCCTTCATTCACTCAAAAAGCATTTATTGAACACTTACTATTTGTTCTAGGCTTTGTTCTTGTCCTTGAAATAATAATTCAGTGGGGGAAAGAAAAATGCCGACAAAAAAATTACAATTAAATGTGATGATCCCTACAGTAGATATACAAAGCACAAAAGGGGCCCGATTAATAATAACAATGCTGGTGCATGGACTCTTTGGATTAGATGCACCCGGATTGTATCCCAATTTAGCTATTTACTAGCTGTATAACCTTAGGCAAATCACTGAACCTCTCTGAGCCTTGGTTTCCTTGTGTGTTCTCACATAATAGACTCTGATGCTACAGTATGAGCTACCTATGGGCTTGATTCTCAAACCTCCACAGGGGAAAAATATAGTCAGTTAGGGACTAAAGCCAGCTGGAGAAGATTCATGGGGTATATGATGTGAGGAAGAAGACTATGCAGACAATCTTTTAAAGGTTGGCTGTGAAGGGGAAGAGGGAAATGGGATAGTAGCTAGGAAAAGAAGTAGAGTCAAGGAAGAAGTTTTTTAAATGTAAGTCATACAGTTGGGCGTGGCGGATCACACCTGTAATCCCAGTACTTTGGGAGGCTGAGGTAGGTGGATCACTTGAGGCCGGGAGTTCAAAACCAGCCTGGCCATCACGGAGAAGCCCAGTCTCTACTAAAAATACAAAAATTGGCTGGGCACCGTGGCTCGCTCACGCCTGTAATCCTAGTACTTTGGGAGGCTGAGGCAGGCAGATCACTTGAGGTCAGGAGTTCAAGACCAGCCTGGCCAACTTGGCAAAACCCCGTCTCTACTAAAAATACAAAAAATTAGCCGGGTGTGGTGGTGGGCGCCTATAATCCCAGCTACTCGGGAGGCTGAGGCACGAGAACTGCTTGAACCCAGGGAATGGAGGTTGCAGTGAGCCGAGATCATGCCACTTCACTCCAGCCTGGGCAAAAGAGTGAAACTCCATCCCAAAATAGTAATAATAATAATTAGCCAGACGTGGTGGTGCACGCCTGTAATTCCCAGCTACTCAGGAGGCTGAAGCATGAGAACAGCTTGAGCCTGAGGGGTGAAAGTTGCAGTGAGCTGAGATTGTACCAATGCAGTTCAGCTTGGGCGACAGAGTGAGACTCCTCCCGCCCCCCCCAAAAAAAAAGAAAAGTCATATAACATGGTAATTGTTTAGGTAAAATCAAGAAAAGGAGGAGATACTGATAATGCTGGAGAGGGAGGAAGTAACTGAAGAACCTAAGGCCCTGTGGAGGCGAGATTGGACAGAATCTAGAAAGGTCTGGCCTATGAGAAGAGCACAGTCTCCTAGCAAGAGAATGCACACATTCTCCATTGTAAACAGGGCAAAGACAATGGTTGCAGGGCAAAGACAATGGTTGCAGGTGTAGTTAGGAGGGTACATTTAATGGTGGCAAGATCAGAACCTTCCCATTTTCTGTATTCTGTTTACTCAGTGCCATGTAGGGTGATGTCATCAGTGAGCGTGAAAAGGAAGGGGTGGGAGAGGGAGATTTGAGCGGAAAGGATGAAGAGGTCATCTCAGAGAACTGTCTTCAGAAAACCCTCACTAAGGATGAGAGAAGTGATGGACAGTGTCAGATGTCCATCTGAAGTTAGTAATGAGTGAAGACAGCCAAGTTGTGAAAGTCTCAGCTGCAAGGAAAAGGAGGTGAGAGGAAAGGAGGATAGGATGGCTAAGCGTTAAGGTATGACTCAGTGGCTGTGAAAGAGGAAAAAGAAAAGTGACTACAACAATACTGTGGACTCTAAGCTGCAGAAAAAGTAAATTGATACAATGGTGAACTGATGAAGAGAGAAAATATGACAAGAGTCAATGGATTGAGGGTTTAACCTGATAAAGTTTAGAGACTTTAGCAGTGGAGGTCAAGATTTCCAAAATAATGCAGTTTCTGGTGATAAAAAGGGCTAGTGTATGAGCAAATGAATGTGTAGCTGAGGTGGGTGGAGGAAAAGATCATTAAAATGAAGGGGTCAAGGAAGTGAAAGGTCATGACAAGGGATGGGTCAACCATGTGAATGTTGAAGTCACCAAGAATGATGACTAGAATCAGGGTGGAACGGATAACAAAGTCAAGAGAGAAAGGCTCTCCCCTGCAAATTTCTACAAATCCCTCAGGCTGCTGGGGTGGGGGTTAGGGGAATCAGGACAGAGATCCCAGCCACTCTGGGACCCTGCCTCCCCTTCCTGTCTTGAGCCCAGGTTCAGGGGATCCAATATACCCCACAGCAGGTCCACTGTCCTCTCCTCCCACCCTCAAAATCTTCCACTTTCAGACAACTGCTCTCTAAATTTCCAGTAACTGAGAATTGTTTTTAAAACAAAAGCCTCCTGGGGCAAGTAAAGTTTCTGACATTCTTGACACAGAGATGTTGAAGTCATCCAGAATGATAAGAGGAATGAACAGGAAGTGAGTAAGCCATGAACTAGGTCTTCAATAAATGAGGGGAAGTAACCAGGAGGTTGGTGGGTGACAGCAATGAGGAGGGTAGAGGGGTGGGCATTTGCAGGAAAAAGAAAAATGATCCTAAAGGGATTTGGGGGACCAATAATTCTCAAACTCTCCTCCAAGCAACATTTATCTAAGAAGCAGTCAACGTATGTTATGACAGGAGGTACGGGACATAAGGGTACAGGGACTTTGGCCATCACAGACAGGCATTTGTAGAGGGCACAGTAAGGACATGGGAGGAAGTGGCTTTTGTCGGATTAGAAAATAAATAGAGCAGTATGGAGGGTGAGCAGGGATCAGGAAAGCTTGGGAGGTGAGGCACAATGGGATTAGTTCTGACAGTGTCTTGGAGGAGGGCAGTCAGTTCCCTTTAGAACTGAGGTACATTGGCAGGGTGCGGTGGCTCACGACTATAATCCCAGCACTTTGGAAGGCCGAAGTGGGTAGATCACAAGGTCAAGAGTTTGAGATCACCCAAGCCAACATGGTGAAACCCTATCTCTATTAAAAATACAAAAATTAGCCGGATGTGGTGGCACACACCTGTAGTCCCAGCTACTAGGAAGGCTGAAGCAGGAGAATCGCTTGTACCCGGGAGGCGGAAGTTCCAGTGAGCCAAGATCATGCCACTGCACTCCAGCCTGAGCGACAAAGCGAGACTCCGTCTCAAAAAAAAAAAAGAAAAAAAAAGGAAGTGCAGAATATTTCATTCAATTATAGTCTTCATCTCTGCCTTGGCCACATTTTGGCCCACATGAGGCAGCGTGAGGGCCACTCAATCTGGATTCCTATGATGAAAGGGCCACAGCACCTGGGGCAACAGTCTCCGTGAGCCTGACACAGTGGAACAGTGTTAGTGATCTGTGGTGTGCAGCTCCTCTGGCCTTACTCAATGTAATGTTTGACAGCTGCAGCAGCAGCTTATGCCTGTGCTTTCTCTTACAGTGTGATTTAAATCTGATTTTGTCTGTCTATAACACCTGACAAGAATACTGATATAAATCCTTTCTCAATCTCAGCTCCCTCTCATTCACTAGGCCAGTTTTGTAAGAACAGGGACAAGTGGGAAATATGTACAGTGCGAAAATAAGAAAATAATCCACCCCACATGATCTCCAGACTCATCTGCATAGGAAAGTGCTCACAGCAAGAGAAGCCCACCATTATGCTTCCCTCCCAGAGTCGTTGTCCTTTTTCAATGTTGTCCATCCAGGCTGCACCATCTTGGAACAGCTCTGTGGCCTGGCTGAAAAATAGGGGAGTCCCAGGTCCCCAGAATCCTGCCTCAGCTTAGGGCTAGACTCCAAAAGCAGGGAAGAGTGGGGCTACATCTAGGCCAGTCTCCAATCACCAGCAGGTGATATTTATTCCATCAGTGGGCAGAGTCACCTCTACCTCTACCTGTGCAGGGTCCTTCCCATCCTCTGGGATGGTCTATTCCAAGGTCTCTAAGCATGTAGATCTGTAAGTCAAGTCAGGCTATAAACCTTAGCAGTATTAGGACATCTAGTAAGTTCTCAAGTGATACTTATGTGACTGGTTTGGGATCACACTTTGAGGACCACTGATCTGCATTAGAATTTTGCCTCCATGTGCACTCTTTGCAATCACCTCAGCTTCCCCATCCAGACCTGATTTACTGAGATTAACTGAACACTAAACTCTTCTAGAGCTATAGCCCTCAAACCAACTCCTCCCACCCCATCCCCACCAACTTCTCAGCTCTGCCAATGGCACTATAGGCTTCTAATTAGGGCTTGTAATATCTGTGTCTCTTATTCAGTTCCTGCCTATAAAGTCACTTATCAAGTCCTTCTCAAAATTTCCTTTAAAATGTCTCATGCTGGTAGGATACAGTGGCTCATGACTATAATCCCAACATTTTGGGAGGCTGAGGAAGGAGGATCGCTTGAGGGCAGGAGTTTGAGACCAACCTAGGCAAAATAGCAAGATCCCCTCTGCAGAAAAAAAAAAAAAAATTAATTAGAAAGGCGTTGTGGCACGTACCTATTGTCTTAGCTACTTGGGAGGCTGAGGCGGGAGGATCACTTGAGTCCAGGAGTTGAGGCTGCAGTGAGCTATGATTGTACCACTGCACTTCGGTCTGGGCAACAGAGCGAGACCCTGCCTCTTAAATGTGTGTGTGTGTGTGTGTGTGTGTGTGTGTGTGTGTGTGTATATAAACATATATATATAAAAAAACATAATTTTATATATATATATTTTATATATATATATAATCTCATGCCTTGCCTGGGTGACTAAGCAAGATCTTATCTCTTAAATAAATAAATATATTTTAAAATGTCTCATTCCTTTCATTTCATGCCAATTCCAGCATTCTGATCCGGGCTTGTATCATCTCACACCAGCTTGGCCCTGACTCCAGTCTCTCTCCCTTCCAACCCATCTAGTATACCACCACCAGGCTAATCTTTTTTTTTTTTTTTTTTTTTTTTTTTTGAGACGGAGTCTCACTCTGTCACTCAGGGTGGAGTACAGTGGCACGATCTCGGCTCACTGCAACCTCCACCTTCTGGGTTCAAGTGATTCTCCTGCCTTAGCCTTCCGAGTAGCTAGGATTACAAGCACCCACCACCACACCAAACTAATTTTTTTATTTTTAGTAGAGATGGGGTTTCACCTTGTTGGCCAGTCTGGTAACTCCTGACCTCGTGATCCACCCACCCCGATCTCTCAAAGTGCTGGGATTACAGGCGTGAGTCACCGTGTCCAGCCCACCAGGCTAATCTTTTGATTGTTATAGCTTCTTCCAATTAAAAGTTCAGTACTACTTTCAGCATGTCACCTAATTAATCCAAAATCCTTCCATAAACACTCCTCACTGGGTCTACATGCCTTAACAATCACTGGTCCTCCAACATGTTCTCTGCCTCTGCACCTCCTAAATGATGGCTCTTGAAATGTGATCATTGAACGCCTGCATCAGTAACATCTGAGTTCCATAAAAAAAACGCATACTCCTGAGCCCCATCTCAGACCTACTGAATCAAAACCTGAGGGTAGTCTAGGAATCTGCATTTTTCTCATGCTGCCCAAGGAAATTCAGTGCATTCTAAAACTGGGGAACCACTTCTCTAGTTTCCTGCTCTAAACAGAATCCATCATCATCCCACAGTGTGTTATCTATTGCTGTACCAAATTACTCCCACATTTAGTGGCTTAAAACAGTACACACTGATTATTATCTCATCTTTTCTGTGGATCAGAAACCCACTCATAGCTACGGTGTGTCCTTTGGCTCAGGGTCTCTGAAAGACAAAAATCAAGATGTTGGTCTGGCCTGCAGTCATCTCAAGGCTCAACTAGGAAAAGATCTGCTTCCAAGTTCACTCACATGGCCAATGGCAGGATTCAGTTCTTCAGAGGCTGTTGACCAATAGCTGCCCTCATTTCCTTGCCATGTGGAGCTTTCCATTGTTCACTCCACAATATAGTAACTTATTTCATGTTTTATCAGCACAAACAAGCAAATAGGGTCAGAGAGAACGAGTGGTAGCAAGGCAGAAGTCAAGTCTTTTGCAAACCTAATAATGGAAGTGACACCATCACTTTCGCTGTATTCTCTTTGATAGAAGAAGTCACTAGGTCCAGCCCACACACAAGGGGAGAGAAGGGATTACACAAGGGTGTGAATACCAGGAGGAGGGGATCATTGGGAGCCATTTCAGAAGCTCCTGCTACAGCCTCCTCAACATCATATACACACGTGTCAGTCCATGTTTTGTCTGTTTATCCATCCAGTACGGAAGGATTAAAAACAACAGTAGGCTGAGCATGGTGACTCAACGCCTATAATCCCAGCACTTTGAGAGGCTGAGGTGGGTGGATCACCTGAGGTCAGGAGTTCAAAACCAGCCTGGTCAACATGGCAAAACCCCATATCTACTAAAAATACAAAAATTAGCCAGGTGTGGTGGTGTGAGCTTATAGTCCCAGCTACTCAGGAGGCTGACACAGAAGAATCGCTTGAACCCAGGAGGCAAAGGTTGCAGTGAGCTGAGACTGCACCACTGCACTCCAGCCTGGACAACAGAGTGAGACTCCATCTCAAAAAAATAAATAACTTAAATTTAAAATAAATAAATAAAAACAACAGGAGTGTGGTTCACAAGAACACAATACATAAGGTTGTGATTAGCCTAGTCTGATTCCTTGCCTTACAAAAGTTTCTGATTTTAGTGAAGAAGAAGGCAGTTGATCAAGGCCCAAAGTGGGTATTTGGCTTTCCAATAAACACATGTTCATCAGTTAAGCCAGTTTTCAACCCTGCTGGAGACTAGAATACCTGGGGGCGGCTGGGCGTGGTGGCTCAAGCCTGTAATCCCAGCACTTTGGGAGGCCAAGACGGGCGGATCACAAGGTCAGGAGATCGAGACCATCCTGGCTAACACGGTGAAACCCTGTCTCTACTAAAAAAAATACAAAAAACTAGCCGGGCGAGGTGGCGGGCGCCTGTAGTCCCAGCTACTCAGGAGGCTGAGGCAGGAGAATGGCGTAAACCCAGGAGGCGGAGCTTGCAGTGAGCTGAGATCCGGCCACTGCACTCCAGCCTGGGCGACAGAACGAGACTCCGTCCCAAAAAAAAAAAAAAAATAGAATACCTGGGGAGCTTTTATTAAAAAATACTGATGCCCAGGGTCCCACCAAAGGCATTTAAATCAGAATTTCTGAGACTGGAGCTAGAACTTTACGGATTTTGTTTTGTTTGCTTTTAATTTTTTTATAGAATCAGCGTTTTTAAAAGATCTCTAGGTGATTCTAATACACAGTTAGGATTCAAAACCCTTGGGCTGTCCCATTCTTCCACCTTCATTTCCTTTTTTTGACAACTGTTATATGGAAACAGCTACTGCTTAGGAAGCCTCTTCCTAAGCCTCTTCCACCTGATTTGGGAATGCCCTGTGAAGGAGAAAGAATTGGATGCCAGGTTTGAAAAACAGCAGGAAAGTCTCTTAGTGGAAGCTGATGGAGGTGGCCTGAGAGAGGGTATCAGGTTTAAGACATATCTAGGCCAGAACAAGAGTACACAATGTCAATATGTTTTCGGTCACTGCCTGCTAGCAACCTGGTAATGGGTTAGGAATGACAGGCAGAAGAAAAGAATGGAAGATATGTCCCCTGAAACAGATGTTGCAAACTGACAGCCCATGGGTCAGATGTGGCTCACAAAAGTGTTGCCTGCATGTGTGTGTGCACATACACAGGTATGTGTAGTATGTGTGTTTTGTTCACTGAAGTCAAGGTTTACATAAACAAATATTTCTACCTACAAATTATTCACATCTGGAAAAAAGGTAAGAGAATTTAACACACATCCTTGGTATATTAAATTCTGAAAGTTTACATTTTTCTTCCAACAGTCTTATAGCTTCACTGAGAAATTGAACTCTAAAATATGCATACAAATAAATACAAGAAAATATACATAAACCATCAATTAAACTTATTTGTTACTGATGATATCAGGGAGAAAATCCCTTTCTTTCTTTCTTCCTTCCTTCCTTCCTCCCTCCCTCCCTCCCTCCCTTCCTTCCTTTCTTTTTCTTTCTTTCTTTCTTTTTTCCTTTTGTGAGACAGGATGTCACTCTGACGTCCAAGCTGGAGTGCAGTAGTGCAATCACAGTTCACTGCAGTCTTGATTTCCCAGGCTCAAGTGAACTTCCTACCTCAGCCTCCTGAGTAGCTTGGGCCACAGGCACCTGCCACCATGCCGGGCTAATTTTTGCTTTTTTTTTTTTTGAAGAGATGGGGTTTTACTATGTTGCCCAGGCTGGTCTCTAACTCCTGAGCTCAAGCGATCTGCCTGCCTCGTCCTCCCAAACTGCTGGGATTACAGGCGTGGGCCACCACAGCTGCCCGTTTCTTTTTTTTTTTTTTTTTTTTTTTTTTTTTTTTTTTTTTTTGAGGCGGAGTCTTCACTCTGTCGCCCAGGCTGGAGTGCAGTGGCACCATCTCGGCTCACTGCAAGCTCCGCCTCCCGGGTTCGCGCCATTCTCCTGCCTCAGCCTCCCGAGTAGCTGGGACTACAGGCGCCCACAACCGCGCCCGGCTAATTTTTTGTATTTTAGTAGAGCCGGGGTTTCACCGTGTTAGCCAGAATGGTCTCGATCTCCTGACCTCGTGATCCGCCCGCCTCGGCCTCCCAAAGTGCAGGGATTACAAGCGTGAGCCACCGCGCCCGGCCTGCCCGTTTCTTTTTAACAACACTGAGAATTAACATACAAAATGGGGAGTCTATAGGCTTACACTGAATAATAATATCTGGAATTAGCACAGTATTCATAAGTAGTACTTAATAAATACCCTTAACTATAATTTACTGCTTCCTAACAACAGATTGTTTTTAATTGGGCATACTGCTTTTTAAAAGTTGGAATGTGTTCCCAATATTTAAAATAAGGAAATTTTATATGAAGATCCAGATCTGGGGCCTTTCTTAAAAACTAGTAGCTTTGATTCTCACAAGGTAACAATTGGCAGGAAGTGAATTGCAGTTGTTACCTCTCCCTCCCCACTGTCTCCCAAAAGGAACACACCCAAAGGAATACACCACACATTCTCTGGCTTGCCCCAGCAGACACCTGGAAGGCAGTTTAAGAGAGTGGCTAACAGTGTAGACTCTGGAGTCAGAGTGCTCTGTGTCCAAAGGTTACTTCCATCTGGCACTGTTGAATGGTGTGACTTAGGTAAGTTATTTAACATTTCTGTGCCCCAGTCTCTTTTTCTGAAAATCAGGGCTCATAATAAAACCTACTTTACAGGATCATTAAAAGGATTAAGCAAGTGAGCTAATACATACGAAGACCTTAGCCCAGTGCTTAGCCAAAAGGTAGGCACTCAGTATATGTTAGGCATTGTTATTTGAATGCAGTACAACAGCAGTTAAGAGCACGTGCACTGGCAGAAAGACAAAAACCACATGTTCTCATTTATATGTGGAATCTACAACAATGGAACTCACAGAAGCAGAAAGGAGTTATCAGAGACTGGGGCACCGGGGGAATGAGGAGATGTTAATCAAAGGTTACAAAGCTGCAGTAAGACAGGAGGAATAAATGATAAGTATTTAAGGTGATAGGTATATAATTTAGATTGATTCTATCATTCCACACTGTATGTGATATGGTTAGATATTTGTCCCCTCCAAATCTCATGGTGAAATGTAATCCCCAGTGTCAGAGGTGAGGCCTGGTGGAGGTATTTCCGTCTTGGAGGCAGATACCTCATGAATGGCTTACAGCCATTCCCTTGGTGATGAGTGAGTTCTAGCTCACCCTCAGTTAGTTCACACAAGATCTGTTGTTCAAAAGTCTGGGACTTCCCCCTTCTCTCTCCTGCTTGTTCTCACCAAGTGATACGGCAGGTTCCTCCTTTTAAGTTTTCTGAGGTCTGCCAGTGTCATGTTGCTTGTACAGCCTACAGAATCATGAGCCAAAATAAAACTCTTTGTTTATAAATTACCCAGCATTAGGTATTGCTTTACAGCAATGCAAATGGACTAATGCACCATACATATATCATAACATCATTATGTGTCCCATCATTGTATACAATTATAATTTGTAAAAAAAATTTAAAAATCAAAAGAAATCCATCAAAAACAAACAAAAAAGAACATGTGCATTGGAGTCAGCACCAAAATCCCAGGTCTAGAAAGTACTAGCTATGTAGCCTTAGAGCAAGTTACTTACTATTCTTCAGTTTCCTCCTCTGTTAAATGGGGACAGCAATGATATCCACCCTGTAGCATTGCTGTGAGAGGACTAAATAAGATAAGGTTTGTAAGGTGCTTGGCACAGAGTAAATACTCAATACAGGTTACCTATTATTGTGGTTCCTATCCATCCAGAAGATGAGATTAGCACACAGGACACGGGCCAGGAAGATCAAATCGAGAGGCGGGTTGAGTGGTGGATAAACTAAAAAGACTATGAGGAGTAGGAGATGATGAGAAAGTTTTAAAGCACATTTGGGCTGGGCGCAGTGGCTCATACCTGTAATCCCAGCACTTTGGGAGGCCGAGGCAAGCAGATCACCCAAGGTCAGGAGTTCAAAATCAGCCCGGCCAACATGGTGAAACCCTGTCTCTACTAAAAATACAAAAATTAGTTGGGCGTGGTGGTATGTGCCTGTAATCCCAGCTGCTGGGGAGGCTGAGGCACGAGAATCGCTTGAACTCAGCAGACAGAAGCTGCAGTGAGCCAACATCACACCACTGCACTCCAGCCTGGGTGACAGAGTAAGACTCTGTCTCAAATAAATAAAAATAAAAGTAAAAAATAAAGCACATTTTAAGGCCAGAGCAAACATTAGGGACTTGCTTCAGAGGCTGACTCTTAGGAGTCAAAGAAATGTACCCATTTAATCTGCCACATGCCCAAGTGTGCTGGGAACCTGTTCCATAAACCTACACCCCTTGAAAGGCTACCTACCTTCTTTACAACCCATGATGTGACCAACATGATACACTGTGTTTTTAGACATCCAAGATAATTAAAGCACTAAAAATATGGCTCCATAGATATGAATGTTCCTGAAACTGACAGATAGGACAAGTAATGGAAGCAGAAATAACAGTGCAGAAGCAGCACTGCTGTTCAACCTCTCTCTGCCTGGCCTCTGACACGGTAATCAAAACACATGCAGAAGAGCTGCATTTTCAGCGGGGTGGTGACACTTACGCATTAACAGATATCAGACTTTAACAACCACAAGATTTGGAAAGAGAAAAGCAGAAGTCTTCCTCCTGCTTCTCCACTTCTGGCATCCTCAGAATCCCGGGCAGGAATCACTGATAATTTATTATGAGAGGGCTGATATCCAATTCACCAAGGATATCTGGGAGACAAGTATGATCATAAAGAACCCAAGGCAGATAAAACTCACATCTTAATTATCCATACATTCTTGCCTAACAACACTTGTTGCACATCAACCCACAAATTATCTAAAGGAAAATTTTAATCTCAGTGAGACATCCCCCCATGCCTTTGAATCCCCTATGTCCTCAGATGTATGTTCTTGGAATACAAATTCATTTTAATATTACACTAGGAAAAACAATAAGAAAAAGCCTACAGGCCAGGCACGATGGCTCACGCCTATAATCCCAGCACTTTGGAAGACCAGGGTGGGTCGATTACTTGAGCCCAGGAGTTTGAGACCAGCCTGGCCAACATGGTGAAACCTCGTCTCTACTAAAAATACAAAAATTAGCTGGACATGGTGGTGGGTGCCTGTAATCCCAGCTACTCAGGAAGCTGAGGCAGGAGAATATCTTGAACCAGAGAGGCAGAAGTTGCAGTGAGCTGGGATCGCGCCACTGCACTCCACACTCCACACTCCAGCCTGGGAGACACAGTGAGAGTCTGTCTCCAAAAAAAAAAAAAAGAAAAGAAAAAAAAGAAAAAAAGAAAAGAAAAAGAAAAAGGCTACAAAACAAAAACTAATGTGGTATCTAAAGGCATGTGAAATTCTAAAAAATATTTTTCCAGTTTTGCTGAAATTTTCCATAGTTGTGGTCCATGCACTGTATTACTAAATTTGCATATGCTGTGGGAATTAGCCACAGCAAAATTTTAGGTCCAGGTTGTTTTGACCTTGTTTCCAAGAATGCCCCAAAGCCTCCTCTCTTCCATAATACTCAGCTGGTGCTCAACTCAGCAAGTGGGAAAGAAGTAAACTAGAACTAGAAAAGTAGATCTGCCAAAAACATTTAATGATTCATTCTGAGGTCAAGTGCTAATGATCTGTGGATTAGCATGACTAATGGAAAGCTGGCTGTAACCCACATTTATGAAGTGCTATGCCATTCAGGAAAGGGCAACAGCCAAAATCAGGCTGGATGGTCAGTGTTGAGATAGCAATGGACTGTATTCAGAAAAGAATCTGATAACTGGTGTTAGCATCTTCTCCGCCTTCCCCAGTGTTCAGAAAAGGGAAGCCAGCACTAGACTTCTAAATCAGTACTTCTCAAACTTTAATGGGCATACAGATCACCTGGGGATCTTATTAAAATTCAGATTCCTATTGAGTAGGTCTGCAGTGAGACCTGAGCTTCTGCATTTCTAACAAGCTCACAAACGCTGCTGACACCTCTGGTTCATGCATCCATGCTTGCAGTAGAAAGAGTCTAAAGCAGGGGTCAGCAACCTATGGCTCAGAGGTCTGTCTATGAACAACCTGTGAGCTAAGAATGGTTTTTAGATTTTTTTTTTAATGGTTGGGAAAATAAATCAAAATAATACTTCATGACACATGAAATTGTATTAAATTCAAATTTCTGTGTCCACAAATGAAGTTTTTTCCTGGTACACAGACATACTTGTTCATTTACATATATTCTATGGCTCCTTTCTAGCTGAGGTGAATATTTGCAACAGAGGCCATATAATCCACAAACCTAAAATAGCTGGAGGCCTTTCCAGAAAACAAGCTAACAACCCTTGATCTGAAGTATTAATGAAGGGGATTATACTGTATTCACAGAGAGAAGGGCTTTGAGTATCATTACATAGAGAGAAGGGCTTGAGACAGCTTGCCCTTCCTTCTGCTGAGACTGGGAGGGGTCAGAGAACTGAGTAGTAAAGCCGGTGCACCCCATGCAGGTACAGCACCCCCGACAGGTAAGCAATCAAAAGGAAGACCTGAGTGAGAGGTATCTCTGGACCCACTTGGAGCAGCAGTGCCAAAGACAACTGATAAGGACCTGCACGTGATGGCCGCCTCTGGGGGACCAAAGAGCAAGAGAAAAGATGAAACCACTAAGAACTAAGGATCTGGCCCTCTCCTGATTTTCCAGCACCAAAAAAAAAAAAAAAAAAAAAAAAAACCAAAAAACAAAACAAAACAAAAAAAAGCCCAGGACTCTTTAATGATCTCCTGGGAGATTGCAGGAAACCCTCAGAATAGCCAAGATATGATTCCCTGTCCATATACCATGTTGGGGGCTCTGAGAAGATTCCATTTAATTTATAGAAAAAAGAAGCAGGGCCGGGCGCAGCGGCTCATGCCTGTAATCCCAGCACTTTGGGAGGCCGAGGCAGGTAGATCACCTGAGGTCAGGAGTTCAAAACCAGCCTGGTCAATATAGCGAAACCCTGTCTCTACTGAAAATACAAAAATTATCCAGTAGCAGGCGCCTGTAATCCTAGCTACTCGGGAGGCTGAGGCAGGAGAAGAGCTTGAACCTGGGAGGCAGAGGTTGCAGTGAGCTGACATCACACCACTGCACTCCAGCCCAGGTGACACAGTGAGACTCTGTCTAACAAAAAAAGAAAAAGAAAAGAAAGAAAAAATAAAGAAACAGGAAACAGGCAGGGCAAGGTGGCTCACGCCTGTAATCCCAACACTTTGGGAGGCCAAGGGCAGGCAGGTCGTTTGGGTCCAGGAGTTTGAGACCAGCCTGGGTAACACAGCAAAACCTGGACTCTACAGAAAAAAAAAAAAAAAAAATTAGCCGGGCTCAGTGGCTCAAGCCTGTAATCCTAGCACTTTGGGAGGCCGAGGCGGGCGGATCACCTAAGGTCAGGAGTTCAAGACCAGCCTTGCCAACATGGTGAAACCCTGTCTCTACTAATTAGCCGGGCGTGGTGGCAGGCACCTGTAATCCCAGCTACTCAGGAGGCTGAGGCAGGAGAATCACTTAAACCTGGAAGGCGGAGATTGCAGTGAGCCAAGATCAAGACAGAGCAAGACTCTGTCTCAAAAAGAAAAAAAGAAAATAGCTGGGACGTGGTGGCTGGTGTGTGTCTGTAGTCTCAGCTACTCGGGAGGATGAGGTGGGAGAATCACCTGGCCTCAGGAGACGGCTGCTGCAGTGAGCCGTGATTGCACCACTGGGTGACAGAGTGAGACAGAGACCGGGCACAGTGGCTCATGCCTGTAATCCCAGCACTTTGGGAGGCTGACGCAGGAGGATTGCTTGAGTCTAGGAGTCCAAGATCAGCACAGACAACATAGAGAGGCCCCGTCTCTGCAAAGAATTTTAAGAATTAGCCGGGCGTGGTGGCGCACGCCTGTAGTCCCAGCTACTCGGGAGGCTAAGGTGGGAGGATCACTTGAGCAACTTCAATTTATTTCTCACAGTTCTAGAGGCTGAGAAGTCCAACCAAGATCAAGGTGCTGGCAAGGTAGGTTTCATTCTGAGGCTTCTTCTCTTGGCTTGCGGGCAGCCACCATCTTGCTATGTGCTCACATGACCTCTTCTTCGCGCACAGACACACAGAGAAAGAGGGAGAGAGAGGGAGAAAGAAAAGAAGGGAGGGGGAGAAAAGGGGGACAAAGAGGGAGGAAGGTGAAGGCAGGAAAAGGAGGGCAAAGTGGAGCTGGGGAGGAAAGAAAGGAGGGAGGCACAGAGAGGGAGGAAGGAAGACAAAGAGAAAGGTGCTCCCATGCTCTCTGGTGCCTCTTCTTATAAGGACAGTAATTCTATTGGATCAGGGGTCCAAACATTACTTCATTTAGCTATAATTCAGTTCTAAAGACTTTATCTCCAAATACAGTCACATTGGAGGTTAGGGCTTCAACATATGAATGGGGGTGGGGGGTGGGAAGGGACACAATTCAGTCCATAGCGTTGGGCTTGGTGATGTGGACTAAAAACTCATACCTGCTATGCCCATTTATATTCCTGATCTAATGAATAAACAGATAAGGTGACTAACCTCTGGTCTGATTTGACCTGAGGACACAAAAAAGAACCCTAATCTCAAGTCAGCTACTCCACTAACCTGTCACTGGCCCCCAAACCCAATATCAGAATTATTCCTTTAAGAGAAAGTTACTGAAATCAAAGGTCCAGGTCAAAATATAAATTCATTAAAGAGAAGAGCTACCCCTCCCCAGACAGCAGAGGAAATTCCCTAGGAGGTCTGGGGGCCCAGCCCAATGTGTCCTGGACGGAAAATTGAGCGTTGTAGCTAAGAGTGTGGACTGCCATGTACTCAGCTTTTTGCCCTTGGGCAAGTCATTTAACCTCACTGTGCCTTAGTTTTCCATCCACAAAATGTGGATAAAAATAGTAAACCACCTCTTAGGGTTGTTGCGAAGATTAAACTAATTACTATGTAGTAAGCTCTTCTAATAGAACCTGATACATAGTAAGCATTTGATGGGTGTTAGCTATTATTTTATCTTAGAGATTTGAGGACATTTTGCATTCTACTCCAGAGTATGTTCAAGTTAGTTGCCACCAAGAAAAAGTGACAGTCCAGGAAGAGGCAATACAATACGCCATGCTACACTGCCACATACATTCAGAATTGTACATTCAGAAATGAAGCCAGGGCCAGGCGTGGTGGCTCACACCTGTAATCCCAGCATTTTGGGAGGCCAAGGTGGGCAGAATACCTGAGGTCAGGAGTTTGAGACCAGCCTGGCCAACATGGTGGAACCCCGTCTCCACTAGAAATACAAAATTAGCTGGTCATGGTGGCACGTGACTGCAACCCCAGCTACTCAGGAGGCTGAGGCACTAGAATCGCTTGAATCCAGTCAACATGGTGAAACCCTGTCTCTACTAAAAATACAAAAATTAGTTGGGCATGGCATGGTGGCCTGCACCTGTAATCCCAGCTACTCGGGAGGCTGAGGCAGGAGAATCGCTTGAACCCAGGAAGTGGAGGTTGCAGTGAGCTGAGATCGTGCCATTACACTCCAGCCTGGGCATCGCATCGAGACTATCTCAGAAAAAAAAACAAAAACAAACAGGAATGAAGCCAGGCTGGGTGTAGTGGCTCATGCCTATAATCTTAGCACTTTGGGAAGCCGAGGAGGGTGAATCACCTGAGGTCAGGAGTTCAAGACCAGCCTGGCCAACATGGTGAAACCCCATCTCCACTAGAAATACAAAAATTAGCCGGGCATGGTGGTGCATGACTGTAACTCCAGCTACTCCAGAGGCTGAGGCACGAGAATCACTTGAACCCGGGAAGCAGAGGCTGCAGTGAGCTGAGATCATGACACTGTACTCCAGCCTGGGTGACAGAGCAATACCCTGTCTCAAAAAAAAAGAAGAAGAAAGAAAAAGAGAGAAAGAAGGAAGGAAGGAAGGAAGGAAGAAAGGAAGGAAGGAAGGAAGGAAGGAAGGAAGGAAGGAAGGAAGGAAGGAAGGAAGGAAGGAAGGAAGGAAAAAGAAAAGAAAAGAAAAGAAAAGAAAAGAAAAGAAAAGAAAAGAAAAGAAAAGAAAAGGAAAGGAAAGAAAAGAAAAGGAAAGGAAAGGAAAGGAAAGGAAAGGAAAGGAAAGAAGAAAGGCAAGGACAACCTTTGGAAAGACAGAAGAGACACTGAGGAACAGAAATCAGGCAAAGGAAGGTGATCTGAGAAAAATCTAGATCTTGGAGTGTTGTCCAGAAAGGTCTAATGTAGATAAAAACAACTGGGGCAGTGTGGAGGCGGTGTAAGGGCAATGGGCCCCTGGGAAGAGAGGAGTGCTTTGAGGCTGCTGAAGACCTTTCTTGTGAGTTCCAGTTTCTGAGTTTCTCTGGGGCAGAAAGATCTTTCATCAGTCCCAACCCAGACCTGCTCTATCCCAAACAGGGGCAAGAGCTTTGCCTAAAATATCTAGAATACCAGGGAGTTTGAAAAAACAAAAAAAAAAAAAGAAAGGCCGTTTTCTCTTCCCTGAACAAAGCAATGCAATGCAGAAATAGCAGCTGAGACACTCTCGTCCTTCATTCAGAAACAACAAAGGAAATTATCCTTAGGAGACACAAACCCATGTACAATAGACTAATGGGCAAAATAGTTGCCAGGCTGTAGGCCCTTCACTCAGTATGCAAATAAGTTGAACAGAAGGGAAGAAAGAATCAAAAACAGCTGTTCTGTTTTCTTTCTCCCTGTGTTGACCAGGAGAAGACGATTTTTCAAGTGGTTACAATAAATAAATAAACAAACAAATAAATAAATAACTCTATAGCTGTATGCTCCTGCTGCAAAGGCAGCCTCCACACTTAGATTTCTTATTGTTCCATCATCCTGAATACACATAATTATTCTAGGTCTGGTATTTTCTGTTCTGCACAAACAGCTGAGTATCTTTCTGAACTTTTGTCCTATACCGCAAGGACCTACCAAAAATAAAACCCATAGAATAGCAGGAAGTGAAAGGATGCTTTCATGTCTAGTGCAAAATTTTCAGGGGGGAGGCTCTGCCCCCACTATGCACATGAGCACAAAGACCCCTGCACACACACACTCTCAAACACACACACACACGCTCACACACACACACTCCTCAAGAGCTATATACTTCCCTCAGGACTTGAGAAAGGAACATAATTACAGATCCTCAAACTCCTTCCACTGCATCATGCTTTGGCTGTACTGTAGGGATGTAGTCGCCGCCCACACACAGCCTGGAAAGCAACCGGCTCGCCTTAGAACTGCCTCAAGAGCCATATGTGCATCGGCTGCAAAGCCAAATATGATTTCCTCCTGGGCACATGATTCAATATATGTTTTGCACAGGCAGGCATGGACGTGAAAGTCATTTTTCAAGAACTCAGATCCTCAGATATACATAGTTATACACATAGCAGTGCTATGGAACTCGCTATTGAAAGGGGGACATCTTGTGGATTATCTGAGAATTCAGCATTTCTGGAAGGTAGGCCAGTAATAGGAATTTTTCAAGCAATGCCTATATGCCAGGCACAACACTAACCACTTTACATTGATTATCTCCCTGATCCTCGGAGTGAACCTGGGAAGTAGGGGATGTTTTTGCCGGTTACACAGATAAGGAAACTGAAGCTTTGGGAGACTAAATAATTCACCCAAAGCCTCACATCTAATAAGTGGAACAGCCAGGATTCAAACTCAGGTTTTATTGGCTTGAAAGTTAACCTGCTCTCTTTATGTTATCATACTATCAATATGCTTAGCTGGAGTGTGAGAATTGGCACTGCCAGGTCATTGGTTAAGAGTGTGGGCTCTGGCGCCACACTGCTTGAGCTTGATTCCAGCTCTGCTGGCTATCCTTGACAGGAGACATATCCAGATGACCCTGTTGGCTCATTTCCTCCTCTTTTTTGGTAGTTTCACAGAGAGCTGGTTCAGCAGCACTGAGCCTGTCTTCAAGATATAAAAAGGCCTTTGGCTAACACCACCATTCCTGGTAGGCAAGGCTGTTCCTAGGGCCTTAAGTTATGCAGATCCTGGCCCTCCATAGGACTGTTCCCTAGTGGTCCCCGGGACGGAGAATCCCTTGATACAGCTCCTGACCCTTAAAAAAAAACTAGATGTCCCCTAGTCTCTCTTAGGCTAAACTAAATATATAATACAAGTTGGGGACAGGGTTCAATCTCGCTCATGGAGTGCTCTCTCCCAAATCTAGTGTGCTGGCCTGGGAAGACACTGCCCCTGCTGGAACCTTGGTCACAGGGCATACAGAACATCTCTGGCGTGTGCTGTCGAATACTGTTCCAAGGACTGCATGTACTCTGCTGCTTGTTTGTAAATACCACCCACATAGAAACCCCCTGCTATATCTGCACTTTGTGCTACTAGTGGTTTGCGTCCATGGCCCCCTTGCATGACGAATCTTGGACACATTACAGTTGAACACCACAGGGGTTGGGGTGCCCACCCCCAACAGTCAAAAATCCATGTATAAGTTTTGACTCTCCCAAACCTTAACGAATAGCCTACTGTTGACCAGAAGACTTACTGATAACATAATTTTGTATGTTACATTATATACTGTATTTTTTCTTTCCTTTTCTTTCTTTTTTTTTTTTTTTTTTTTTTTTTTTTGAGACAGAGTCTCACTCTGTCGCCCAGGCTGGAGTGCAGTGGCACCATCTCAGCTCACTGCAACCTCCACCTCCCAGGTTCAAGTGATTCTCGTGCCTCAACTTCCGAAGTAGCTGGGATTACAGGCATCCGCCACCACATCTAGCTAATTTTTGTATTTTTAGTAGAGACAGGGTTTCACCACATTGGCCAGGCTGGTCTCGAACTCCTGATCTCAAGTGATCTGCCTCCCTCAGCCTCCCAAAGTGCTGGGATTACAGGCATGAGCCAATGCACCCCGCCTATACAGTATTCTTATAATAAAGTAAGCTAGAGAAAAGACAATGTTATCAATAAAATTATGGCTGGGCATGGTGGCTCATGCCTGTAATCCCAGAACTTTGGGAGACCAAGTGGGGAGGATTTCATGAGCTCAGGAGTTCAAGACTAGCCTGGGCAACATAGAAAGACTTCGTCTCTACTAAAAATTTTTTTAAAAAAACAAAAACAGCCAGGTGTGGTGGCAGGTGCCAAACTACTCAGGAGACTGATGTGGGAGGATCACTTGAGCCCAGGAGATGGAAGCTGTAGTGAGCCATGATGGCACTGCACTCTAGCCTGGGTGACAGAGTGAAATCCTGCCAAGAAAGAAAGAAAAAGAAAGAAAGAAGGAAGGAAGGAAGGAAGGAAGGAAGGAAGGAAGGAAGGAAGGAAGGAAGGAAGGAAGGAAGGAAGGAAGGAAGGAAGGAAGGAAGGAGGGAGAGAGAGAGAAAGAAAGAAAGAAAGAAAGAAAGAAAGAAAGAAAGAAAGAAAGAAAGAAAGAAAGAAAGAAAGAAAGAAAGAAAGAAAGAAAGAAAAGAAAGAAAGAAAGAAAGAAAGAAAAGAAAAGAAAAGAAAAGAAAAGAAAAGAAAAGAAAAGAAAAGAAAAAAGAAAGAAGGAAGGAAGGAAGGAAAAATTATAAGGAAGAAAAATATACTTCCTCTTCATTTAGTGAAAGGGGATCATCATAAAGGTTTTTATCCGTCCTATCTTCATGCTGAGTAGGCTGAGAAGGAGAAAGGGAAGGGTTTATCTTGCAGTCTTAGGGGTGAGAGAGGTGAAAGAAAATCCATGTCAACCAGTGCAGTTTAAACCCATGTAGTTCAAGGGTCAACTACATACAGAGCTTATAGTGCCTGGCCCAAAGTAAGCACTCAGTAAACATTAGCTGTTAGTATAGCTCTACTCAGAGTAGAAAAGGATCTTAGAGGTCACTGAGTTCAGGCCTCTCACTTTATAGATAAGGAAACAGAGGCCTAGAAAATAGAAGAAAGTTTGAATGAGGGGACACAACCACTTAGTGGTAGGATGAAACAAAAGCCCAGATCTTTCTCTCCAAGTCCAGCGTGATTTAAAATGTTGGCATATAAACAGAGCTGTATAAAGTGAGTCTGATATTAAGCATCCTAGGAGTGCCAACTATTTTTTTAAAAATCCTTAATGAGTCATTTTGGAATGTGATAAGCACCTGTCATTTACCCTTTCCTCTAACCTGCCAGATCTTCCTCATCCTCAGAAGCCCAGCTCAAAACATCACCTCTAAGAAGTCTATCCTCTCTTCAGTCTCACTCTCCTCCCTTCTTCTCTGAATTCTTGCAGGACTTGTCATCCCTGCCATACCATTTAGCACTTAATACTCTCTTGTATTCTTTTGTAATGTTTCATGTTGTTAATCTCATCTGTCCAGCTAGAATGTAGGTTCCCCAAGGGTAGGGAGCATTTCCTCTTTGTCTGTAGTGCTAAACAGAGAGCTGGACGTACACAATGCCAAAACACACATGATTCATTCAGGCGCTCATTCAGGATGGTCCTTAGATACTGGGGCTGGATTTTAGGCAGTGTTTATAGAAGTTTCCCCCAATTCCCACAAAATTCTCTTTTTGTGGAAACTCTGCCCATACAATGCTTTTCAACAGTTTCAAAGTCAAATGTGTCAGGCACTATTTCTAGCGTTTTACATATATTAATTCATTAAATCTAAAGATTTACTAAGGTCGGTATTACTATTATCTCCATTTTCCAAATGGGAAAACAGGTTCAGAGTGGTAACACACAGCTAGTAAGTGTGTGATCCTGATTTTGAATCCGAAATGAGGATTCAATCTCATGCATTCTGGGCCCAGTGTGGTGGCTCACACCTGTAATCCCAGCACTTTGGGAGGCCGAGGCAGGCAAATCACTTGAGGGCAGGAGTTTGAGAACAGCCTGGTCAACATGGTGAAACCCCCTCTCTACTAAAAATACAAAAATTAGCTTGGCGTGGTGGTGCACACCTGTAATCCCAGCTACTCAGGAGGCTGAGGAGGGAGAATCTCTTGAACATGGGAGGCAGAGGTTGCAGTGAGCAGAGACTGTGCCACTGCACTCCAGCCTGGGCAACAGAGCAAGACTCCATCCCCCACCAAAAAAAAGACTGTGATCTCATGCAATCTGGCCCCAGAGCCCAGGCCTTTAACCAATCTTCTGCAACGCCTCTCCACCCTCACAGTGATCCTCAGTGGTGTGTGTGCCACCTCTCTTCTCCAAAGGGGAAAAGAAAATATTTTTCATGGTAATAAAACAAATGAGAAAAATCAACCCCCTGAAGTTACAGTACAACTACACAATGCCATGAGAACTGAAAAGGGAAAATAAGCCGTCCAATCTGACTGCCGTAAGGGAGCACTTGTTAAATGCCAGCTACTCTGCACTTCACATACACTGTCTCTTTTAGTCCTTACAACAACGCTGCAAGGTTGATGTTATTATCTCCACTTTTCCAATGAAGAAATGGAGGTTTATAGCATCCACGAGAGAGATCTAGTTAAGAGGTAGAGCCTGAATATGAATCCAGATATGCCTGCCCCCAAAACTAGCGCTCTTCAACACTATGCCATCCTCATGATTTGAGTCTGTATAGGCATAGGAGATATGAGGTCATGTTTTAACTCTAAAGAAAAGAGAGTCTGAGTATGATTTTCATCACTCTGGACAGCCGCAGAGGCAGGGTCAGCAGACAGGGGACCAGAATAAACAAGAGCTATGCAGTCACTAAAAATCAAAAGCTTGTAGCACATAAGAATTCTGGTTCAGATACAATGACGGCAGTGTGAAGACATGCCCTGGCCATCAGGGCATCATAGAGCAGTGGTTCTCAAAATCGAGTGGGCCTCAGCATCCCGTAGAGGCCACGGCATGGCGCAGGTTGCTGTGTCCCTATCCCAGGGTTTCTGATTCACTACGTCTCAGGTAGCACCAAAGAATTTGCATTTCTGACCAGTTCCCAGGTGATGCTGATGCCAAAGGTCCTGGGACCACCCTTAGAGATTCACTTTATGAATCACAGAGGAGATTCTGAGTAGGAGACAAAGCCAGCTCGGAGATTATCCAACATCATGTACTGGGCCCTACGTGCTTCTCAGTCTCTCTACTTTACACTTGCAAGCTCGGTCCTACTTCTATTTAAAGGATCAATCCTGACTAAAAGCAACGACTTAAAGAGCTTCCCTCATAAATAGCCTGGGTATTTGCAAAGCAAGCTGCACTGAGAAATGAGTTTCCGTCTTAGTCTCAACTCCCGTTTCTTAGAATCTAACATCCTGATCATCTATAAAAGAAGTCCGGCTTGACTGATTGCAGACCCATCCAAGGATGGGGCTTTTACCTGATTTGTAGCTCCATAACTGATGTGCTGCTACTTATTGTATGGCACGCCTGGTGCTGACTGTGGGTCAAACATTCTAACTTCTAGGGACACTCGAGGCTACTTTTTCCCATACCAAGAACTCTGCATATTGATCAAGGTGTCCTGAGCACCACAAAATGGGACTATGTTAGTAGTATCCCCTTATGGTTGATATAGAAGATCAGGCTTAGACAATCCTCCTGCTGGAGGCCTTTGGAAGGCCAAGAGGAAGAGGGTAGGGTTCAAGGAGTCAAAGCATGAGTCACTTACATTTGCTCTTCTCTAAATCTTTAGGACAATCTCTCTCTCTCTCTCTCTCTCTCTCTCTCTCTCTCTCTCTCATCATTTCTCTTCCCTTCTGCCATTTTGGAATAGTAGGAACCAAAGGTTAAACAAATGGGAACAGGAGGACACTGAAGGGAAAAAGAGGCCTAGAGTAGCCTGTCTCCAGTAGGGGCTCCATGCTAAAGCAAGAGAAGAGTTCTCAAGGCAAATCAATGGTTGAGGCCAGCTCTCCCAGAGTCATATAGTACAGGAGTTTGGAAACCAAAACAATTAGTGAAGACTCTGCCTTTGCTAGTGGTGTCCTCTCTGTGTTTTCAATCACTTAGGGCCCTGGCAGAACAAAAGCATTAGGAGACTAGAAATGACTTGAAAACCAGATGGTAACCAGGTGTAGTGGCACATGCCTGTAATACCAGCTGCTCAGAAAGCTGAGGTGGGAGAATTGCTTGAGTCCAGGCAGGATGAGGGTGCCAGGCAGGATGATACGCCATGATCGTATCACTGCACTCCAGCTTGGGCAACAGAGTGAGACCCTGTGTAAAAAAAAAGAGAGAGAGAGAGAAAAGAAAAGAAAAAGGCTGGGCACAATAGCTCAAGCCTGTAATCCTAGCACTTTGGGAGGCCGAGGTGGGTCGATCACTTTAGGTCAGGAGTTCGAGACCAGCCTGATCAACATGGTGAAACCCCATCTCTACTAAAAATACAAAAACTAGCTGGGTGTGGTGGCGCATGCCTGTAGTCCCAGCTACTTGGGAAGCTGAGGCAGGAGAATCGCTTGGACCTAGAAGGCGGAACTTGCAGTGAGCCAAGACTGCGCCACTGCAGTCCAACCTGGGTGACACAGTGAGATTCTATCTAAAAAAAAAAAAAAAGAAAGAAAACCAGATGGATTCTAGATATTTTGTGAAAGTAGCTCTGACAACCTAAGTGACATCTCTAAGCTTCAGTTTCCTCATCTTTGAAGTAGACATAGTAAACTATGTGACAGTGTCTCGCACATGGTAAGGGCTTTACAAGTGTTATGTATTGTTATTTCTCCATGCTTTTGGACTATATAGATGGGCCCCTGACTTGCTACGTGACATTCATCTTACTACTCTGGGTTTCAGTTGCTCTGTCAGCAAGAAATATAAATATCTGCACTACACACCTTACCCAGATGTAGTGAGAACAAAACTATGCAAATGTTTTGGGAAAAAAAAAAAAGATAAAAGCCCAATCTAAATGTCAAGTAGTAAGTAGTATTGTTACATGGGTTCTAGCAATCATTATTCTCATGACAAACAATTTGATAAAACAGTCAACCCAGCATTAGTCAGTATCATCCCCCAGTATCTCCATCAATCATCTTAAGACGACAGGTTTCTGAATTAGCTTGCAAGTCATCCTATGCTGTATTTCATAGAATTCTTAATTAACAACCTAATTAAACTAGAACTCCAGTTTCATTTACTGAAAACTGGGCAGCCCAAGTGGTGGGCAAAGTGCTATGAAATGAGGCTAAAGATGTAGGCAGGGTGGCTAGGTGCGGTGGCTCACTCCTGTAATCCCAGCACTTTGGGAGGTCAAGGCAGGTGGATCACCTGAGGTCAGGAGTTCGAGACCAGGCTGGCCAACATGGTGAAATACCGTCTCTACTAAAAATAGAAAAATTAGCTGGGCATGGTGGTGGGCACCTGTAATCCCAGCTACTCAGCAGGCTGAGGCAGAGAATTGCTTGAACCTGGGAGGCACAGGTTGCAGTGAGCCGAGATCGCGCCACTGCACTCCAGCCTGGGCAAGACAGCAAGACTCCGTCTCAAAAATAAATAAATAAATAAATAAATAAAATAAAATTGTGTTGATTTGTGGAAGGCTAATGGAATGTACCTACCTGCCTTCCCTTTTCCCTTCCACTTCCACTAATGGTAAACTGCAGCATTTCCAAAGAATGACATGTGTTCCATTAGTAGTACATGAGTTGATTTGAAATGACACCCAGATGAATAATGCACACACACCCACACACACATGCATGCACACACACACCCAAAACCCGTGATTTTCAAGATATCTTTGCTTAAGGAAAGGCTAAATTTTTTAATTTAACAGATGATTAAAAGAAAAAAATAACATAGGATATTAGAGGTGGTACCTAAATTACATATGACTGAATTTTGGCCTTACTAATCCAATGTAAAGTGCACAAAGGCTCTGAAACCAATAGACCAGGATTTTAATACCTAGTTTGCTACTTATAAGCTGTGTGCCCTTGCATGTTTCTTCATTTCTCTGATCCTCAGTTTTGTTATCTGTAAGTTAGGGATAACAAAATTGTTGAGAGGGCCCTAAAGAAAATAACAAATACACAGCCCCAAATACAGGACTTAAGCTCATAAGAGTTCAAAAAAAGTTATTTCCCTTCTTTTTCAGCCTAGTGGTTCTCTTTCACCTAAATCACTCATTGGATCTCAAAATTGAGCCCAAACAGAAACCACTCAGAACTCTGAGTAGGTGCTTTCAAGCTGACAGCATCAATGTTTAAAGTGCTGGGTACAGCAAATTTATATCAGTCCAGATAATTATGCTCAGATATATTAGGTATGAAGCGCATTTAGCTGAAGGTGCAGCCAGATGGAGAAAATTTCAAATTTGAGCTTGGCTCTGAAAAGGAAGTCACTGAATTCCCCTTCTCTTTGAAGCTTTCTCTGTTGATTTTCATCAGGCATTTTCATTTTTTTATGTGAGTTCACTAACACAAGATAGAAGCGATTTGCTTTTCAAGAAAACTTATCCACAGATGACACAAAGACATAAAGACCTGAAAGGAGAGAATTGTGCCCGCTTTGGACATTATAAGTCCCTTTGCAACAAATCAGAATAATAGCATACACATCGGTAGTGCTTCCCCATACATCAGCTCCATTCAATTCCACTTGCCTTGTAAGAGTCCAGGGAAACCTTTGCTGGTAGACCCTCTTACTCAAAACATCAAGAGATGCCACACTCCATTGAGAAAGCAGCGCTGAGAATTAGGTTGGCAGCTGGGTCTAATAAGCCAAGAAAAGAATCCAGAAGAGATCACGAAAACCTGTGAGGATGAGTGTAGATATTTATAAAAACAGAAACAATGCCAGGAATTAGATGGCCAGTCATAATGAGAGCAAGGTATCAGGGATAACAGTGGAAAGGAAGAACTGGACCTGGACAAATGAATAGGAGAAGTGCCATTTTCTCGGATGAGCTTAAAGGCCCTGGGACAAATATTTTTTGTTAAATATTCCTCCACTGTTTCCATTGTTTTCAGCATCCCAAAATGTCATGTGTAGAGTAGAGAGACAGAATAGCGGTGCATCACCCAGTAGTTTCTTGAGATCAGCCTTATGCAGCACCACTCAACTGTGAGCTTCTTAAGAGAAAGGACTGCATCTGATTTCATACCTTACCAGGATCAATTTGCTGGTCTCCTTTCCTCCCAACAGTCTCACTCTCTACTCCCATCATACACAACCAAATATACATCTCTAGCTGGATAGTGCATGGGCACTTCAAAGTCATTACATCCAGAGTTCAACTTATTATTCCACCTCAAGATAAATCTGCTCTTCTTCCTGTGTTGCCTATCTCAAACACATACCACCACCGCCAAATCAGTGGTTCAAGCCAGAAATTAATATTCAAATACCAAATATTCCTTCTCCTTTGTTTATCAATTCCAAGCAGTCATTAAAGTCCTCTCAACTCTACCTTCTAAATCTCAACCAATGTGTGGTTGCTTGGATTCCACCCCAGTCCTCTTGACTCAGGTTTTATAGGGACAGAATATGAAACCTTCTATTTTTTATAAGCTTTCCAGGAGATCAGATGGCTGATGGTCCAATGATCAGCTTAGAGAATCACTATTCTACTCCATCCCCTCCCTCTCTAGTCCCCCACCTGAACTCGGGAACTCATCATCTCTCTGCTATATATTTTAAGGTTCATGAGAACAGGAACCAAGTCTGTTTTGCTCACTATTGTATCTCCAGTGCATACTTAGCATAGTACCTGGCATATTGTATTCCTCCAATACATTTTTGTGGAATGCATGAATGAACTAGGGAAAGGAGGGGGCAGTAAAATATTCAGGATAAATGTTATATACCTTATTGCCATTCAGTTCAAAATTTCAGTTTAGCCAAGTGTATAGCTTACCCAGTCATAGCCCTTTCAAATCCCATTTTACTCAAGAATCTCAAAATTCCACGTATGTTGGTTAGGGTAATGCTAACTGCTGTAACAAAGAAGTCGAGTGACTTAACACAATAGAAATGCACTTCCTGTTCACCTAACAGTCTAGTTTGGGCACTCCTAGTCAGCAGATAACTTTTCAGATGGAAATATAAGAACCCAGGTTCCTTACCCCTTGTAGTTCTTTCAATTTCAACTCACTGATTTCCAAGGTTACTATGGTAAATTTTCATTTCAGAGATTGGCTGCACTCTTCAACTACACCAGAAGGGATAGGAGATTGTTTTCTAAGCAGAGAATGTCTCTGGGGAGCTTAGCGCAAAATGGAACCAAGGGACAGATGAGCTAAAGGTGCCAATTGGCTCACCTCTCCTAGTTTGCACTACATCTCCTTGCTGGCAAACTTGACTAAAACACCAAGTACAGTTATTTTCAAATGTGGGCTTTTGATCTCAGAGCTCTAAATCCTTCCTCTGGGGGATGTAATGGCCAAATGGCAGCTTAGCTAAGACAAAGAGTTTGCATCTGAAAGATACCCCCAGAAAGTTGCAATGGCACAAATTTCATCACCATCAGAGTTTTGCTGCCTGAACACACACGCAAAAAAAAAAAAAAAAAAAAAAAAAAATGTTTGGGTGTATTCGTGCCAATCTTCTAAACTATCATAGAAAACTTCTGGGAGCACAGACATTTAATCATGCTGGAATGGAATGGCTTTTGGGGACAGCATGTCTTTGGGTCTATTTCTATTCAAAGTCTTAAAGTGCTTCAAGTGCCTGCCTAGCTTGATGGATTAGGTACTGAACCCTGAGGCTCTTAAGGTCAATGATTTATGGCAGCTGAAAGCTGTGAAATGTCATTCTGCTGAGAGGGCCATGCAACATTCAGTCGATAGAAAATTAGCAGACACTTGAACACGTATTTTAGCACCAGCTGCGAGGCCCTCTAGAGATGTTCACCATATCCAGATGAAAGCTTCCCAGGAAGGACCATCAGACCCTCAACAGCAACCAGAGCCAAGACTGGCCTAGAGACATGTGATCTATTTTAAGATTGCAGAAAATGATGCAACCAATGGAGACCTCATTATAGATCCTCACCCCTTCTAAGGCCAGTGAATGAACAATGTTTGAAGGGGAGGGAAGAAATGAAAATGGATTATCAATGCAGACTCAACAACCATTCTTAAACCTCTTCAAGTCATTGAAGGAAAAGCCAGGTTCCATTCCTCAACCTGTCCTAGCTGGAGTGGATCCAGCGTCCACAGAAGCTTGAGTCAGAAATTGTAAGAGCCTTTCTCCTGGTATATGACACTGACATCTGCTCCCTCCTGGTATGTCACACTGACATCTGCTCCCACATCTGTGGAAGGAATCCAGGTCTTCCTGGATTATTCCCTCTTTCTGGGTTACTATGACCCTCACACTAGCATCACTGGTCCTTTAGCTCAGCTTTGCCTCCAGATTTGACTTCCTTAGGCTCCCTTCAATTTACAACCTGTTCTGGACTTGCTATTCTGGCTCAGTGTTCCCTCCAGCCCAAACTACAATTCTTCCCTTGGCTTTGAAAATCATGCACCACACTTTGGGGTTACTAGCCCTGGGCCCTGGTACTGGGGGACCAACTATTTGGGATGTTGGCTGCACCATTTCCCCACACAAAGGAACTGGACATCTCTCATTAGTATGCACAGAACATCTCACTGAGCACTTACCATCTATGATTGTCAGTGGCTGCCCCATCTCCAGCTGCCCCATCTCCACCCCATCTCAGCTGTCTGAAGTAAGCATTCAGCCATTTTTATGCTGCCCCATTCCACCTTGGCTGTTCCCTAGCACTAGGTCAAAGTGCCAGACATTTTCACAATATAATCAGGCACCAGGCCACCACTGTATTAATAACAATCTGCATAACAAATAATAATAACTGCATAACAAATAATCCAAACAGTTATCAGTTTACACAACAAACATCACAGTTTCTGAGGGTCAAGAATCTGCAAGAAATGTAGCTAGATGGTTCTGGCTGAGGGTCTCTCAAGGTACTGTGGTTGTAGGCTAAGACAGCAGTTACCTGAGGGTCCTAGAGAAGCTCACACTTGTGGTGCTAGAAGGAAAGTTCAGTTCCTCACCACATGGGCCACTTCATAGGGCAGCTCACATGACATGGCAGCTGGATTCCCCCAGAGCGAGTGCTCTGAGAGAAAGTCTCCAAAGTGGAAGCCACAGTCTTTTCATAACCTAATTTTGAGGTTGACATTCCATCACTTCTATTCATTAGAAACAATTCACTGACTGGACACAGTGGCTCACACCTGTAATCCCAGCATTTTGGGAGGCCAAGGCAGGCAGATCACCTGAGGTCAGGAGCTCGAGACCAGCCTGGTCAACATAGCGAAACCCCGTCTCTACTAAAAATACAAAAATTAGCTGGGTGTGGTGGCAGGTGCCTGTAGTCCCAGCTACTAGGGAGGCTGAGGCAGGAGAATCTCTTGAACCCGGGAGGCAGAGGTTGGGGCCAAGATCATGCCACTGCACTCCAGCCTGGGTGACAGAGCAAGATTCTGTCTCAAAAAAAGAAAAATAAAAAGGAAACAAGTCACTAAGACCAGGCCACATTCAAGGGGAAGGGAATGAGGTTTCATCTCCTAAAGGGAGGAGTAGCAAAGACTTTGGACACATATCATTAAAACTACCACAAACACCAAACACTTCCAGAAGGAAAGACAAGCGTTTCTTGGCCCTTTTCTTCTGCATCTGTCAGACACTCAAGTCATCTCCATTCTCTTCCGAGCTCTGGTGTCCAGTTGTGGGGAAAGTCTTTAATCATATTCCAGCCAATTTGTGGGTTCCAGCTACCTGCCTTACTTGCTGTCAGTACCACTTCCTATAGGCCGGGCCCTGGCTCTGCCTCTCCCTCCTTAGTCTGAGAGTCCCCTGTATTTACCTGATCTACATGTGAGGTGTTGCTCTACCTGCACTTCTATAGTAGGAACTGTATCATGCTCCCAGAGCAGATTCTGTGCACCTGCCGGAACTAAATGGGATTGGCCCGCCTCAGTTTGACTTCATTTCAGCTGCACAGCTCCCCTAGGAGCCACTTCTGCTGTCCCTGCCTTTCCCCAGCATTCTTGCCAAGATTCCCATTAACTTGGCCTCTTCATCCCCAGCTGGTGATGACAAGAATGCTGAACTAGATCCTTTCCTAATGAAAGCCCAATCTGCACTTCCCGAACACACAGAAAAATTGCAAGCCCCCAGGGGAAAAGGCCAGAGTGTAGATCCCCTTCCTGTCTGCCCAGAAATAGCCTTAAGACCCCCTCCTAGGCCTGAAAGAATAACAGGGACTATCGGGGAGGCAATTTCTTTATGTCTAAAAAAAAAAAAAGTCTTTTAAATTTATTAGTTTTAATTATCATGTTAAATTCTCTATACCAAAAGCCATAACATTCGATTTAGCTACTGATATCAGTCCTAAATGTATTCCCATTAGTGACATACGTATTCATATTTTGTCCCCTTTTTTTTTTTTTTTTTTGAGATGGAGTCTCATAGGCCAGGCGGGACTACAGTGGCACCATCTCGTCTCACTGTAACCTCCGCCTCCTGGGTTCAAGCGATTCTCCTGCCTCAGCCTCCTGAGTAGCTGGGATTACAGGCATGCGCCACGATGCCTGGCTAATTTTTGTATTTTTAGTAGAGACAGGGTTTCGCCATGTTGGCCAGGTTGGTCTCAAGCTCCTGACCTCAGGTGATCCACCTGCCTCGGCCCCCCAAACTGCTAGGATTACAGGTGTCAGTCACTGCGCCTGGCTGTATTTTGTCACATATTTATAAATGTGTACCTATTGTTTTTATTCTACCTTTTTCATTTATTATCAATTCAAATACTAATTTCCTTAACAGTATAGTCCCCACATTGGTGATTTTTAATGGTCATGGGCCAGCCTGGCCAACATAGTGAAACCCTATCTCTACTAAAAATACAAAAATTAGCCAGGTGTGGTGACACATGCCTGTAGTCCCAGCTACTCGGGAGGCTGAGGCAGAAGAATTGCTTGAACCCGGGAGGTGGAGGTTGCAGTGAGCCGAGATCGTGCCACTGCACTCCAGCCTGGGTGACAGAGCAAGACTCCGAAAAAAAAAAAAAAATGGCCATGAGACATTCTACCTCACTGATGTGGTAGTTTTCTTTAGTAGTTTTCTCTTGCTAAATATTTCGTTGCTTCCAGCTTTCAGTGGTTATGATGGAACTTTCATTAACATTTGTACAAATTACTTTCCTTTAAGATTAAAAACAATTTCTTTTGTCTTAATATTACTTCCACTTAAATGTTCTGAGCACACTTCAGGCTTTTTAGTATAATGTATACCTGCCTATATCTAAGGAGATTCTAGATGGCTTACAATAAGAGTATATATACATTAGAAGGCAATATTGGGCATGAACACTGATAGGACAATTAAAGTAGAAATAAAAACAGAACTAAAAAAGCTTATGTGAGGGCAGTAGCCTCTAGACCACATGATTCATGTTTTGAGAAGGAATAATTCTGTGAGCCTATGAGTTCAGACCTCAGTTTCTTCCTGTGGTGCCACTTGTTTCTGCCCACAGAGGGAATTTTCCATACTGCCCCATGCCCCCTGCCCCCCCAAAAAAATTCCTTCTCTACTCTGTCATTTAAGGAAACAGAATACGGTCATGACCTGCTACATGTGTGACTTCAAACAGGTCGCTGAACTTTGGTGTTCCTCAGTTTCCTCAGCTGTAAAATGAGGACGATAGCTTTACCTATAACACAGGGCTGTTATGAAAAGTAAAAAAAAAAAAAAAAAAGAATAAAAGCACTAAGAACAGTTCCTGGCCACTCACGCCTGTAAGCCTAGCACTTTGGGAGGCCAAGGCGGGTGGATCACTTGAGGTCAGGAGTTCGAAACCAGCCTGGCCAACATGGTGAAACCCTGTCTCTACTAAAAAGACAAAAATTAGCCGGGCATGGTGGTGCATGCCTGTAATCCCAGCTACTTGGGAGGCTGAGGCGGGAGAATCGCTTGAAACCGGGGGAAGGAGGTTGCAGTGAGCCAAGGTCACGTCACTTCACTCCAGCCTGGGCAAAAAAGCGAAACTCTGTTTCAAAAAATTTAATTTAATTTAATTTAAAAAGAACAGTTCCTAGTATATAATAAACACTATACATGTGTTCATGAAATAAATAAAACAATGAGTATTTACATAGACAACACAAAGAATAAAGATAAGTGAAGGAAACACATTTAAAGTCACAAATACACTTATATTTGGAAATGTTTGCCTCATATGGACACAAGACACCAAAGTAATTTTAAAGCGTCCTTCTGGGTGGAATAATGAGGCTTGAGGCTTTGGAGTGGTGGCTGTTTGGAGGTAGAAGTGTTTTGGGGATATCAACTTTTGGGTGAAGATCTGATTTTTAAAAATATATATATTAAGTTCGTTCTAAAGTAAGTAAACATTTGGTTTTGAAATGTCTCGAATGTCTCAAATGCTTGCGCCTCACCTGAGGGAAAATAAACTGTTTTTCCTCTGCTCTTTCTGGTAACCCGCCCACATCCTGATGCCATCTAGAGGCTACCAGCCATCAGTCAATCGTTAGCATTCAAAAAGACACAGCTTTGGAGATTCCAAGGATTTTTGGAGTTTTATGCCAGGAAACTGGGTCAAAGATCAAATACATACTTCTCAATATAACAGTCCACCTGGTTTTTGAACCCGGTCACTTATGTCAAAAGGACACATGACTCAAAAGATACTGTCACATTACTAGAATCTAATCCAATCATTAATAATGAGTCCAGCCCACCATATTATAGGAATGTCTCCCAGAGTGAGGTCACTCAGGTTGGCAGGCTTTCTTCCATTCACAGGAGTGGTCTCAGCAAACATACGTCACCCTTTCAGGTTTCTGGTATAATTCAGCTAAGACAATGTCATCTCTTACTAGATTTCCCTAAATTTATAATGAATTTATTCATTCCTTTATCCTCTGCTACTATTTTTCCTACTCTCCATTAATATCCAAACTTGTTTCTACCTTTGGAAGGGACGTTAGAATCACCACGGTGCTGGTCTAGATTGCAGGAAGCAATACTAGTTAGACTTTACATAAAGTCTAACAAGTACTTTCCCTAGGTCCACTCCCATTTAGATAGGGTGAGGTGACACAAGTGCAGTACTAGTGGGCTATTTTTACCACCAGGGAATATAGCAACATTCGCTATTAGTCCCAATTTTGCACACCCCACCTCCACCAGACCCTTAGGAATTCTGGTAGAAGCTTTCTTAGAAAACTTTCCTACTTTCAGCACCTGTAGTCCTGTGACCCCTGCATCAGGTAAAGAAAAAAACACTTAAGGGGATGAGAAGAAGAAAGGGAAAAAGTATAGTTATTATATCAGCATACTCCTCCCTTGGCAGAAATTGCATAGTCATACCAACATCCTTCCCCATCCTCTCTTCCCCAGATCAACCAGCAAAATGGAGGAAAATATAGTGGGGACACTCATTTAGGCTCGCTCATCTTGAGTATGGGCACACACTCACAAAGGCATGTAAACCAGCCCTTCATGCTTTTATGTCCCCCTGCTTTAGACAACCAATGTTTTAATTGCCCATTCAATATCTCTATGAAACTGTCACTCTGAGGATATCTCTTTACCCATTTCTGGGCATTATGGGGCTATACAGTGGGTACTCTGGTCGGAAGAAATGGTGGTTGGATGACCGAATCTGTGTAGTATTTTTGGGTTGTTTTGTTTTGTTTTTAATGGCATTCTGAGCTTTTTTTTTTTTTTTTTTTTTTTTTTTTTTTGATGCAGTTTCGCTCTTGTTGCCCAGGCTGGAGTGCAATGGTGCAATCTCTGCTCATGGCAACCTCTACCTCCCGGGTTCAAGCGATTCTCCTGCCTCAGCCTCCCAAGTAGCTGGA
Organism: Macaca thibetana thibetana; assembly: GCF_024542745.1. Lineage (NCBI taxonomy): Eukaryota > Metazoa > Chordata > Mammalia > Primates > Cercopithecidae > Macaca > Macaca thibetana. The sequence goes on along the minus strand of NC_065598.1, from coordinate 99,820,602 downwards.
ATTACAGGCATGCGCCACCACGCCTGGCTAATTTTGGTTTTTTGTTGTTGTTGTTGTTTTTTACTAGAGATGGGTTTTCACCATGTTGGTCAGGCTGGTCTAGAACTCCTGATCCACCCGCCTGGGCCTTCCACAGTGCTGGGATTACAGGTGTGAACCACCGTGCCCGGCCATTCTGAGCATTTTCATCTTCCATCTGGTAAACAAAGCCCAGTCCAGAATCAGTGTCTATTCCTGTCATGACCCATTTGTGGCCCTCCAGGGCTACCAGCATCAGTCTCACTTGCCAGCTGTGTTCAGGGCCTTCCCACCAGGGAATCTGCCCCATAGCCATCGGCAGTGTCTCTTGCTGACAGAGAGAACAGTTTTTACTGGCATAATGTTCCTGAGAGGGTGCAAAAGGAACATGTCTAGATTCAACCCATGTCTGTACTGCTGCAGTTTCCCCACATCCACTTATTTCATGAACCCAGGTGGCCACCTCAAAGGAGCACATGGGGTTACTTGTTTGTCAGTTCCAGTCCCCTTCCAAATCTGGAAGGGGGTTCTTCTGATGGGCATCGACATGCACCTTTTAATGCACCCCTCCAATTTCCAAAGGGCTGTGTCCCACATAAGCATCCCTTTAAAAGGCCAGGTTTCCACTGCCCTCTGTCTGACCATATGGCCAGGCTATTGGCCATTGTCCACAAGTCAGTAAAAATCCAAACACAAGGATTTTCACCACTGTTCAATTCTTCCATCACTGCTAGGGAAGAAATATGTAATTCAGCCAGTGGGCTGATTTGTTTTTACCTTCCTTGATCAGAGTGGCATCCTTCCAAATAGGATGTTATCCATTCACCATGGAACGGTCATCCACAAACCAAGCAGCTCTTTGACAGTCTGTTGGGAGCTGCTTATAGGGTACTGTAGAATCCAGCAGCTCCTCAAACACAGACAGTTCCAGAGTCAGTCCTAGAAAAAAACGGGATTCCTGCTCATGAGTATCTCTTCCTTGCAATCCCCAGGGATCATGAGCCTCTATAAACTATTTCCACTTTATTATAGAACTCTTATGAGCACTGAGCATTTCCATCTGTTTTTTGTTTTTTTTTTTTTTTTTTTTTTTTTTGAGGCAGGGCCTCACTGCAGCCTCAATTTCCCCGGGCTCAGGTGACCTTCCCACCTCAGTCTCCTGAGTAGCTGGGACCACAGGCTGGCATCATCATGCCCGGCTAACTTTTGTATTATTTTTAGAGACAGGGTTTCTCTATGTTGCCTGGGCTGATCTCAAACTCCTAGGCTCAAGGGATCCTCCCACCTCAGCATCCCAAAGTGTTGGGATTACGGGCGTGAGCCATCACGCCCAGCCCCCAATTTCTTAATAACCGTCTGAAGATTTCCACCCTGCTGGAACAAGTCCCATGACTCTCCCTTCTCTTTTTCTCCTCAGTTTCACCTTTATCATTGTTTTCTTTATTCACCTTATTTCTCACGTCTGTAATCTCAGCACTTTGGGAGGCCGAGACGGGTGGATCACGAGGTCAGGAGATCGAGACCATCCTGGCTAACACAGTGAAACCCTGCCTCTACTAAAAATACAAAAATTAGCCAGGCGCGGTGGCGGGCGCCTGTAGTCCCAGCTACACGGGAGGCTGAGGCAGGAGAATGGCGGGAACCCGGGAGGCGGAGCTTGCAATGAGTGGAGATCGCACCACTGCACTCCAGCCTGGGCGACAGAGCGAGACTCCATCTCAAAAAAAAAAAAAAAAAAAAAAATTTCCACCTTCCAGGCTGGCGTCGTGGCTCACACCTACAATCTCAGCACTTTGGGAGACCGAGGCGGGCGGCTCGCTTGAGGTCAGGAGTTCGAGACCAGCTTGGCCAACATGGTGAAACTCCGTCTCTGCTAAAAACACAAAAATTAGCCGGGCGGGTGTGGTGGGTGCCTGTAGTCCCAGCTACTCAGGAGACTGAGGCAGGAGAATCTCTTGAACCTGGGAGGCAGAGGTTGTAGTGAGCCGAGATCATGCCATTGCACTCCAGCCTGGGTGACAGAGTGAGACTCCATCTCAAAAAAAAAAAAAAAAAAATTCCACCTTCCTGGAATGAGGCTTTTGACTCTCCCCTCTGTCTTTCCTCTTTCTCTTACTAATTAACTTAACGTTTTTATTAGCATCCATAAGACCCGTGAAAGGAATCTGAGAGCAAATTCAATAAGGCTTCTCCAATTTTGTAACAGTAAAGTTACATGAGGTGACCATGCAAAAAGGGCCCCCTTAATCACAGCATTTACAATGACCTGGTGAATATCCCGGTCATCATAAAGTCACATGGTTTGCACAGGAGGCCTATCTTCTGCTTCCTCTGGGGTTGGAAGCAGCAGACAGTCAGGGGTAGCTGGACAGTCTCCCTTGTCAGGGCAACATTTTACAGTGGCTTCTATCCAGTCCACCAAGCTTGTTGTTCCCTCAAGAATAATCTCCTGTGTGTCAGGATTATGTATAGACATCTGTGACCATAACAAGCAGTGGGTCCTGCATCAACCAAAACATGCCCTTCCCCTCTGCAACATTCATAACAAAAGCTACTGCCCCTAAATTAACCCATTACTCTTATAATGCATTTTAATAAAAGCTCCCCAGGAGACTGATGATACTGATCTACAAAATGAAACAATTCCTTCACACTAGACCCTTAGTTTCAATTGTTATTTTGTGTGGCCCTTCCCCCACACTGGCTACCTTCTTGGTATTAGAGGTACTTTTCTGTTGTCTCTGCTGCAGTTTTTCCCTTTGAGGCTAGCGGCCGAAGCTCAGACTCACTAAAATCTGAGCTTGGTCTAACATCATGGTCCAACCCAGCACTGTCTTTTAATTTCATACTACTGATAACAATAACCACATAATAGGATATTAATATTTCACTTTTTTCTTAGTTTGCATTGTCTTATGCATCCAGTGAACCAACTCCCCAGGAGGTAGATCCATCTCTAGATTCCACTGGTAACTTTCACCTTTAATAACTGAGCGCAGCACAGTTGCAGTTCCATATCATGGGTGACCACATGGCCACCCAGGAATCAAAAGCTCCTCATTCCTCTGTTTTTATCCTTTCTTTTCCCAAACCACATGTTTCTCTGAGCCTGGACCGGTATAGCAAATTTTACTCCTCTGACACAAAATACGTGTGGAAAAAGCAAACTCAAAGTGCTTTTTCTGTTCTCTCATTCAACAACAATCAACACAGAAGAGACTTCTGTGACCAAATGTGTAGGGGGAGGGGGTTCCCCATACACCAAACAAGCAAGCAATTCTGCATCGGATGCCAGCTGGGTGTCCTCCAATTCAATTCTGACACTGTCTACCTGGAGATAGTGTCAGATCCCACAGGTTGAGGGGCTCGGTCCCACAAGACTGTCCTCCCTTCAGACACCAGTCACAAATCCAAGCCTGCAGAACTTCTAACCGATCAGCTTCCAGCTGGGGTTACCACGACCTTTTCTTTGGGTTCTATTAATTTTCTAGTTCAGCTCACAGAGGTCAAAGAAACACTTAACAGTTTATGATAAAGGACACTACAAAGAATCCAGATGAAGAGATGCATAAGGCAAGGGCACATAAGAAGGGGTATGGGGCTTCCGTGTTCTCTGTGGGGGTGCACTACCCCCAGGAACCTCCAAGTTTCTGAACTCTGGCCTTTTGGGTTTTTATGGAGGCTTCATTACATAGGCATGATTGAACCACCAGCCACTGGTGATTAACTTAAACTTCAGCCATTTGAAAGTCCTAACCCTCTAATCCTGCCTTGGCCTTTCCAGTGACCATCCCCCATCCTGAAGCTGCCTAGAGGCTACTAGCCATCAAGCCAATCATTAGCATACAAAAATACTTCACACTGGAAATTCTAAGTATTTTAAGAGTTGTATGCCAGGAAACTGGGTCAAAGACCAAATATATATTTCACAATATCACATCACCCAAAGAGCCATTCTTCCAGACACAGTGTTTGGGGTTTCTGATCAAAGAGTTCCCACTTTTCCAAGAGATATTTCTTCCTCTCCCCTAAAAAGAGTTTTCCCCCTTGAAAAAAAATCTGTTAGATCTCTATCTCGTGCCACTACCAAAATAAATACCAGATGGATTAAAGATTAAAATATAAAGAAAAACTGGTTTAAAACTAGTAAAAAATATATGTGCATGTTACATAATCTCCGTGTGGTGAGAGTCTTCTCAAGTGTAACCCCAAGGGCAGAAAATCCAAAGGAAAAAATGATTTATTTATTAAATAAGCATTTATAAATTATGTCAAAAATCCCACAAATAAAACGTAAAGCTAAAAATCTAACTTGGAAAAAATATTCACAATATGGATGTCAAAGAGTTAATATCCTCAATATATAATAAGCTCATAAAAAATTAACAATGAAAGATAAATAGCCCAAAACTAAGCAAAGAATATGAGCAAGAATTTCACAAAAGAAGAAATGCATATGGGAAAGTAATATTACCCACTTCAATAATCACAGAAGTACAAATTAAAGCAACAAGAAAACATAGTTTCCTTGCATAAAATTGACAAACATATTTAAATTTTTCCTAAGAGTGTGGGAATCAAATACACTCATCCTTGACGGTGGTAGTAAACATGACTTCTGGAAGACTGGAAACACCAGAGATGCAAAAGCTTTCAAAATGCATATACCTGTTGACCCAACGATCCACTTCTAAGAAATTACAAGGGAATTAACAACAATATGCACAAAGATGTTCACTGCTGAGTACATCTAATTTCAAAAGATGGGCAACTTTCTGAATTACAATACAACTCTATGATGAAAGAGTAGACACACAATTAAAGATTATATGGTTGAAGAATAGGACTAGTTACAAGATGAACTGCCAAATTAAAAACAAAAGATTAAAAACCAGTATGTATTATACTAGAAGGACAGCCCTTTTGATGCCCCTGCTTAAAACCATTCAGTTCTTTTTCATCCTCTTAGAATGAAGTTTAAAACCCTTAATCTGCATGGTCTGTCTGGTCCCTGTCTCAGCTTCAGCCTCATCATTCCCTACATTCCTCTTTTCCTGTCATCTTAGCTTTCTCTTGCATGCCACCACAGAGGTCGGGACATTTTCTTCTTTCTTTCTTTCTTTCTTTTTTTTTTTGAGACAGAGTCTCACTCTGTCGCCCAGGCTGGAGTGCAGTGGTGCGATCTCGGCTCATTGCAACCTCTGCCTCCCAGGCTCAAGTGATTCTCCTGCCTCAGCCTCCCTAGTAGCTGGGATTACAGGCACCCGCCAACGCACCTAGCTAATTTTTGTATGCAAATTTTCTTCTGTAAAGGGACAGATAGCAAATACCTTACGCTTTGCAAAGGAGCCACATGGTCTCCAGAAACTATTCAACTCTGCAAAGATTCAACTCTGTCACGATTCAACTCTGCCTTTGTAGTACATATGCAACCACAGACAATAGGTAAATGAATGGGCATGGCTGTCTTCAGATAAAACTTAACTTACAAAACTGGAACTGCTACAGCAAGTCACACTGGTACTGTGCCACTTCTGTCCTGGAACATCCCATTTTACTTCCAGGCACTGGCATTTTGCTTTTCCACATGTTATCACCTCTGCTTTAAGGGATCTTCTCTCTTTCTTATTTCAATTCAAATTCCACATCCTCCAGAAAACCTTCCTTAAGGTCTAAACCAGGATGGGTCCCCCACTCATACACTCTCATGGCACAATATGCCCTTTTTTTGCCCTATTTTTTGAGACAGGGTCCTGCTCTGTCACCCAGGCCACAGTACAGTGATGAAATCACAGCTCACTTACAGCCTCAACCTCTGGGGCTCAAGCAATCCTCCCATCTCAGCCTCCTTTCGGCTGTAGTGGGACTGCAGGTGCATGCTACCATGCTCAGCTAATTTTGATTATTATAGTTTGTAGGATGAGGTCTCCCTATGTTGCCCAGCGTAGTCTTGAACTCCTGGACTCCAGTGACCCACCCACCTCAGCCTCCTATAGTGCTGGGATTACAGGCATGAGCCACCGCACCTGACCAACAAATCTTTAAAATAGGATAAAAGCAATGTAATGATAAATATGAAATGATGACAAAGGAATAAGAAAACTTTGAGTAAATGCATGATAGGAATGGATGGAGTTACTCTGCAAGGTCTCCTTGGAAGTGGTTTTCAGACCAGGTCTTCAAACTGATGGTTGTGTAAACTGGTAAAGGGGACAAAAATAACATAGCAGGTGAAGTGCGCTAGGTGCACCTTTGCACTAGAATGCGCAAAGACATGAAGGTAAAAAGCAACATGCACTCTTGTGCTGTTACATGAAAATGTAAGTAGAAAATCACAAAACCAAAAAAATTCAGAAGAGACCACAAACGAACAGCATAGGGGAGGATTATATAATAGGTTTCCATTGAACTTTACCCCTCTCTCTTCCCTTCTCCATCTTGCTTTTGAAAGTGTGCAAAATGGCAAAGCCCCAAGAGTGTCCCTGATGTGCTTTCTAAAGAATCCGAGATAGTTCACATTTCAAATTGAAACCTGAATGTTCCGACTTAGCTGGAGCTCTGTGGAGAAATGTGGTCCCATCTGTGTGACACATCAAATGAAGTCCCTCACTAGAGAGCACCAGTGATAATTAAGCTACTTTTATAAACTGAACTGGAATGACTGAGATACTTTTTCTCAGAGATTGTCTGCAGGTTCCTCTCAGCCCCTTGAATTTTAGTTCTTGCTCCTTATCTATCAAAAAGACTCAGCTAGGAATGAGCCAAACATTTTGACCAAGTACTTAATCTGCACAACCACAAACCCAGTATCATCAGTTAGGGGAAAACAATTTCCCCTGGCAAGTAGAGACAGCCTAATTGCTTAATCTGACAGGTTATTAATGGTTCAAGCCAACCAAAAGCATAATGGATATTGATAACCACTGGCAGGTTGGACGTTTGATACATACAGTATTGCTGGAAATTACTTACATCAAGGGTTGCAACTGACCGTTAGACTAAATTGTCCAATCTCCGTGGGTTTCATTAAACAGTTCTATCAACTTGATAAAGTACAAGCCAGAAAGTTACCCCATTAACTAGAGCTCTGAAAAAAAAAAAAAAAAAAGCCAATGGGGTGGAGGATATTTACAGTATTTATGTTCTATATCAACGTAAAAATAAATCTCCTCCGTAAAATTGCACTCTGGGTGTTGAGGATGGTTTTCCGCCTCTCTGTTTGGATGGTTTGGAGAACCGGGCCTAGGCTGAGCCACTATGTGGAAATGACTGTGATGTGGAGGGAACTGACAGTGGCATTGGGTTTAGTGTTCCAGGACGTTCAGGGTCTGATTCATTACTCACTGGGTTCTTCTGGAGAAAAAGTTGAGCTTCATCTAAAGCAGGCATCGTTTTCTCCTGCCCCATCTCCCCTTTGCAGAGCAGCTGGAACCGGCTAACATGCAGACAGGAACTGCAACCATCCTGGCTCCCACCTGTGGGTGCTTGAATGCAGGCCTGAGCCTTATTTGGGAGGAGAGGCCAGGAATCACTGCTGAATAACCACAAGGAAAATAATTCATGGCACACTGGGAGTTCTAATCTAAATTCTTCCCTCCTAGACGGTAGTAAAAACTTTCCATCTGATCAGTCACAACAGAGAGTCAAGTCTTAAAGATTAAACTGGACTAGAGTTTTGTTTTGTTTTGTTTTGTTTAATGAGTAATGGCTCTATTAAATGCAATATAATAACAGAGAGACTAAGAACCAAAACAGCAAGAATAACAACAAAAAGAAGCCGTTTATTGCCTTGGGGATGTGAAGCGGTGACAGTAGTACCAGCAAAGCCTAGGATGGCTGCTGCTACAATCCTCCAGGTGAGAGATGATGTGAATCTAAACCAAAGCAGTACTGAGGGCAATGCAGAGGGAGAGCAGGGGATGAATAGAAAAGACATTTAGGGGCCAGGCATGGTGACTCACGCCTGTAATCCCACCACTTTGGGAGGCCAAAGCAGGCAGATCACCTGAGGTCAGGATTTCGAGACCAGCCTGGCCAACATGGTAAACCCCGTCTCTACTAAAAATACAAAAATTAGCCGGGCATGGTGGCAGGTGCCTGTAATCCCAACTATTTGGGAAGCTGAGGCAGGAGAATCACTTGAACCTGGGAGGCGGAGGTTGCAGTGAGCTGAGACCACGCCATTGCACTCCAGCCTGGTCAAGAAAGAAAGTCTGTCTCAAAAAAAAAAAAAAAGAAAAGAAAAGAAGTAGAATCAACAGGACTTAGTTACTGAAGGGGAAGGGGGCACTGAGGTGAGGAATCTAGGAGTGCAACGCTGACACACAATCCTTCAGCACCTGTAGTCCAAGCCACTTGAGAGGCTGAGGCAGGAGGATTGCATGAGCTAGGAGTTTGAGACTACAGTGAGCACTTACAGCATCACTGCACTCCAGCATGACAACAGAGTGAGACCTCATCTCTAAAAAAATTAAAGTCTAAAAAATAAATAACAAAATTAAATAAGTTAATATTTGTAAAACACTTAGAACAGTGTCTGCTATATAATCAGAGCTATATATGTGCTTGCTATTATTGTTATTACCTTCCCAGCCAAACTGCAAGTATGCAATGCTAGGTTAGCCAGAATGTGACAGACAAAATTCCACATTCGGCATGAGTTTCTATAAGTGTGATTTTAACAGTTCTCACCATGCCATCCTCCTACACCTGCCCTTCCAGCCATGCAGGTGACTGGCTCAGGATTGGACTGTTGCTGGTATAACACCAATAGCAACAGCAAGCACCCATCTAGCACTGCACTTTGAACCAAGTGCTTTTTTTTTTTTTTTTGAGACAGAGACTTGCTCTGTCACCAAGGCTAGAATGCAGTGACACAGTCTTGGCTCACTGCAACCTCCACCTCCTGGGTTCAAGTGATTTTCCTACCTCAGCCTCCCAAGTAGCTGGGATTACAGGCATGTGCCACCACACCCAAATTTTTGGTAATTTTGGAAAAATTACCAAAAATTTTTCCATTTTTGGTAGAGACGGGGTTTTACCATGTTGCCCAGGCTGGTCTCAAATGCCTGGCCTCAAGTGATCTGCCCGCCTTAGCCTCCCAAAATGCTGGGATTACAGGTGTGAGCCACCATGCCTGGCCTGAAACAAGGGCTTTTAAATGTCATTTCATTTGGCCCTCACAAGGACCCCTTAAGGGTGGCAAAAGTGAGGTGCTGGCTCTTCATGTTACTATGCTTAGTGCTTTCTCCAACTCCTGCTCAAGCTCTGTGGGGGCAAGAACTATGTCTTTTTTGCCCTTAGCATCTCCCACAGAACTTAGCACTCAACAGTTTCAGGCGGCGAATCCTGTCCAGCAGCAGGGTTAAAACTCTGGACCTGGTACAAGTGAGATTGAAGCCACACTCCACCACTGTGTGACCTTTAGAAGTCAGCTCACCTCCCTAAGCCTCAAATACACCATCTGTAAAATGGAAACAATAACAGGACTTTCCTCAGAAAGTTGTTGGGAGGAACAAAAAAGGAGATGCACATAAAGCCCTTAGTATGGTATCTGGGTTCATACCAAAGAAATGAGTTACATTTAGTAGTTTTGTTTGGATGTATTATTGTTGAATGTATGAAGCACAATGAATAGCAAGGAGTTTTAAGTAGTGAAGGCAAGGGTTAAGGAATAAAACAGTGAGGCTTTTTTTTCCCTTCAAAAGAATAGTTAGAACACTGTGTGCACAGAAAGAGACTTGCACAGTCATAGGTCTAGTTCCAGGAAAGGAGCAAATGGCTCTGAGGGTGAAGAGGAAAAGGTATGAGGAAAGAACAGCCCAAAATGGATTCAGGAACCGTTGCTTGGCCTGAAAACCTGAAAACTCAGGAGTCGGCTCCTCTGAATATTATTTTCCAATTCAAAAATGTGAGCTCAATTACATGAGGATCAAAAAACTCTGGCATGAGCTGCAAACAGCTGGGCTCTTGCTATAAATTCCCTGCTGTGACCGAAGCATAATGAAGTTGGGGCTTTTTCGTGTGCATTTTTTTTTAACTCACGAGAGAAAAATATAGCTCTAGAAAGTGAAGAAATGCAATTGCCCCTGTTAGACTCTATTTAAATCTATTTAAATCCAGAAATGGCAAGCCCTTGCCAGTCAAAGCTAAATGACTTCTCAAGCATCCCAGCCATGCCAAAAGGAGGCATACAGGCCTGGCAAAAACAAGACCAAAGCTGTGAGAGGCCGGAAATGCTTGCTTTTCTCCTCCAAACCCTGTGCTGCTTACTACAACCTTTCTGTAGTGCTCAGAAGAGGCCCTCAAATAGACCACCGGGGTGGCAGCTGGGCTTGGCACACAAAGAAAGGCTGCAAGGTAAATGTGTCTTCCTCTGCCAAGATGGAGTTCTTGAGAACTTTCTTACTTCACCTGGTATCTTCCTGGGTCACAAAGGAACTATCAAGAAACCATAAAGTGCTGAGGCATGTCCTGGCACAGGGAGGAGAGAAAAAGGTGAGAAACGCTATCGGAAATAGCAGTGACTCAGTATTGCCTTGGGCTTGGGGAAGGTTCAAGCATATGGGCCATTTAAAACCAACTGCCTGAAGTGAAGGACTGCTTTGTCCACTCATAAAATACTCCACCCAACAGGATACTGGCCATGTTTTTCCATTGTCTCGCAGTGATTTCTGAAAATCGGGAGCTGTCTCCCCCAAACATTTTATAATGACAAAACAATTTTCAGATGGGCATGGTGGCTAATGCCTATAATGTCAGCACTTTGGGAGGCCAAGGCGGGTAGATCGCTTGAGCCCAGAAGTTCAACACCAGTCTGGGCAACATGGGGAAACCCCGTCTCCTAAAAAATATAAAAATTAGCAGGATGTGGTGGCACACACCTGTGGTCCCAGCTACTTGGGAGGCTGATGTGGGAGGATCACTTGAGCCCAGGAGGTCAAGGCTGCAGTGAACTATGAGAGCCATTGGATTCCTGGGTGCCAAAATGAGATCCTGTCTCAAAAAATAAAAGTGAAATAAAAATAAAAATAAAAAAACAATTTTATTGGCTGGGCATGGTGGCTCACACCTGTAATACCATTGCTTTCAGAAGCCAAGGAGGGAGGATTGTTTGAGTCCAGGAGTTTGAGACCAGCCTGGAAAACACAGCAAGACCTGTCTCTACAAAATAAAAAATTAAAACATTAGTCAGGTGTGATGGCACGTGCCTGTAGTCCCAGCTACTTGGGAGGGTGAAGTGGGAGAATCGCTTGAGCCCGGGAGTTCAATGTTACAGTGAGTTATGATCGCCACTGCATTCCAACCTAGATGACAGAGCAAGACCCTGTCTCCAAAAAAAAAAAAAAAAAAAAAAAAAAGAACCAAAAACAAACAAGATAACAATTTTCTCAGACCAATATTAACAATTAGCCGGACTACTCTCATGCACTGAATTATAAATGATCCTACACTAGTAGTTACCTTTTCATGTATCATATCTCACCTCTTCAATTACGCTATGAGCCCATGGAAGTCTGAGGTAGTATCTTGTGTTTTCTATAGAAGCCCCCAGAACCTGCATGACTGTGATGTATTCGAAACAATTCTTGGGAGAATTGAGCTCAAATCCTGACTCAGTACGTAGTAGGTTTATGACACTGACTCCGTTTCGGGACATCCCTGAACTCCAGGTGGCTAACCTATATAAGAGAAATGCTTTTAAGAGGGCCGGAAAGTGCTTGTAGAACTGGAGGAATTGAACTTGGGATGCAAAAAGCCACAAGATGTATATGGATCTCCCTGGAGCATCCATTTGACTCAAGGAGGGAAAAGAGAGGGAACAGAATTATTTGTGTATCAGAGTAAATCCAGAAGTACTATAGAGTAGAATGCAAAATTCTCATGATTTTTAAGATCGAGCAAGCGACTTCAAAATAAATGTGTGCTGATTTAAGGTAGTATATTGGGAAAGCACTGGTTCCTACCAGGTACACAATAAATATTCATTAAACTGCACTTTTTTGTTTGCTTGCTTGTTTTGTAGACAGGATCTCACTCTGTCTCCCAGGTTGGAATGCAGTGTCACCATCACAGCTCACTGCAGCCTCCAACTCCTAGGCTCAAGGGATCCTCCCACCTCAGCCTCCTGAGGAGCTGAGACTACAGGCATCTGCCACCATGCCCAACAAACTTTTCTATTTTTTCAGAGATGAGCTCTCAGTATGTTGCCCAGGTGGATCTCAAACTCCTGGCCTCAAGTGATTCTAACACCTTGACCTCCCAAAATGCTAGGATTATGGGAGTGAGCCACTGTGCTTGACCTAAACTACAATATTGATTTTCACATACCTTTTGGTCAAATAAAAACAGAAAAGAGTAATGTATTAATCAAGATTAGTCTTGGCCAGGTGCGGTGGCTCATGCTTGTAATCCCAGCACTTTGGGAGGCCGAGGTGGGCAGATCACCTGAGGTCAGGAGTTCGCGACCAGCCTGGCCAACATGGAGAAACCCCGTCTCTACCAAAAATGGAAAAATTAGCGGGGCATGGTGGCAGGCACCTGTCATCCCAGCTACTCGGGAGGCTGAGGCAGGAGAATCGCTTGAACCTGGGAGGTGGAGATTGCAGTGAGCTGAGACAGCGCCACTGCACTCCAGGCTGTGTGACAGAGCAAGACTTTGTCAAAAAAAAAAAAAAAAAAAAAAAAAATTAGTCTTAGCCTTACCACTGAAAACTTCCCAGCAGACAAATTTCAGATAAACTGCCAGAAGGCAGATACCACATCTGCCTAACTTTGCATATGACCCGTACACTTTTGATACGAAAGGCAAACATCTTTTATAAGTGCCTACCTGATCTGGACCCTGTCCACCTCTCCACCCTCATCTCTGCCACTTTATATTTGTCAAACTCTAAGCCCCAGTAATTACAGAATTTTGTATAGACCTTAGTGAGCTGATTTACCCCAGAGCTCTGGACAAGAAATTCTCTCTCGCTGGCCTCTATTTTCTCTTTGGTTATGAGATCAAGTGCTAAAAACGATGAGAGGGGTTGTGGCATAGGCAATTGAGGAAATCACTGGTGTTTTGAAATAGCCTCTGTAGAGAAAAGACAAGGAAGCCAAGTGGCACTAGCACCTTCAGAGGCCTGCAAAGGAGAACTTCCTCAGCTTCCAGCTCCAACAGGTAGTCAACAGTCTGCTAAGGCGCCACAGAAAAAGCGAGGATCCATGTGAGAAGGCAATGTGCCCAGAGGATCGCTCCTGTATGTACATGGGGCAGAGACCTTGAAGTCACCTGGTCTGAGAGACTTCAGAGAGACCCCTAAACACTGCTTATAAAACTCCAGGATCTGATTGTTCCATACCCCATTCCCCAGGAAATCTTATGTTCCAGCCATGTTCTCTATCATGCCTTAGCCTTGGCTCATTCAGCTTGGAAAGACACTTCCCTGTTCCCATCTTGCTTTGTGTGACTAACTCCACTCACCCTTCAGATCTAAATTTTTCATCTCTTCATTCCACACATATTTACTAAGAGTCTGGTATGTGTCAGGCACTGTGCTGGGCACTGGAGATATAACAGTGAACAAGACACAAGAGGTCTCTGCCTTCACAGAGCTTATAGTCTAGGGAAGAAAGACAATAAGTAAGAAAAATAAATAGACAAGGTACTTTCAGATAATAAATCAAGCACAGTGATGTGCTAGAAAGTGACTGGATGGTTGACTTAGATTGAAAGGTAAATGTAGTCGATTGAGTGGTGGTCTCCAAAAAGATATGTCCACCTGGAACCTCAGAATGTGACCTTATTTAGAATAAAAGACTTTGCAGATGTAATTTAGGAAAGACCTCAAGATGAAATTATCCTGGACAAGGTGGGCTTTAAATCCAATAACAAGCATCCTTATGAGTCAGAAAGGGAGAAGACATGGAGACATACAGACAGAGAGGAAGGTTTTGTGAAGATAGAGCCAAGAGACTGGAGCCACGCTACCACAAACCAAGGAACACCTGGAGCCACCAGAAACTGGAAAAGGCAAGGAAGGATTCTTCCCTAGAGTTTTTCAGAGGGAATGTGGGCCTGTTGATACCTACTTTGGACTTCAGGCCTCTAGAACTGTAAGAATAATTTTTTGTTGTTTCAAGTCACTCAATTGTGACAATTTGTATGGCAGCCTTAGGAAACAAATATAGCCAGGGAGATAATTGTTTTTTGAGACAGGGTCTCGCTGTGTTGCCCAGGCTGCAGTGCAATGGTATGATCATAGATCACTACAGCTTTGACCTCCTGGACTCAAGCAATCCTCCCACCACAGCCTCCCCAGTAGCTGGGACTACAGGCACACCACCATGCCTAGCTAATTTTTGTATTTTTTGTAGAGACAGGGTCTTGCCATGCTGCCCAGGGCAGTTTGCAACTCCTGAGCTCAAGCAATCCATCTGTCTTGGCCTCCTAAAGGGCTGGGATTACAGGCATGAGCCACCGCGCCCAGCTCCAGGGAGATAATTTTTAAGCTGAGCCTGGAATGACAAGAAATAGTCAGCATGGGAGGATCTGGGGAAAATGCACTCCAGATCAGGAACGGCAAGTGCAAAGGTCCTGAGGCAGGGACAAGTTTGAGATGTTCCAGGAAGAGAAATAAGACCAGTATGGCTGGCCAAGAAGGGACAGGGGAAGAAAAGTTGATAAGAAGGAAGATCACTCAGTGCTGGGGGACCACAGGAAAGAACTTGAGATTTGTTCTGCAGGTGATGGGATGGTTTCAGGCTTTCCATCACATTTAGAATAAAATCCAAACTTTTTGCTATGAACTAAAAGACCCTCACCCTATCCTTCTTGCTTACTTTGTTCCATTCTCACATGCTATTTTCAATAAGCAAAGCTGCTCCTCCTGCAGTCTCTTTGCATTTTGTTTCCTCCCTCCTGAAAAGTCCTGAAAGTTCTTCCAGTTTGCTCGCCTGACTCCTTCAAACCATTTAGGTGTCAGCTCACAGATCCCCTCTTCAGAGAGGTCTTCTCTAGCTACTGTATAGCCAATTCTTCTTTCACTTAACCTTGCCTTATTTTTTTGTACGTCACTCATCACTTTTGAAATTGTTTTGTTAATCTATTTACTTGTTTGATGCCTATCACCCTCACATGATTGTAAGCTCCATGAGGGAAGAGTATTTGATCTGAACTGTTAGAATTAGAAGGAGTTTGCCTAATGGATTCATGAGAAATGAGAATGTTCCAAGAACTGAAAAACTACTCCAGAACTGCTGGACTATGTAGTAAGAGAGTGAGGTGAGGGAGATGGGGGTGGTAGGAGATGATGCAATTGCATTTTTTAAAACACCTCTTTGGCTGCTGAATTGCAGTGGGCCAGTAGTGTAAGATAAGACTATTTATTTATTCAAGAATATGTATGGGGGCTAGGCACTATGGTTCACACCTGTAATCCCAGCACTTTGGGAGGCTGAAGCAGGCTAATGGTTTGAGCCCAGGAGTTCGAGACCAGTCTGGGCAACATGGCAGAACATCACTTTATTGAAAAAAATAATAATAATAACAAAAATTAGCTGGGTGCAGTGGCATGCACCTGCAGTCCCTGCTGCTCAGGAGGTTGAAGTGGGAGGATTGCTTGAGCCCAGGAGGAGAAGGTAACATGAGCCAAGATTGTGCTACTGCGCTCCAGCCTGGGTAACAGAATGAGACTCTGTCTCAAAAAAACAACAGCAGCAGCAACAGCAACAAAAGAATATGTATGGGGCTGGGTACGATGACTCAAGCCTATAATTCCAATACCTTGGGAGGCCGAGGCGGTTGGATCTCTTGAGCCCAGGAGTCCAAGGCCAGCCTGGGCAACATGGTGAAACCCCATCTCTACAAAAAACATACAAAAAAAAATAGCCAGGAATGGTGGTGTGTACATGTAGTCCCAGCTACTCAGGAGACTGAGGCTGGAGGATGGCTTGAGTCAGAGAGGTCGAGGTTGCAGTGATCCGTGATCACACCACTCCACTCCAGACTGGGCAACAGAGCAAGACCCTATCTCAAAAAATAATAATATTAATAATATGTATTGACCACCCACTACGTGTCAGGCAGTCTTTGGGATCTCTCAGCAAACAAAACAGACAAAAATGTTTGCCCTTTGGAGCCTGCAGTCTAATGGGGACCAGTTATGTAGCTACTATGGAAAATGATGGAGGCTTGTGTTTGGGCTAAGGCAGTGAAAGTGGAGAGAACTGGTAGGATTTGGGATGTGTTTTTTGGGGAGG
The DNA here is from genome assembly GCF_024542745.1 of Macaca thibetana thibetana. NCBI lineage: Eukaryota > Metazoa > Chordata > Mammalia > Primates > Cercopithecidae > Macaca > Macaca thibetana. The sequence continues at coordinate 99,804,339 of NC_065598.1, read as the reverse complement.
TGGAGTAGGTAGAACTTGGTGATAAATAGGATGGATTAGACATCATTTTGTCCACAAAGTTCTCCCTGGATCTCCCTAGTATTAGATTAGGTATCAGAGCACTTCATGTTTGCCCCCCTTGCTACATGCCCCATATTGTAAACATTCATTCATTTGTGTCTTACCTCTCTTTGTATAACATCATATCAAAACCCATAGTACAATGCTTGGCACAAAATAGTGACTCAATACCTTTATTAAGTAAATAAACTTATTTAATATTCATAATATTTATTAAATAAATTTACTAACTATATAAACCAAGTCATTTATCAGGGTAGTATTCATCACCCATTCAGTGAAAATATCTTTCTTTTAATCTGCTGTGGTTTTATTTTGATCTTTGGTTGATGCAAAAAGTTCCTTTGTAGACTAATATTATAAGCACCTCTATTTAAATTATGAAAACATTTGTGCAGAGACTGGAAAATTACATTGCCTTGTTATGACAGTCACACCTGATTAAAGATTGCACAGTGTCAGAATATTAAAAGTTCAAGATTATAAGTGTAGTGCCAGAGAGAGGTTTATAAGCAATCAAATATTCAATCAGGCTGTTATGACATTTAAAAGGTCAGTGACCAAAAGCACTCCACATCTTTAGGTAATGGTCAGTGCAGTTCTATAGCACCAGTCACAGCTCAGGAAATACTTTAGAAATAAATCTTAGGCAGATCAAAACTTATGGGATCCCAAAACAGCCAACAAAATTCAACAACAAAGAAAGAAAAAAAAAATGGCACATGCAGCTAAATACCGGAGCCTAAAAAGTTATGACTGTTGCTGTTATTTAAAAAAAAAAAAAAAAAATCTTTCTGATGCAATGACAGAAGCAGAGATTGGAGCAATGCACTTTGAAGGTGGAGTAAGGGGCCACAGGCCAAGCAATACAGATAGTCACTAGGAGTTGAAAAAGACAAGGAAACAGATATTTGATATTTCCCCCAGAGCTTCCAGAAGAAATCAGCCCTACTCACACCTTGACGTTAGCCAAGTGAAACTCACTTCAGAACTACAGCCTCCAGAATTTTAAGAGGATATATTTGCATTGTTTTAAGCCACTAAATTGTGGTAATCTGTTATGACAACAACGGGAAACTAATACAGCCTGATAATATCATGTTGTTGGCAAAGATCTAGATCTTTATACTAAGGAAGGCAAAGTGAATTGATATTACTACTGTATAAATATCTTGTAAATTCAACCTGGATTTACCATATAATCTCCAGTAAGTGTTGACCCAGAAAAACCCTTAAATATGTGACCCAGTAGACGTGTATGAAAAGTTTCAAAGAGTTACTGATTGAATAACAAATAATTCTAAACAAATAAAATAACCATAAATAGGAGAATAGATAAATGAATGGTGGTGCTTTCAAATAATGCAGTAATACATAGCAGTAAAAATGAATAACATCAGCTACTCACATCAAAATATATACATGTTAGAAATCTGTTAGGTGAAAACAGCATACCTCAGATAAATACAGTAGTCACCATTTTTTAAATAAATTGCTTCTTTTTTTTTTTTTGAGACAGAGTTTCGCTCTGTCACCCAGGCTAGAGTGCAATGGCACGATCTTCGCTCACTGCAACCTCCTCCTCCAGGGTTCAAGTGACTCTCCTGCCTCAGCCTCCCAAGTAGCTGGGATTACAGGCGCCCGCCACCACGCCCATATAATTTTTGTAGTTTTAGTAGAGACGGGGTTTCACCATGTTGGCGAGGCTGGTCTCGAATTCCTGACCTCAGATGACCTGCCTGCCTCAGCCTCCCAAAGTGCTAGGATTACAGGTGTGAGCCACTGTGCCCAGCCACACCTGGCTAATTTTTTAAAACATTTTCTTTATAGAGACAGGGTCTTGCTATGTTGCCCAGCCTGGTCTCACTCTTGGCCTTAAGCAGTTCTTCCTCCTTGGCCTCCTAAAGTGCTGGGATTACATGCATGGAGCCTCTGTGCCTGGTCATGATATAGTTCTGAACTTTAAACCGGGAACTAGAAATTTGGAGAGATGTTTTTTATTTAGTTATTTTTTAGGATGTATATATGTATTATTCATTACAAGGAATTGGCTTACGTGATATGGGCATTGGCTAAGCAAGTCCAAAACCATAGGGCAGGCAGTCAGGAAGGGGAAATAATGAGCAGTAGGGACCCCTACAGGAATAGGCAGATTCTTTTCTCTCTTCCAAGGAAACTTCAAACCTGTTTTTAAGGCCTTCCAACAAATTTAGTTAGGTTTGCCCAGATTACCCAAGGGGAATTTTCCTTACTTAGAGTCAACTGATTATGGGCTTTAAATACATCTGCAAAATGCCTCCCCAGCAACACCTAGATTAGTTTGATTGAATAACTGGGAATTATAGCTTAGCAGAGTTGCCACATCAATAAAGCCATCACATCTATGAATTTCCCAGCCTCCTGAAGTACTAACACATGGTCAGATTTGAAGCTTTCTCTAAGTTCCTGCCTGTTCATATCCTCCTGCTTTTCTTAAAGAATCACAATATTGAACCACCACATTGAATTAAAATATATATCCTCGGCTGGGGGCAGTGACTCACGCCTGTAATGCCAGCACTTTTGGAGGTCTAGGCAGGCAGATGGCTTGAGCCCAAGAGTTCGAGACCAGCCTGGGCAACATAGCGAAACTGCATCTCTAGAAAAAAAATAGCTGGGCATGGTAGCACACACCTGTAGTCCCAGCTACTTGGGAGGCTGAGGCAGAAGGATCACCTGAGCCCAGGAGGTCAAAGCTGCAGTGAGCCGTGATTGTGTCACTGCACTCCGGCTTGAGCGATAGAGTGAGACCTTGTCTCAAAAAATATCAAAAAAACCCCACCAACCAAGCAAATAAACAAGCAAAAATCCTCTTGCTTTTTTCTTTTATCTTGTTTTTGAAATGTATTGAAAAGGCCAGGTCTGGTAGCTCATGCCTGTAATCCCAGCACTTTGGGGCCAACATGGTGAAACCCCGTTTCTATTAAAAATACAAAAAAAAAAATACAAAATGTAGCCAGGTGAAGTGGCATGTGTCTATAATTCCAGCTACTGGGGAGGCTGAGGTGGGAGAATAGCTTAAATGAAGGAAAACTGCTTGAACCCAGGAGGCAGAGGTTGCAGTGAGCCGAGATCCTGTCATTGCACTCCAGCCTGGGCAACAGAGCAAGACTCTGTCTCAAAAATATGAAAAGTAAAAAAAAGCCAGGCACGGTGGTATGCATGCATCTGTAGTCCTAGCTAGTTGGGAGGCTGAGGCAGGAGGATGGCTTGAACCCAGCAGTTAAAGGCTGCAGTGAGCTATGATGCCATCACTGCACTCCAGCGTGGGCAACACAGCATGACCTGGTCTCAAAATAAAATAAAATAAAATAAACTATAGAGAAACACATTAAATTTGATTGTAGTAGAGAAGAGCCCAAATGAACAAGTTCAGTTAGTTGCCGCGGTCAATCAGCCTTATGAACATTCATGTCCTCAATCCCTTTCTCCAGCCAGAGCTTTCAAAGGGCTCTCACCTATGTGAGTAACCGTCATTTTCCAGGTTAGGGAATCAGGAAAAGAACTACCTGGGTGTTCCCCAGTGTCATGCAGCAATTAAACTAAAACACAGGAGCCTTGGCTTCTGATTCTCAAGCGAAGATTAGGGAAAAAACCCTGAGAACTCAAGAACTAAGATCTTCACATATCAAAATATTCCACTAAAAAATTCCTGCTTGTCTCAGCTCGAAATTCCTGAAATCGCACCTCCTCCATAAAGCATTCCAAGATTGATAAAAGGACAGTGGATGATTTCTCCAGGTTCCTTGCTTTTGTCCCACCCCATAACTGAAATTCCCATGAGTCTATAGGAAACCTTATTTGAATGTGCGGTTTTCAAGATTAACTATTCTGACATCTGCATGTTAAAACCTGTGGTCAAAACAAAGAGACATTATATACATTGAGAAGCAAATAACATAATTTTTGTGATATTCCCACCCAAAATGCATAACCTGAAGCTAATCATAAGGAAACATCAGACAAATTCCAATTCAGGGATATTCTGCAAAATAATTGGCATGTACTCTTTAAAAACATCAAGGTCATGAAAGACAAAGAAAGACTGAGGAAATATTTCAAATGAAAGGACACTTAAAGGGACACAACAACTAAATGCAATGCAATAAGCAATACTAGATTGGATCCTGTATTTATATTTTCTATAAAGGACCTTGGGATAATTTGCCAATTTGAATAAAGTCTGCAGATTAGAAAATAGTATTGTATCGATGTAAATATCTTGGTTTTAATAGTTGCATTGTGGTTCTATAAGCATATGTCTTTGTGTCTAGAAAATACACACAAGTATTTGAGGATGAAAGAGCATCATGAATATAATTTATACTCGAATTAGAAAAAATATATACATATTTATAATTAGAGAGAGAATGATAAAACAAACGCGGTAAAATGTTAACTTGAAGGAATCTGGGTGAAGAGTATAATGGCAATTCTTCGTGCTATCTTTGCAACTTTTCTGTAAATCTGAAATATCCCAAAATTCGAAAGTTTAAAATCCATCTTTGTCCCTCTAGTCTGTTTTGGATGGGACATCCATACACAAATTATCCTCGGTGCTACTAGAGGTAGCTGCAGTTAGTTTAAAAACATATAATAATATTTAAATCTAAAATTTCACTTTAATTTCAAAAACAGACTTATACCACACAGCATTGTGAGGAGAAGGAGGAGGAGGAGATGCAGAAGTCAAAATAAACCTGGTAAGATTATTTCAGGGCTGCTATACCAATCAGCTTGAGAATCGGTGCCCTAAAGGGAAGAGTGCCATCTACACACAAGTTGCCCTGCCGGGTGCCTAGCAACTTGCCAAGCACCAGCGTCTATTCTGAGATGTTCCTCCAGAGTGCCAACTTCCGTCAAAAGTCACTGCCACAGTATTCCATTTGGCCACCTGAGGGCGTGCTAAAATTACTTTTTGTAACTCAGGGATTTTTTAGCAACTGAGGAAGGTATCTACGCGAGCGCTGAGTCTTGGGAATTTTCAGGTCCCTTTGCAGATTCCTCCTGATGGGATAGAAAAGGGATGCAGTGATAGTTCCAACCTTAGCAAAACTGTGATGTCTTCAAAGTTCAGCTTCAGTGTCTGCCTGCATCGTCGGCCCCCTTTTGCCTTATTGCTGGAGTGCTTTCGATTCCCCATACACCCCTTCTTCTTCTTGGGCTCTTTCCCCTTCCTCAAATACTTTTGCCCAAAGCACTCATTCCCACTCATGTGTAAGACCGATAATGATGATAATCACCACAGCGAAGTGGGAGTGTAAGAAATTGATAATGATGATAAGCATGATGGCAGAACGTGCCCCTCTCAAGGGAGATTTGAATGTTGAAAAGACTCCATGCCTTAAAGCCTCAAAGCTGATGAAGGAGACTGGCGGGATCATAGGAGCCTTTATTACTCTCCTGAAATCGCACTGAGTGCCTAACTGGAGTCTGGTTATCACTCAGGTGGGCAATGCAACAGGGTGGCCAGGATTGGTGAGGAATTGGCGGAGGCAGGAGGCGCGGGGGGTGGGGGCGGGAAGGGGGAGGTGGGGGCTTTAAGTTTCAGGGCTGAAAACTGAGCTCTAGAAGGGGCTGGCTGCGAGATTGAAGGGCAGATGGAGTGAAGAAAGGTCACCACTAGGGGATTTACTAAGTTCCCAGGGTTATCACAACCTAAGAAAAAGTTGAGTAACACAAGTAGAAAGCATAGATTGCTTACCCTGTTTTAGTCGCCATTCTTCCACCTCCTAAAAGCAGAACCTCCTTTATTTTATTTGTATTGATATATTATCAGTTGTATATATTTGGGGGATGTATATGATATTTTGATACTTGTCTACAATGTGTAATGATTAAATCAGGGTAATTGGGATATCCATCACCTCAAACATTTATCTTTTCTTTGCGTTGGGAACATTACAGTTCTTCTCTTCCAGCTCTTTTGAAATATACAATATATTTTGTGAACCATAATTTCCCTACTGTACTATCAAATACTAGAACTTATTCATTCTATCTAATTGTATTTTTGTACCCATTAACCAACTTCTCTTCTTCCCTCCCTCTTCCCTTCCCAGTCTCTGATAACCGCCATTCTCTGTAGGAATCTCCTGTATTATAAAGCAGAAAGCTCCCTTGGTAGAGCAGTCTTGGGGGTTATGACTCCTGGAGAAATGGAGATGTCATGAGATTAAAGTCTATCAAAGGGAACATTCATCTCCTAGAATAATGTTCTTTTAAAACATCTGGTGTCACCATATATTTTAAGAGAAATGGACTATTGATACAGATCCAAAATCACCAATTTAAAAATTTTTAGATGTAAACTATTTATCCATTCACTAAGTGTAGACCTGGATTTTAGACACTTTTTGTTTTGTTTCGTTTTTAGATGGAGTTTCGCTCTGTGGCCCAGGCTGGAGTGCAGAGGCACGATCCTGGCTCACTGCAACCTCCGCCTCCCGGGTTCAAACGATTCTCCTGCCTCATCCTCCCGGGTAGCTGGGACTACAGGCGCACAGCACCACACCTGGCTAGTTTCTGTATTTTTAGTAGAAACGAGGTTCCACCATGTTGGCCTGGCTGGTCTCAAACTCCAGACCGCAGGTGATCTGCCCGCCTCGGCCTCCCAAAATGTTAGGATTACAGGCTTGAACCACCGCGCCCGGTCTAGACACCTTTTAAGAAGTTCAAGTTAGGTCAATCAGTTTTACTCCAATTGTCTCTGTGAATGAACTTCAGGAAATATCCACCAAATTCTGAGCCTCAGGCTGGTCTTACCTTTCCCCCAGCTCTCACCATCCAACCCTGACTGAGATGCCACTCAGTCTGGATCTGCTGAGATCTCCCTCTAGTGAGGCAAACGAATATCTTTGTTCATGCAAAATAGCGAGGCTGTCTGGTGAAATGTCCTAGACTACAAACACTTGGAGGACAGGAAATGTGCCTCTTTCATTAAGAAGCCTGTACCTTATTGTCATTGGATTTCCTGCACTTTGTACATTTCTGGTACCGTGTATTTTGAATTAGTACATGATTATGTAACTCCTAGTTCAAATCACTTTTCTTAAAATACAGGAAGACAAATAGCTAAAACATTGCCCAAGTCAACCATTGGGATTGTACCTGCTTCTGTACTAAAATTTTCCATATTATATACCTTATATCTTAGCTAATTTTTATATACGTTATACCTTAGCTGGTAGAGATGGGGTTTCACCATGTTGTCCAAGCTGGTCTCGAACTCCTAACCTCAGGTGATCCACTTGCCTTGGCCTCCCAAAGTGCTGGGATTAGAGGCATGAGCCACCGCGCCCAGCTGCCCAGAGAACATATTTTAGAAGCCCCAAGGGCCAGGTGTGGTGGCTCATGCCTATAATCCCAGCACTTAGGGAAGTTGAGGCTGGAGGATCACTTGAGGCCAGGAGTTTGAGACCAGCCTAAGCAACAGAGTGGGATCCCATGTCTACAAAAAGTAATTTAAAAATTAGGCAAATGTTGTAGTGCACACCTGTAGTCCTAGCTACTTAAGAGGCTGAGGCAAGAGGATTGCTTCAGGCCAGGAAGCTAAGGCTGCAATGAGCTGTATTCATGCAACTGTACTCCAGCCCCAAGTCTGTAATTCACTCTCCCTATGACAAACAATCCATAGGGCTCATCTCATGTCTCCTCCTAAGCAGGACCTTGTACCCAACTCATTGGAATACAGTAGTAGTTCCCAGATCGTGCCTCTTTGAGTAAATAAGAGCACAGACAAAATGAGTTACAGTTTTTATTTCCACCTTGCCTCCGCTCAAACCACCACCACCCTCAAAAAATATAAATAGAACTCTGGTTCAGGCATTACCAGTTGTTCTTGCCAGAAATGAAAACTACTTCTGTCTGTCCACATAGCATATGCAAGGTAAATACCTCGGCAGTAGATTTTAAAAGCAGCACATAGACATTTTGAGTTCATTGTCTGTGTGACTTCTTCACGTTCATTTGCATCAGCTATTGTATAATTACTGCCCATGCCTCAAGAAACTGGGTTACAAATCCCTTTCTACTCACACCTCTACCTATGAACAAAGTAATGCGAACAGTAGTCCTTTTAAAATTATTGAGGCCCTGGAAGTCCTTTCCACTTATTTTTATTTTTATTTTATTTAATTTTTAGGCAGGGTCACCTCTGTTGCCCAGCTGGAGTGCAGTAGCACGATCACAGTTCATTGCAGCCTCAACCTCATAGACTTAAGGAATCTTCCCACCTCATCCTCCCCAGGAGCTAGGGTCACAGGTGCGTGCCCCTAAGCCCGGTTAATTTTTGTAGTTTTTTGGTAGGGGTTTTGCCATGTTGCCCTGGCTGGTCTTGAACTCCTGGTCTCAAGCAATTCTCCAGGCTAGGCCTTCCAAAGTACTGGGACTACAGGCATGAGCCACCACAACCAGCCAATTTCCACCTTTGAGTACCAAAGTTATCCAGTTTTCATTGAAATGATACAAAAGGCACAGGTGTGTGAGCATAGATATCAATATGTAGAACACTGTTTTTCCTCTGTTTCTGACCGTATCTCCAACCGCCTATTAGATATAACAGACATCTGGAAGGCCCACCAGCTCCCAAACTAAAAACATCCGCAATTGAATTCACCCTCTTTCCCTAAAACTTGGTCCTTCCCATATTCCTCTTAGTAAATGGTGCCATGTTCTGGCTCAAGCCAAATACTCAGGAATCATCTTTGACACTTTCCTCTTCCTCAATTCTCACATTCAGTCCATCAGCAAGCCCTATTATTTCCACCTCAAAAATAACCCCCCAAAAATAAACCTCAAAGCCAGCTTCTTCTCTCCACCTCTGTCATCTGGTCCAAGCCATCATCACCTCTCACCTAGCTGACTGCAACAGCCTCCTAATTCATCTCCTTGCCTCTACAGGTTCCTTCTTCAAGAATTCTTTCTCGGGCCAGGTACAGTGGTTCATGCCTGTAATTCCAGAACTTTGGGAGGCCAAGACAGGCAGATTACTTGAGGTCAGGATTTCGAGACCAACCTGGCCAACATGGTGGAACCCAGTCTCTACTAAAAAAAAATACAAAAAACATTAGCCGGGCATGGTGGCAGGTGCCAATAATCCCAGCTACTAGGGATGCTGATGCAGGAGAAATTGCTTGAACCCTGGAGATGAAGGCTACAGTGAGCCGAGATGGAGCAACTGCACTCCAGCCTGGGTGACAGAGCAAGACTCTGTCTCAAAAAAAAAAAAAAAGGGTATGCAGACTTCAAATAAACAGATGAAAAGATGTGCAACATCATCAACCATTAGGAAAATCCAAATTTTCTGAGATATCCACAAGGTATCACTACACACCTATCAGAATGGCTTAAAATAAAAAATAGTGAATACATCAAATGTTGGCAACGATGCAAAGAAACTCTATCAGTCATCTTGACAGGAGCATAAAATGGTACAGACACCCCAGAAAACTGTTTGGTAGTTTATTTAAAAACCTAACCAAGCTATTACCATACAACCCAGAAATCACACACTTGGAAATTTATACCAAAGAAATGAAACTGATGTGCACACAAAAACCTCTACAAAAATGCTGATAACAACTTTATTCACAATAACCAAAAACTAGAAACAACCTAAATTCCGTAACAGGTGAATGGGTTAATAAAACTACTCAGGAATAAAAAGGAAAAAACTGTTGGTACAAGCAACAACTTGAAATGAATCTCAAGGAAATTATGCTGAGCGAGTGGAAAAAAGCCAGTCTCAAATGTTATCTTCATGTTCCCATTCATGTAACATTCCTGAAGTGATAAAATGATAGAGATGGACACTAGATCAGTTGAACCAGGAATTAGAGCACCATGGAGGGGTAGTTTCAAAGAAACCAGGGGTTTCTTTAGAGTGATGGAACAGTTTTGTATGCTGATTGTCATGATGGTAACAGGGGTCTATACATGTGATAAAGTTTCATAGAATTACACACACACACACACACACACACACACACACACAGAGAGAGAGAAATCCAATTAAGTTCTGTACTTTACAAAAACTAGCCGGGTGTGGTGGCAGGCACCTGTAATCCTAGCTACTCCGGAGGCTGAGGTACGAGAATCTCTTGAACCCGGGAGGCAGAGGTTGCAGTGAGCCCAGATCGCCGTGCCACTGCACTCCAGCTTGGGCGACAGAGTGAGAATCCGTTTTTTTGTTTGTTTTTTTGTTTTTCAAGCCAAAGGGATTATAGCATTGAGGATTGGCAGTCTTGAAGGCTAAGACAGATAGATAGATAGATAGATAGATAGATAGATAGATAGATAGATAGATAGATAGATATAGATATAGATATTTATATATTACATATATAAATTTATACACACACACACACACACACACACACACACATATATATATATATATATATATATATATATATATATATATATAGAGAGAGAGAGAGAGAGAGAGAGAGAGAGAGAATCACTCTGTCACCCAGGATGGAGTGCAGTGGTGCAATCTGGGCTCACTGCAACCTCTGCCTCCTAGATTCAAGCGATTCTCATGCATCAGCCTCTAGAGTAGCTGGGACCACAGGCATGAGCCACCACACCCAGCTAACTTTTGTATTTTTCAGTAGAGACGAGGTTTCACCATGCTGGCCAAGCAGGTCTCAAACTCCTGACCTCAAGTGATCTGCCTGCCTCAGCCTCTCAACTTGCTGGGATTACAGGTGTGAGCCACCGGGCCCAGACAGAATTGGGCCTTGAAACATATGTTTAGGGATTTGGATTTTATCTCGAAAGAAATGAGGAGTCATTACTAGCAGTAGTAGTAGTATTTAGTATTAGTATAACTTTTTATTCTAAAATAGTTCAACTCATCAGAAGTTATAAAAATTATAGTATAGACAGCTCCTTTGTACATTTTACTCAGCTTTTTCCAATGATAATAACTTATATAACCACTGTACTTTTTCAAAAAAAAAAAAAACCTGATATTGGTACAATACTATATTAAGTTGGGGCTTCTCAACCTCAGCACTATTGTCATTTTGGAGCCAATAATTCTTTGTTGTGGGGGATGTCCTGTGCATTGTGGGATATTTAGCAGCACCCCTGGCCTCTACCCACTTGCCAGTAGCAAGCCCCCTTCAACTATAACACCCAAAAATATCTCCAAATATTGCCAAATGCTCCCTTAAGCTCTCTGATTCTCAGTTTTCTTATTTATTTATTTATTTATTTATTTATTTGAGACAGAGTCTTACTCTGTCGCCCAGGCTGGAGTACAGTGGTGCAGTCTCGGGTCACTACAACCTCCGCCTCCCTGGTTCAAGTGATTCTCCTGTGTCAGCCTCCAGAGTAGCTGAGACTACAGGCATGTGCCACCATGCCTACCTAATTTTTGTATTTTTAGTAGAGACAGGGTTTTACTATGTTTGCTGGGCTGGTCTTGAACTCCTGACCTCAAGTGATCCGCTCACCTCCACCTCCCAAAGTGCTAGGATTACAGGCATGAGCCACTGTGCCTGGCTTCCTCATTTATATAGTGGAAATAATAATGCTGTAAGAATTATGTAAAATAATGTCGTGAAGGCACTTTTTAGTTAGGAGCTGCTATACAAATGGGAAGACCTATTAGCACTTGCCAGCCCTGACTCCCATGTGTCCCCTAGCTCATCTCCAGCCAAACTGAACTATTTGCTGGCCTGTAAGTATGTTCTTTATATTGAGCTATCTGCCTAGACTCCCTTTCCCATCCCTAAATTCTACCCATTGAAATTCTTCCCATAAATTTTTCATGCCCAAAATGCGCTGGTTATAAAAAATAGGGGAGGAAAGGGAAAATCCTAAACATTGGAGAAAATGGCTAATAAATGTATGCCACAGATCTAGCATAGTGCTTGGCACCTATTCATTCATTCATTCATTCAAAAAATATATACTGAAGCCTTGTCAACATAGTAAGACTCATCTCTTAAAAAAAATTAATTAGCCAGGAGGCTGAGGATGGAGAATCGCTTCAGCCCAGGAGTTTATTCTATACTTTCCATTAGTTGTGTTTTGTTTGTTTGTTTGTTTGTTTGTTTTGAGACAGAGCCTCACTCTGTCACCCAGGCTGGAATGCAATGGCGCAGTCTCAGCTCACTGCAACCTCCACCTCCCGGGTTCAAGTGATTCTCCTGCCTCAGCCTCCCAAGTAGCTGGGATTACAGGCACCCACCACCACACTTGGCTAATTTTGTATTTTTAGTAGAGACAGGGTTTCACCACATTGGCCAGGCTGGTCTCAAACTCCTGACCTCAGGTGATCTGCCCACCTCGGCCTCCCAAAGTGCTGGGATTACAGGCATGAGCCACCGAGCCCGGCCAATAATTTTTATTTTAATTTTTTAATTTTTTTGGATTTCTTTTTTTATTATAACTTTAAGTTCCAGGGTACATGTGCACAATGTGCAGGTTTGTTACATATGTATACATGTACCATGTTGGTGTGCTGCACTCATTTACATTAGGTATATCTCCTAATGCTATCCCTCCCCCCCCCTCCCCCCTCCCCACAATAGGCCCCGGTGTGTGATGTTCCCCTTCCTGAGTCCAGGTGATATCATTGTTCAATTCCCAACTATGAGTGAGAACATGCGGTGTTTGGTTTTCTGTTCTTGTGATAGTTTGCTGAGAATGATGGTTTCCAGCTGCACCCATGTCCCTACAAAGGACACAAACTCATCCTTTTTTATGGCTGCATAGTATTCCATGGTGTATATGTGCCACATTTTCTTAATCCAGTCTGTCACTGATGAACATTTGGGTTGATTCCAAGTCTTTGCTATTGTGAATAGTGCTGCAATAAACATACGTGTGCATGTGTCTTTATAGCAGCATGATTTATAATCCTTTGGGTATATACCCAGTAATGGGATGGCTGAGTCAAATGGTATTTCTAGTTCTAGATCCTTGAGGAATCGCCATACTGTTTTCCACAATGGTTGAACTAGTTTACAGTCCCACTAATAGTGTAAAAGTGTTCCTATTTCTCCACATCCTCTCCAGCACCTGTTGTTTCCTGACTTTTGAATGACTGCCATTCAAACTGGTGTGAGATGGTATCCCATTGTGGTTTTGATTTGCATTTCTCTGATGGCAAGTGATGATGACCATTTTTTCATGTGTCTGTTGGCTGTATAAATGTCTTCTTTTGAGAAGTGTCTGTTCACAGCCTTTGCCCACTTTTTGATGGGGTGGTTTGTTTTTTTAACCAAAGCAGCCTAGTACTGGTACCAAAACAGAGATATAGACCAATAGAACAGAACAGAGCCCTCAGAAATAATACCACACATCTACAGCCATCTGATCTTTGACAAACCTGACAAAAACAAGAAATGGGGAAAAGATTCCCTATTTAATAAATGGTGCTAGGAAAATTGGCTAGCCATAAGTAGAAAGCTGAAACTGGATCCTTTCCTTACTCCTTATACGAAAAGATGAATTAGAGACTTAAACGTTAGACCTAAAACCATAAAAACCCTAGAAGAAAACCTAGGTAATACCATTCAGGACATAGGCATAGGCAAGGACTTCTTGTCTAAAACACCAAAAGCAACAGCAACAAAAGCCAAAATTGACAAATGGGATCTAATTAAACTAAAGAGCTTCTGCACAGCAAAATAAACTACCATCAGAGTGAACAGGCAACCTACAGAATGGGAGAAAATTTTTGCAATCTACTCATCTGACAAAGGGCTAATATCCAGAACCTACAAAGAACTCAAACAAATTTACAATAATTTTTAATGTGTAGAAAATACTTATGATATAATGTAAGATTACAGACAGAATATCAGATAGTTATATTGAATATGGTACATATAAAAAATTATAGAAAAAAGAAATTTGTCATTATCATCTATAGATAATCAACAGGTTATGAGTGAGTTTATATTATGTTATTTTTGGCTTCTTTATACTTTCCAAATTCATCACAATAATCATTCATTACTTTTATGATTAGGAGCAAACAAGTAGTTATTTTTTAAAAAAAAAAAAAAAAAAAAAAAAAAAAAAAAGGCCAGGCATGGTGGCTCAGGCCTGTAACACCAAGCACTTTTTGAAGTCAAAGCAGGAGGATCACTTGAGGCCAGGAGTTCAACACTAGCTTGGGGAACACAGTGAGACACCATCTCTACAAAAAAAGAGTTTCTTTAAAAATTAACCAGGCATCATGGCACCTGCCTCCTGCCTGTAGTCCCAGCTATTTGGGAGGCTAAGGTGGCAGGATCACTTGAGCCCAGGGGTTCAAGGTTGCAGTGAGCTATGATTGCACCACTGCACTCCAGCCTGCGTGACAGAGTGAGACTCCATCTCAAAAAAAAAAAAAAAAAAAAGTGAAAACATATTCTCAACTATACTTTAACATTAATATTGAATTTCACTTCCTTCATATATTTCTGATATATACTGACCTCTTCTTCCTTTGAACTCCCATAGGATTATTTTGCTCCTCTCTTACATGTGGCTTGTTCCACCTTATATTAAAATATCTTACGGGCTGCTCTGCCTATGGAGTAGCCATTCTTTCATTTCTTTATTTCTCTAACAAACTCGCTTTCACTTAAAAGAAATCTCTTATGTGTTTTCTTTCTCTCCATGCCTTGCTCATGTCTATAGAGTCCTTGTACATAATATGTGGACACTGAATTGGAATACATACACACATACACACACTAAGATTACCAAGTAAATCCCAGACCGTTCCTGGGAGGAATTTTGCCGCCCCAGAGTTTGCCCTTGGTACTGCCAGAACAGCTGGAAGGAAAGTGAGAGGGCAGGGGCAACAGTGAACACGCTGAGCTAGTTAAATTCTGCAGGAGCCTTCGACTTGGCTAATGCCAACCACGCCTACCCATAGTCCCCATATTTGCCAGCCAATCAACAAATCCTCACTGAATGTCTATTGTGTACTCAGTACTGCTTTGAAAATACTAAGAAACATATGAAGTGGAAGGAGTTTGCAATCTAATTAAGGAATGGATACACACATCCGTATACATACATACCGACATATCCATGCATTCAGGTCTGCATGTATTTAAAGATAACTCACACACACAAAAGCACTGGTTATAAAAATAAAAGGAAAAGAGAAAATTCTAAACGTTAAACATTGGAGAAAATGGTTAATAAAATTATATGACAGATCTAGCATAGTGCCTGAGGTGATGCGTAATAAGAATCAAATGAATATAGTTCAAACTGCCAAGTGCTGGCCGGGCGCGGTGGCTCAAGCCTGTAATCCCAGCACTTTGGGAGGCCGAGACGGGCGGATCACGAGGTCAAGAAATCGAGACCATCCTGGCTAACACGGTGAAACCCCGTCTCTACTAAAAAAAAAAATACAAAAAACTAGCCGGGCGAGGTGGTGGATGCCTGTAGTCCCAGCTACTCGGGAGGCTGAGGCAGGAGAATGGCGTAAACCCGGGAGGCGGAGCTTGCAGTGAGCTGAGATCCGGCCACTGCACTCCAGCCTGGGCGACAGAGCGAGACTCTGTCTCAAAAAAACAAAACAAAACAAAACAAAAACAAAAAAAACTGCCAAGTGCTATAACGGCTCAGAACGGCAAGAGTGCTGTGGGCTGGGAAGACTTCCCACAAGTGATGGGCATTAAGCTAGAACTTGAAATATCTGAAAGCCAGTGGTAATTAGCACATGGCATTTTGCTTTCACCATGAAGTAGACTAAACGCAAATTATTTACCCAGATCATAGCAAGGATCAAGAAGGTCACGAAAGGTATCCCTTCTAGAGGATCTGTGCAGAGAATATAGCTGGAGGAAGCAGGTTTTCTTTTTTTTTTTTTTTTTTTTTTGAGACGGAGTCTCGCTCTGCCGCCCAGGCTGGAGTGCGGTGGCCGGATCTCAGCTCACTGCAAGCTCCACCTCCCGGGTTCACGCCATTCTCCTGCCTCAGCCTCCCGAGTAGCTGGGACTACAGGCGTCCGCCACATCGCCCGGCTAGTTTTTTGTATTTTTTAGTAAAGACGGGGTTTCACTGTGTTAGCCAGGATGGTCTCCATCTCCTGACCTCGTGATCCACCCGTCTCGGCCTCCCAAAGTGCTGGGATTACAGGCTTGAGCCACCGCGCCCGGCCGGAAGCAGGTTTTTTGAGGCTTCAGTCCAGCATACCCTAGTTAGATCAAAGAAATCCTAGGGATGGTGTGTCCAATTCACTCAATAATGATGGTAGCCATTAATAGTAGTCATTCTACAAACTTTCTGGTCACAATAGCAAAGAGATCAAGCAAAATAGAAAGAAAAATCACGGAATTTTATCCTTGACCCCTGGTTACAGCAAAGAAGCCCAATGTCCTAGCCTCTGGACTAGGATTTAGTGTACAAATGATTCGGTTTCATGGAAAAAATCTGAGACGACTGTGGTGTTCCAGGACAGGATAGGGAATGCAAAAATCAATCACTTATTGCTACTTAAAATTATCAGCAGTAACAGATAATCTTCAGGCTGTTTTTCCTTCCCTCTTTTCTTCTCTAAGGCTAGGAATAAATACGTAAATAGCCTCAGCGACTTTTCCTCTTCTTCCATCAGTGCAGACACTATCTCGAGTCTGAAGGGGCCGGGGACACTGGCTCACGCCTGTAATCCCAGCTCTTTGGGAGGCCAAGGTGGGTGGATCGCTTAGAGCTCAGGAGTTCAAAACCAGCCTGGGCAACATGAAGAGACCCTGTCTCCAAAAAAAAAAAAAAAAAAAAAAAAAAATATATATATATATATATACACACACACACACACACATATATATACATACACCAAAAATTAGCCAGCCATGGTGACGCGCACCTGTAGTCCCATTAACTCAGGAGGCTGAAGTGGGAGGATCGCTTGAGCCCAGGAGGGAGAGGCTGCAGTGAGTCATGATAGTATCACTGCACTCCAGCCTGGGTGACCGAGCAAGACCTTGTTTGGAAAAAAAATAAAAAGAGTCTGAAGGAAACAGAGAACTGTGGTTCTCCCAAAGGTGGGTATAAGAAGCCTCCATATGCCCCTTACATCTTTAAGAAGTAATACCAGTTTTTTTAAAAGCCATAGTGTTGGCTTCTGCACGAATAATTTATTCATGGCATTGAATAAAAAGATATAACATGGCTGGATGCAGTGGCTCACACCTGTAATCCCAGCACTTTGGGAGGCCAAGGAGGGTGGATCTCCTGAGGTCAGGAGTTCGAGACCAGCTTGACCAACATGGCGAAACCCATCTCTATTAAAAATACAAAAAGTTAGCTGGGCGTGGTAGCGGGCACCTATAATCCCAGCTACTTGGGAAGCTGAGGCAGGAGAATCACTTGAACCTGGGAGGCAGAGGTTGCAGTGAGCTACGATGGCGCCATTGAACCCTAGTCTGGGCAACAAGAACAAAACCCCGCCTCAAAAAAACAGATATCACCTCACTGATGTTTCATCAGAAGTCACCCCACTCTTGCTGCCAGTTGTAGTGAATAATCAGAGGTGGACTGTAGGGTCTTTGGGCAAAGGACTGAAAAAATTTCCCTCACTACAGAGTGCCCTTATAGGCAGAAGAAAGAATCAGAAAGCACATAGGGCTGTGAATGGGCTGCCACTCACCTTAAGGAACAGAGAGCTCCTCTACCCTACCCATACCACTGACCACACCTGGGACAGGTGACCCTCACTTGCAGCAGAAACGTAATCTATGAACACGAAACGTCCATAATATTACAGTTCTCTTGACTGTAAGGGTCTCTAGAAAACATCTAGAGATTGCCCCAGTTTACAGGCCAGAATAAAGATCTCTGGTCTAGGGCCGGGCTCAGTGGCTGACACCTGTAATCCCAGCACTTTTGGAGGCCGAGGCAGGCAGATCACGAGGTCAGTAGTTCGAGATCATCCTGGCCAATATGGTGAAACCCCATCTCTACTAAAAATACAAAAATTAGCCGGGTGTAGTGGTGCGCCTGTAGTCCCAGCTACTAGGGAGACTGAGGCAGAAAAATCGCTTGAACCCTGGAAGTGGAGGTTGCAGTGAGCCGAGATCACACCACTGCACTCCAGCCTGGGCGACAGAGCAAGATTCCATTTAAAAAAAAAAAAAATCTCTGGTCTGTCATTAGTTCATTTACAAAGAGGATATTGCCTGGCAGAAGGAATTCTCATAAGTGGAATAGTTTAACATGAAATTTCATTTTGAATATTACGTCCCTACTGTAAAGCATCAGAGCCTGCATCAGCCAGCTAGCCCTCAGCCAGGGCAAAGCAGGCAGGTGTGCCATCTCGGTGCGGTAGTGCCAAAGCCACACCTAGGGCACCCTGAGCCTCTGTATGGGACAGCAACTTCAGATATAAAAAGAGCCAATAGGCCGGGCGCAGTGGTTCACGCCTGTAATCCCAACACTTTGGGAAGCCAAGGCAGGCAGATCACCTGAGGTCAGGAGTTCAAGACCAGCCTGGCTAACATGGTGAAACCTCGTCTCTACTAAAAATACAAAAATGAGCTGGGCGTGATGGTGGATGCCTGTAGTCCCATCTATTCGGGAGGCTAAGGCAGGAAAATTGCTTGAACCCGGGAGGTGGAAGTTGCAGTGAGCCGAGATCGCACCACTGCATTCCAGCCTGGGCGACAGAGTGAGACTCCGTCTCAAAAACAAACAAACAAACAAACAAATACAAAAGCCAATAAGCAGATTAAAAGAAGCTCAATAGCTCAATATCATTAGTCATTAGAATAATGCAAATCAAAACAATAATGAGACACCACTTCATACCTACTAGGATGGATTTGATAAAAACAAAAACCTGGAAAGTAAGTGTTGGCAAGGATGTGAAGAAATTGTAAACCTCCTGTACTGCTGGTGGGAACGTAAAATGGTACAGCTGCTGTGGAAAACGATGTAGTAGTTCCTCAGAAAGTTCAACATAGAATTTCCATATGATTCGGCCCTTTTGCTCCTAGGTATATGCTCAAAAGATTGAAAAACAGGTATTCAAACAAAACTTGTATATGAATGCTCAGAGCAGCACTACTCACAATCATCAAAAGGTGAAAACAACACAAATGCCCATCAATTGATGGATCTATAACCAAAATGTGGTACAGCTTATACAGTGGATTTTTATTCAGACATAAAAAGGAGTGAAGTGCTGACACATGCTACAATATGAATGAACCTCAAAAACACTATGCTAAGTGAAAGAAACCAGACATAATTGGACACATACTGTATGATTCCACTTACATGAAATATCCAGAATAGGAAAATCCATAGAGCTAGTACATTACTGGTTACCAGGGCCCACAGAGAGGGAGAGAATGAGGAATGACTGGTATTGGTTACAGGCTTCCTTTATAGGGTGTTGAAAACGTTCTGAAATTAGATAATTGTGATGGTTGTACAGCACTGGGACTATACTAGAAATCACTGAATAGCACACTTAATTTTAAAAATCATAGTAGTTACCATTCCACAGCATGTTCTCTCTACAAAGCATCATTCTAAGAAGCTAGCTCAAATCCAAGGTCCATTACTTACAACCTGCATGCCTTTAGGTAAATTAACCTCTCTGCGACTCAATAACATCATCTGTAAAATGCGGATAAGAGTATTTACCTCCATAAGGTTATGAGGGTTAAATGTGTTAATATTTAATCTTACTTTGAACAGTGCTTTGTACATATTAACAGTATATATCGAATAGTAAGAATTAGCTAAGTGTTAGCTATTATCATTTCAATTAATCCTCACAACAATTCCATGAAGTAGGTGCTTTCCATTATTCCCATTTTACAGATGAGAAAACTAAGGCACAAGGAGATTATGCAACCCACCAAGTTACTTATTTAGCAAACGGCAAGCAAAGCCAGCAGTCTGGCTTCAGGGTCCCTGCTTCTCAACTATTGCTGTGCTTGACATAAATCTGGTATATGTAAATCTGGCATTCATAAATCTTGAATTCATAGCTATTTTTGCCTAGGATGAGATTTAATTAGGTATTTAAGGTTTTCAAAAAGTAAATCAATTTAAGTAAGCGTGTTAAGTAAATATCGTCCTCTCTGGTACCCAGATACGACAAAACTTGCAAAGGGACACTTGAATGACTGAGGTTTAGAAAACATTGGTAAACCATGGAAATCTAAGATGTGACAGAACACATCCATACTGTTACCAATTATACTAGGTAGGCTACTGCACACCTTGATTAAACCCTGTACGGATTTCTTGTGTGATATAACACCCCAGGCAAAAATTGTTCGCCAGGTATGGAGCCCAAAGAGAAGAAGGCCTGCAGACTCAGCAGGAGCCAGCCTTAGGAGGGTCTTGCTTAAAATCAGAAAGGCTGTGGGGTTGTAACCCTTGAAATCTTTTTGCAAGTGAATATGAGGCAGGAGGACTTATTAATTAGACACTGTAGTCGAAGTGCCCTAGGCCCATCGCACTTTTAGGGGACTGTGAAAATGTCTTAACTGACTGGGCGCGGTGGCTCACGCCTGTAATCCCAGCACTTTGGGAGGCCAAGGAGGCAGGACCGCTTGAGCCCAGGCGTTAGAGACCAGCCTGAACTACATAGAGAGAGCTCGTCTCTACTAAAAACAAAACAAAAAAAATTTGCCGAGAGCAGTGTCCGGCGTGCCTGTAGTACAAGCTATTTGGGAGGATCGCTTGAGCGGGGGAGATAAAAGCTGCCCTGAGCCCTGAGGGCATCACTGCACTCCAGCCTGGGCGACAGACCGAGGCTCTGTCTCAGGAAAAGAAAAGATCTTAATTTCTTTTAAAATCATAAGAAAAAAATTAATATAATCCATCCCAAATTATATTCATCCTTATACCAACACAGCTGTAAAATATAATTTTTTTTCTTAATGGAGGAAGGGGCCCAGGAAGGCAAAAATGCCTAGGACCCACGAAAGTCATAATGTGGCCCCGACATGAGGGTGAGAGTGAGGGTGAGCCTCATTACCTCTCCCTCCTGACCAGGTCTTCCAGACACCAGCTCAGCAACTAATGCATGCAGTATCCTGTCCTGTTAATATCCTCTCCGTATTGAGCAAACGTGAAGTGGTGGGCTGGGGGAACCCAGAAGTGCTGGATCCCAACCCTGTGGTTTAGGGACATCCAGCCGAGGCCCTGGAGCAAGGGGAAGAGGCCTGAACTAGTGTGCAAAAGAAGGAGAAGACCCCTCACACCCAGGAATTGTAAAGGTTATGTCTCCCCCAAACGCCACCTCCTCCTACTCTTACCTGAAATCCCACTATTATTTACTCGTTTGAATTAAGACAGCCATAATATAGTGAAAAGTGCACACATTTTGTAGTTAAAACTGGCATGTATTGCCAATGGCAAGTTGCCTGGCTCTTTGGGGCCCAGTCTTCTGTATTTTTTTAAAAAATGGGGGATGATAATGGTTGTTATCAAGGTGAAAGTAAGATAAATCATGTACAGTGCCAAGCATAGGGCCCATTATTAGCAGGCTTTAAAAAAAATTTTTTTAATTATTTTTATTTTTTGAGACAGGGTCTACTGTCGTCCAGGCTGGAGTGCAGTATCCTGATCATGGCTCACTGCAGCCTTGACGTCCCGGGCTCAAGCGATCCTTCCACCTCAGCCTCCCTAGTAACAGTCTACAGAGCTATTTTTATAATATTACGGATATTAACACGTCCTGGGGAACCTGCAAACACTTATTGGAGGGAGAACCATATAGCCTTCAATCATAGCCCGGCCTTTTAAATGTGATACATCACTGGGGAGCAAGAATTCAGGAAGACAGTTCCAGAAAAGCGGAGGGGGGGAGGGAGAACGGGTAGTGGGGAAGGCGGGAACTCTCCCAGGTCCACAGCACAAGCCCGGGGAATACGCGCGCTTTAGGAGCCTGCAGAACGGGCTTCTGCAAAGTGCGCTGCAATAAGAAGCACAGCAACCTAGCACAGCAGACGTTGCAAGTACCGCGCATCAAAAGACGGGGCCCCTGTAGTGTAAGCATTCTTGGATGCACTACGCACTTAGCAGATTTCTATACTTGCACTCTGACATAAGTTCATTACTGAAAATCTTAAGTCTTTGGAGCTTTCTCAAAAAGCACGTTGGGTTTCTTGCAGCGTGCACCTGAGCAGCGGACTGCTCTTCAAACTCAGCCCCAAATTCCCGCTCCCGGAATGCACGGTGGGTTCTGAATTCAAAAATCCAGAGCAAGCAGCCTTCTAGCCAATCATTGCACCTTATCACTATCCTGACTTTGGCGCGAACTGTACAGAACTAGATAGTCCTATCCATTTGTCACCAATTTCTAGTAGGGGAGAGTCGTTCTCAGAACCCAACTGCATGGTAGACTAACAAGTTCACTTTTGCATGTTTGGGCTGCTGAACGCTCCGCGCTTTCTTCAACGCCATCTCTGGGTCTTTTCCGTGGGGGAAGCAAAGGGCATTGCTCCACCCAAGTGCTGCGAGGTAAAGAGGGTTGGGCGGAGGAACACTGCCAAAATACCTCTCCACAAGCTAGTGTGAGGTCTCAACCCACCCCCTCGTCCCCAAATCGGCTTTCACAACCCAGTCGCTTTTTCCAATCCCGGTCTCCGCTCAAGTTGGAAGTAGTTAGTTAAGCGACCACTTGGAGCTACTGTTTCCCGCACAGCATGCTCACTACCTGCACCATGCTTGCGCACGCTCGCCCTATTTTTTGTACGCCCTGGACACGAATGCGTCCCCACGGGGTCGCACTCACAACTAGATGTACTGTGAATGCTAATAGGGGGCGTTTAACCGACGCGTGTGCGTACGCTTTGAACCTGCGGAAGGCACCGTACCGCTATATAGGGCGCGCAAGTGCCAGACGGCGCCAGAAAGAGGTCCCGGCGCCAGAAAAGCGCTCGCCCGAGCCATTGGTCCCAGAGCCAGTTCCAACCCCGGGATCGCCGCGGAGCCCGCGCGGAGTCTGCAGAAGTGCACGGCTTTATCGACAGCACTTGAAGCATGGAGTCTCTTCGCGAGTACACCAACAGTGATATGGGCTACCGCAGCCTGGCAGTCGGCGAGGACATAGAGGAAGTGAATGGTTAGTGCTTGGACAGGGACAGGAGCTTTCGCGAACTCCAAAAGAGGAATTTTTCCCTGGGAGAGGCGAGCAGACGGGACGCTGCGCGGCTGTCGCAGTTGCTCTTCCATAGCGGGTCCCCTGCCTCCTCCACCCCTCGCGCCGTGGGCTCCAACGCCCTGGGGTCTCTCTTTTGCTTTCCTCCCTTCCCAGATGAGAAACTTACCGTGACCTCGCTGATGGCAAGGGGAGGAGAGGACGAGGAGAATGCACGGTCCGAACCTGAGTACGGAGCAGAAGCAGAAAACAACGTTGGCACGGTGGGGTTCGTCCCCTCGGACGACCAAGACCGTGAGGGTGGCGGTGGCCACGAGCCGGAGCAACAGCAGGAGGAGCCGCCCCTGCCCGAGCCGGAGCAACAGCAGGAGGAGCCGCCCCTGCTCGAGCCGAAGCAAGAGCAGGAGGAGCCGCCCCAGGCAACCGTGGAAGGGCCACAGCCGGCGGAGGGGCCACAAACCGCTGAGGGGCCACAGCCCCCAGAGAGGAAACGCCGCCGCCGCACCGCGTTCACCCAGTTTCAGCTGCAGGAGCTGGAGAACTTTTTCGATGAAGCTCAATACCCCGACGTTGTGGCGCGGTAAGTGGCCTGCCCCGGAGGCGCCCAGTTCATCCCGAGACCCTTTCACTCTCCTCCCGAGCCAAAAGCCACGTACGGGGCTCACGGGCGCTGGCTCCGCCCTTGCTTTTTGAGGGATGTGGGGGGCGGGGCGCGGAGGATGTAAAAGACTGGGGCGGGACTAGGGTAAAGCGAGTCAGGCAGGGTCCGATCCCGCCTTTATTTAAAATTTTGGCAGTTTGCTCATCATGGGTTGTTTTTGCATTAATTTTGATACGTTTTAATATTGCATTAAAATAGTATTGAGTTTTTAAGCGCCATTTACCTTGTGCGCGCGTGGCGAGCGCCTCACTCTTTTCGCTCTAGTAACCGCCCTGCCACGTGGAGCGCACTTTTACAACCAGGAGGCGGACTTTTGAGCTTTCGGTAGCCAGAGACCCCTTTCCTTCGCTAGCCTCTTCGGAGCCCTCCTCGTACCGGCCCCCGTAGTGTACGAAGGGGCAGGCCTTTTCTGGCCAGACTGGAATTGGGGGCAGGGGTCACCTGGACAGGTCAGAGTAGGGTTTAGGGGACCTTTCTGGCTTCGTTGTACTTAGCCTTCGCCCGGCAAAGAGCAAGAAAGAATTTCCCGAGGGCGTGCTTGGCCGATGTGGTTTGGAGTTCACTCCCTGAGAGTTCAGCTCTCCCTTTTACAATAAACAGAAATACTGTGGTTCAATACAGCGCTTTAAAGGTGTTTTGGCATTTCATTTTTTTTTTTTTTCACGGACGGACTTCCCAAGGAAAGATTTCCAGGGTTGTTGTCTGCTGTTTCACAAACAGAAGAATTGAGTCATATTCAGCTAACAAACCATCGGGCGCTTTTACATATATTCCCTTTTTCTATCTTATTTAACAGCAAAGTCGTTCATGGGAAAAACTTCCCTAAAGCGAGTCCCAACCGTATTAGGGAGGTGCACTGGGAGGTGGGGGAAAACTGCATTGGGAGGTGGGGGATAGAAATAATGTACATTCATACACACACACACACACACACACACACACACATATATATATATATATTTATTTTATTTTTTTTTTTTTGAGACGGAGTCTCACTCTGTGGCCCAGGCTGGAGAGCAGTGGCTGTGATCTCTCCTGGCTGCAACCTCCGCCTCCCGGGATCAAACGATTCTCCTGCCTCAGCCTCCCGAGTAGCTGAGATTAAAGGCATGCACTACCATGCCTGGCTAATTTTTGTATTTTTAGTAGAGACAGGGTTTCACCATGCTGGCAAGGCTGGTCTCGAACTCCTGACCTCAGCACCGTCTTCGGCCTCCCAAAGTGCTGGGATTACTGGCGTAAGCCACTGCACCCAGCCACATTCATATTTCATTTTATCCACAACTCCAAATACTGAATATTTGTAATTTTCTTCCCTAAGAGAAAGACTTGCAGCACGCCTGAATTTGACTGAAGACAGAGTGCAGGTCAGTAAATCTTGAAAAAGCAATTTGGCAGGACAGCCATTCTAAAGCATGCTTTAGGTTTTGTCCTGGACATTCTCAAGTTTGTGTTTTTTGTTGTCTTTTCCATGGTTGGCAAATAAGTTTTGAACAGTAGGGACTTTGGTGGTAGAAAATAGGATATGTAAACTTCAGATTATGGAAATTGCTCGTTAACAGAGGAAATATGATTTTCTAAAGAAAAAAATGACTGTTCTCCTATCTCTATCTGTATCTGTCTTTCCTTCCATATAGTGTATGCACATGTGTATGTACATATATACATTTACATACACATATATGCACATGTATACACATACATACATACATATATTCCAATAAATAAGATTAACCTTCTTCTAACACTGGTATTCTCTAGGGAGAATGTTAGTTTTCCCTAAAGGATTACTTCTATATGGAGTCATGTTCGGGGCCCAATCTGACCTCGGAAGTAGTCAAATTAATGCACAGAAGAACTGAGTTTTATAAGAAAGTTCAACTGTACTAAATTATTTAAAATATTTAAAACCAAGCACAAGCACTTAGCTAAATGAGTGAATTTATATTTAGGCATTGGGATGAAGGAGTAATTCACACACAGAACACAGTACTTAAGTAGAGAGTAGCGGACCTAAGTTTTAATTTTTTTGGAAGATTTTGATGTCAGCCTGAAAACATTGCTAACGTATTGCAATGAAGTGGTAATGGGGGAAACATTCGTAAGCTTTGGAAAACTGTCTTTAAAAAATGAAACAAGGGTACATGTGCATAACGTGCAGGTTTGTTACATATGTATACTTGTGCCATGTTGCTGTGCTGCACCCATCAACTCGTCATTTACATCAGGTATAAAGTATAATAATAATAAATAAATTTAAAAAAAAATGAAACAAGGAAAAGAAAGAAGAATTTGAATAAAGTCCCCTTACCTAAGAAGGATGGAAAGCTTAGAGAAGAATTGTATACAGTCAAACACATGCATTGCAGATGTCACACAAATTCAACTTTATGAAACTACCAAATGCATAAGAGATTGTTCACTTTTTGTAAACACCTTAGAAAAAACATCTTAGATGTTTTATTCTTTTTGGTGGTATTATTTTGAAAAGGTGGGTTTTCTGGAATTTGATTGATTGGGGGGGTGTCTCGATTCAGGCAAGATTCTTACCTGTGTTGATTTAAAATACCTTTTCATTTACTCAGGCAGTAACGACTAATTTTGCAGGTCACGAGATCAAAAGTTGACTGTTTAAAATTACAGAAGACCATAGCTGCATCAAGGAAGTATTTGCAAAAAAAAAAAAAAAAAGTTAGAATGGGCTTATTAGCTTTGCCTCAGGGTGTGTGTGTGAGTGCAGTGATGGAAATGCACTGCACGCCTGTGGGTGTGATGTCTGGAAAAGCAGTCCAACAAAGCAGACCACTGAATGCTGGAGTCCTGATGTGCCACAGGCCTAGCCTCAGGTTGGGATGACGTATCCTCTGCCTTCTCAGGGAAGCAAGGTAAACTCAGAGGAAAAGAAAAAAGGTTTGTTGACCTGCTTTTTTTCCCTCCCAGGGTTTACATAGGCCTCTGAATGGATTTCTGAAGGAAGAAAGAGCCAGAAAATACAAAGAAGGAAAAAAGACAATATTCTCATCTATTTCCAAATTCTACAGCATGAATTTCCCTAAAGACACTTTTAGTAGACACTCCCCTCCTTTTCTTTGCAAATATAGTATACTTATTTTATGAAATCAGTATTGAGAATACAGACCCAATATGGGCCCATACCAAAATTTGCCGTCTGTTGGCTTTGGTTATGTTTAAGCAGGGGTGACCACTAGCACATCTGAGCCCGCCCCTCCCTCACTCCTCTAAGATATTTCATCAATAAGAAAATAGCTTCACCTGTTGCAGTTTAAAGTCTCAATGGCATATAGAATTGCATGTCATGTTTTTTTCTATTATGACGTTAGCTGTTCAAAATACTAAACCAATTCATTTTTCCCCTCTGAAGGTTTGGTTTCAGAACAGAAGAGCCAAGTGGAAACGAAATCAGAGGGTGCTCATGTTGAGAAACATTGCTGCCGCCGCCCTGGCCCGCCCTGCGGAGGTGTTCTTGGGTGGCCCCTATAATGCCACTCCTTCTCTGGATCCTGCTTTGTGTGTTCATCTGGTGCCACAACTACCAAGACCACCTGTGCCACCTATGCCACCCAGGCCACCCATGGTCCCTATGCAACCCAGGCCACCCATGGCACCTATGCCACCCGGGCCACCCATGGCACCTGGGCCACCCAGGCCACCCATGGCACCTGTGCCACCCAGGCCACCCGTGGTCCCTATGCAACCCAGGCCACCCATGGTGCGTATGCCACCCATGGCACCTGTGCCACCCGGGCCACCCATGGTGCCTATGCCACCCAGGCCACCCATGGCACCTGTGCCACCCAGGCCACCTATGGCACCTATGCCACCCAGGCCACCTGTGCCTCGTATTGGCCTGGCTCCTGTACGCATCACATGGGCCCCTGTCATCAATAGTTATTATGCAGGTCCCTTTTTCTAAAGTAAGGTCTTCATGACAGTTTTTCCAAAGTTCTTTCCTGCCAGATAGAAATTGTGCGCAGCACAGCATCAAGTAATTCGTTAGATACTTGTTAAATGAAATGGATAGATGAACAAAGTTGACGAATGCCCTGTTATTTTTGTAGGCCACATGATGGTAGTATTTTCAATAAAGATGTGACTTAACAGTACGTTGGTTTTGGATGCCAATTGGGGTCAGTAGAATACGGATGGGAATTGCTAAGGGAATGCAATTTGAGTAGAATGGTGAAGAGGCCTCTTCTCATCAGGTAATATCCCTGAGTCACCATCAGTATGTCCTGCACATCACAGAGCTTGCCAAGTGCCCGTGATGGATTTACATTGACCCATACATTTTCCTTCCACATTTCCCCCTACCCCATCCTCAACCCTCCACCCTGCCCCACTGGGAACATATAAATGTGCGGGATGGGAAGGGGTGAGTCTAGTGAGACAACAGTGCGTTTCCAGGGAGGGCCACGTTCCATTCATGCTAAGGAGCTCAGGCTAAATCATGAACTCTGAGAGAAACTTACTGAGGGGCTACTCACAGAGCCTTGAGGGAACGGGACAGCTAAATGTGCATCTAGTACTCTCCAAATTCTGCTCCCTGCCCTTTTTTTTATTATTATTATTTTGACAGGTCTCTCTCTGTCACCCAGGCTGGAGTGCAGTTACATGATCATAACTCATTGCACCCTCGAACTCCTAGACTCAAGCGATCCTCCTGCCTCAGCCTCCTGAGTAGCTGGGACTACAGGTGCACCACCAAGCCTGGCTAGTTTCTGTTGTATATTTTGTAGAGATAGGGGTCTCACTGCAGTGCCGAGGGTGATCTCAAACTCCTGTTCTCGAGCGATCCTCCTGCCTCCAGCCTCCCAAAGTGCTGGGATTACAGGTGTGAGCCACTACCCGCAGCCTGCCCTCCACTTTGTGGAGGAGATAGTGGAATAGGAACTATTCTGGTCCAGAGGTTCTGCAACTTCAAGGGAGACACAAGAAGGGGTTCCATCAAGACCAGAAAGAGGTGCTCTCTCTTCTTCACCAGTAGGCCAGGAGAACCTATTACTGTAGCTTCCCCAGCTAAGAAGTGGGCAGTTACACCTTCCAGTGTATTTTTCACCTTCAACATCTTTGAGAGAATCCTGGTTCCTGCCAATTAAATTGAAAGGGAAACTTTTGGTTTAATGCTGCTCAAAGCAAGAGATGGTCGGTGAGCAATGTTCCAGAATAATCACTCATTGAAAAGCGGTCAGACCTTTGCTATGCCTGCAATCTTTACACAAATCTGCTTCAGTAGGAAGCAATAAAAACCAAAATGGAGGAGGGGGAGGAAGCCAAGCCCACTATTCTTTAAACATTGAACTTTTTCTTAGAGCTTTTACTTTTGAGCAATTTCTAGCCATTTGCAGTAATTTTATGAACACATTTTATGCTATGAAATGATTGCAATGGCTTCAGATAAGGGTGTCATACCAGAATTTCTTCTCGCAGGAGGTGGGCTGGAGGGGGTTATCAAAGACAAGTTTCACAGCAGTTACGTACTCCCAGTTTGAAGGGCGGCTCTGTTTTCTCAGAAAAGCATACTTTTTTTTTTTTTTTTTTTTTGCAGTGTTGCCTGATACTTTTTTTTTTTTTTTTTTTTTTTTTTTTTTTTTTTAGACAGAGTTTCGCTGTTGTTGCCCAGGCTGGAGTGCAGTGGAGAGACCTGGGCTCACTGCAACCTTCGCCTCCCAGGCTCAAGTGAGTCTCCTGCCTCATCCTCCCAAATAGCTGGAACTACAGCCGCCTGCCACCATGCCCGGCTAATTTTTTGTATTGTTAGTGTAGACGGGCTTTGACCATGTTGGCCAGGCTGGTCTCAAACCCTGACCTCAGGTGATCCACCCCCGCCTCGGCCTCCCAAAGTGTTTGGATTACAGGCGTGAGCCACCACGCCCGGCCTGCCTGATACTTTTTATTCCTTTCTTCTCTCCCTTCACACATAAGGATGTCAAGCATTAGCAAGGCAGTTAGAGTCTTAGATTAGATTATATCTAAGATTTCTACAGCAAGGAGGTCATTACCTCCCCAGGAGTCCCAGTCTCTGATGGGAGTGAGAAATATCCAGTAATGTATCTGTGGTGCCCCTTGCCATCCTCACCGGGTGATTTTGAAACTCAGCCTTTCTTGTTTCCCATTGTTGAACTTTTCCCTTTTGTTAACATCTGGTTTCTCAATGCTTTAAGTTCTCTTAGAGCTACAGGGTCTGTACAAATAAAGGTGCCAATACCCCATCCAGTCTTGCCACTCTGAGACTCAAAGCCAAACAGCATCCAGCACACAAATCCCACAGTTAATTCATAACCAATTGGACACACACAAACAGAACTTTTTTTTCATCTCAGGCAGCCTGGAAGAAGCAAAAATAGGAATATTCTTTTTCATACGTGAATAGGGTCTTCAAGAGACATTTATATTATTTTCAAGTCATATCTACTTCTTCCAGGTTCCAGTGATTTAAGGAGGGATAGTGGGATGGGGACAGGAAATATGCAACACATTCCTGCAGATAAATACTTCCTCTGGCCAGGTGCAGTGGTTCACACCTGCAATTCTATCACTTTGGGAAGACAAGGTGAGAGGATCACTTGAGCCCAGCAGTTAGAGACCAGCCTCTATAACATGGTGAGATCCCATCTTTACAAAAAATTTTAAAAATGTAATTGAGTATGTTGGCACATGCCTATAGTCCCATCTACTCAGGAGGTTGGCGTGGGAGGATCACTTGAGCCTGCGAGGTTGAGGCTGCAGCGAGCTGTGATCGAACCACTGTACTCCAGCTTGGGCAACAGAACCAGACCCTGGCTCAAAAAACAACAGAAAAATAAACACCAAAACAAAACAAAAACAAGAAACAACCTTCCTCTCAGTCTACGTTTTAAAAGGAGGAGGTCTTCTACAATGATCTCAGAAAAAGCATGTCTCTCTCTCTGTCTCTTTTTAGGGACAGGGTCTCACTCTGCAGCTAGGACTACAAACGCATGTCACCACACCAGGCTAATTTGTTTATTTTTAGTTTTTTTGTCAAGACGAGGTCACACTCTGTTGCCCAGGCTGGTCTCAAACTCCTGGCATCAAGCTATCCTTCCACTTTAGCTTCCCAATGTTTGGGGATTAGAGGCGCGAGCCACTGTGCCTGGCTTCTAAACAGCATTTCTCTCAAAGCGCATTTCCAATTCCCTAAGACATGGATAAGAATTATTGTAATATAAGGAAATTAATTTATAAAAAGGCTTTAGAAATTAGCTGTCAGCAAATAACGTTTACCTGTCACAGATGGTCTTTGCAGAAATTAGTTTTGGCTGAAAAGTTATGAATGTGATCTCAGGAGGGGTGCAGGAGCTTCAGCATTGTGCAGTAATCTAATAATTCTGGATATGCTATTGCTTTATAAAGTTGTTTCACATTGAAGAACATATGCCAAGGAGCTTTCACAAGAGTAATTTTTATGGTCAAATTAAGCAGGGAGAAGTTGAGCTATTTGAGGGGACAAGAAGCCTCTTTGATTAAAACTAGATTTCTATAACTTGGATCTTGTTTTTTTTTTTGTTTTTTTTGTTTGTTTGTTTTTGTTTTTGTTTTTTTTTGAGACGGAGTCTCGCTCTGTCGCCCAGGCTGGAGTGCAGTGGCCGGATCTCAGCTCACTGCAAGCTCCGCCTCCCGGGTTTACGCTATTCTCCTGCCTCAGCCTCCCGAGTAGCTGGGACTACAGGCGCCAGCCACCTCGCCCGGCTAGTTTTTTGTATTTTTTAGTAGAGACGGGGTTTCACCGTGTTAGCCAGGATGGTCTCGATCTCCTGACCTCGTGATCTGCCCGTCTCGGCCTCCCAAAGTGCTGGGATTACAGGCTTGAGCCACCGCGCCCGGCCTGGATCTTGTTTTAAATAGATGTCATCAGAACTTAGAGGTATAACTTGGAAGTGCCTGAGAATCAAAATTCTAAGCCATTATTTGGACTACAAGTACTTAGAAAAAAAGGGCAAAGAAAGAAGGGACTAGAAATAATTCTTTAGCTGAGAATACAAGGGTATCCCTTGAGATAGGTGTGAAAGGTGACATCTTAAACAAAGAGAGAAGTTACTGTAAATATATACAAAATAGAAGAACAGAGTTTTGACTTTTTTTCAAAAGAACAGACATTTGCCCGAATTTTGATCATGGGGTGTTATATTTAAAATTGGGCATGTTCTGAGCATATATGGATGTACTGTTTTTCTACCCAATCATTTGGAGCTGGTAGCTCTAGGAATTGTTGAAAACCTGAAGGTAAAATATGACGCTTAAATAGAATCCTGACCAGATGCAGCAGCTCACGTCTATAATTTCAACACTTCGGGAAGCTGAGGCCGGAGGATCGCTTGAGTCCAAGCATTTGAGACCTTCCTGGGCAACATAGCAAGACACTGTTTCTACAAATTTTAAAAAAAATTTGCCCTGTAGTCCCAGCTACTTGGAAGGTTGAGGCAGGAGGATGCGTTGAGCTCAAGAGTTTGAGGCTGCAATGAACTATGATTATACCATTGCACTCCAGCCTGGGCAACACAGCAAGACCGTGTCTCTAAAAATAGATAAATAAATAAAAATTGAGTCCTTTACTGGATTTCCTAATTGGTAAATCCATCTTTGTCTAATTCAAATTTCTGTAGCCCAGGGACTCCTATTGATGGAAGTAGGGGAGTTAGTACAAAGTGGTGCATAGATCCTGGAGCAGGGCTCTCAAATCTTGAGTGGAGGCTCTCTGGAGGCAGTAGATATCATAGCATAACCCTCATCACACACTCCTCTTCCTGAGAATGCTGCATGAAATTGGGAAAATACATCTGGGACTTTCCTAATGCTCCCTTCCAATTAGTCAAGGCAGTAGGGTGACCCAAAGAGAATGAACCCTTTGCCTCAGACAGTTCCTTTTTCCTAGCAGGCACTTTCTCATGTTCCTTTGCAAGTGAGACGAACGTTCATGAGTCCTGCAGTAAAAGTATGGTGACCACAGGGAAATCCTGTCATTTCATGCCACTCTTCCAAGCAATGGGCCTTTCTCCTTCTGGGGGACATGCAATTGAAAGGAAGAGACCATGACATTCTTTTTGAGCCGAAAGGGGCTTTCACAGCCATCCAGTGCACTCTCTTCATTTTACAGATGAGGAGACACAGGCCCGGAGGAGTGGAATGGTCTGCCCGAGATAGCATGCAGAGTTCATCCCAGAGAAGGCCAGCTTCTGTATGGCCACGGCCTCCCCTGGTGCCCACGATTGCCCAGCTAGGGGCAGCACATACCATTGCAGGTGTAGCTCCTCAGTGCGTATCACCTCCAGCTGCCCAGACCTTTTTCCTTCAAGGGCTGTAAACTCAGGGCTCCTCCCCAGGCCTCGGCACTGGGCCATTTTACCTCTAGGAAAAGTAAGCAACTTCCCCTGAAGGCATGCAGTATTCTGGTGTCCGCTCTTGAACGCTGAACAGCAGGGGCTTGAGAGAGTGATGCAATTTGTACCCTCCTCACAAAAGGCCGAGTGTGCTTCCACTACAATAATCCTCATTTCCCCCAATCCCCTTGCAAAGCTGTGCCTGCCAACTGGCAGCACAACACATAAGCAACAGCCAGTTCTGGGCTTGTGTTGAATTAACTTTTTTTGTAAAGTAGGCTAATAGTTTGGAAACTGTCATTATGCAATTTGTATTCATTTTTAAATGTGGTTATTTATGCTTTGCCTTGATCAATGTCACACTCTCTCCTTCCCAGATGTTAGCGCAGCACTATGGGGCAGGGACCCAAGGTGCAATTGGTGTAAATTTAATTTTCAAATGCACCCCATTGATCTGAGTGCCTCCCCATGAGAAGCTCAGATCTTAAGGAGACTGTCTGGATTCCCAACATTTACATGCAAATATTTTTAGACTCTAGGAATACAAAAGACTCTTTCTGAAAGCACACTCTGTTGTGCTTCACAAACAAGGGGACACAAGTGATTGAAGAGGTGGCATACAGGCATGGGCAGCATAATTGATACACCTGGACCCTTCTGAAACACAACCCCCAGACAAAACTAGGATCTCTATGAAAACTGTGGAGTTGGAACACAATTTTCTATTCCAGGCTCAAGAATCTTGGTTCAGGAAATAAATAAGAGGCAGGGTAGAGACCAAGGAAGAGTCTCTGACCAATTCCCTTTGAACAAGAGAGACAAAGAGATGAAGCAGATGTTTGAAGTCAGGAGTAGGAAATCAGGCTGTGGTGACCTAGGGGAGAAAGAAAGCCATGTCTATGGCTGGGAACTGAGCTGTTGCTGTGGTGTGGGGATATAGGTGGTAAGTTGGCACTGGCCACTGTATAGTGTCTCTGGGAGGTAGCCAGTGGGGCTCAAGGAGGTGGCTCTAGCCAGCTGGGCTTTACAGAAAAGAAGACAGGAAAAACAGAACACAGGTTCATATGCAAATCAGTCCCTACTATCTCTTTCCCCAGTCCCAGTCCCCATCATAAGGCAAAGCAATGCAGCTGCCCTTTCTCTTTTCCCTTCATCCTTACCTTCCATTAACTCAAGGGATCATCCCAAGGGGCTTCCCCAGGACTGAAATATTCATGAGGAAAGAGGGAAAGCCAGGATAGAGAGAAGGTCCTACGATGTGATTGTCCCCGGCCA
This sequence comes from Macaca thibetana thibetana, assembly GCF_024542745.1. Taxonomy (NCBI): domain Eukaryota; kingdom Metazoa; phylum Chordata; class Mammalia; order Primates; family Cercopithecidae; genus Macaca; species Macaca thibetana. The sequence goes on along the minus strand of NC_065598.1, from coordinate 99,769,859 downwards.
AGATGCTCAGTCCCAGTACCTCCAGAAATACCCAGGATGGTTCTATTTCTTCACTTTAACCAGAAGGAATTTCCAAGCATGTCCAATTAATTTCATGGGCCCGCCTACCATATCACAACCTCAGTTCCAACAGGGAGTCACACAGAAATATTGCAAGGTACTGAATTGGTTCTTCTGCTGTTTATTTAACATAGAGGCTTAGACTTTAGGGCATCTCCATGGCCCAACCTGTTCTTCCATTAAATGAACATCTATAGTCTTAAAACTCTGCTTGACGGTTCAATCCATTTATTCTAAATAGGAAGCAAGAAGGCTGGTCATCAATTGTGACCCTGGTCAACAGGCAGGACATGAAAAGATAAGAAGGTCATCTTCACAAGTATGAGGTCCCTGTACAAGGGTAACAAGCAAAGCGCAGGCCAGAAATCAAGGTCCATTCACCTCACACTACTCTTTATCATTTTCTCCCTGGGGAACCCTGAGAAGGCCTCAACCGACAGGCAAAATTCAAATGGCATTTTGAATTTCTCTATCCATAGCCCCGCTCCCTGACATTTCAGGGATATTTGCACAAGTGTGGCTTGTTCTCTCCCATAGCTGATAAGCCTTGTAATATTACATGTCAATGTCTCAATTAAATAGGATCATATTTGCATAGAACATTGGTTCATCAGGATTGTGTATTTATTGCAGACCAAGGTAAACCACCAGGAAAGTCTTTTTTCTTTTAATCCCTTTTCCTTTTTAAGTCTCTTAAAATTATTTTGCTGTGGTTTTCATTGTGTTGTACTTTGTATACCATTTAGAGAAGTCCCAGGGATCAGCATCCATTCGATCCAATTGCCCACTTCTTTTTCAGTTACAGGCCTAGCAAGGAAGTTTGATCTCCAAAATGATGACCCTGAGGCACTGCAACCATACAGCAGACCTCCAGAATATGCCATGCTCATTTCTGACCCACACCTTTCTTAGCTGGTACTGTTCCATCCCCCTTCCTCGTCTAGCTGAATCATTCTGGGCTTGCTTCTGTCATGGCTTTTCCTCCTCCTTTCAACTCTCCTCCTTCCTCTTCCTTCCCTTTCTCAACCTCACCTGCCCAGCTCTTTTCTCCCCTCCCTGAACCCCTATGGGCCTGAAGTGTGCATCATTCATTTGACAGGAACCTTCATAACTTACAGCATCCCACTAAAACCAAACTGTTTTGTGGCTGTAATTCTTGTATCCCTTACCTGGGCAGTAAGCACCTGGAATTTCCATCTGGTTCTCCTTGTCTTATTCCCCCATTGCACCTACGATGGTGCTGTACATTTAACAATAATAAATAGTGATAATGGTAAGAGCTAAAATTTGCTAAGGGCTTACAATATGCCAAATACCATGCTACATATTATGCATGAATTAATAACTATCACTATTTTGCAGATGAGGAAATTAAGACAAAAGAGATTAAATAACCCACCTGAAATCACACAGCTGATAAGTGGCTATGATAGAATTCAAGCCAAAGACTTTGAATCAAACGTTTAATTTGTTCGCTAGACTGTTTAAATTTGAGAGAAAAATGGACTAATACATATTTTCACAATTTTTTCAACGTAAAGGATAGAAATGGACAAAACATGGGTTTCTTGTTAATTTTCAGTTTATCAGAAAGTGCCATTAAAAAGAATAATCCCCATTTCTTGAGCATTCTGATCTATCAAGGATTTATTTTAACATATCATCATGCAATATTTCTGGAGAAAAACTCAGCATTTAAAATCATTGAGTATCAACCTGAGAATTTTGATCTCATTTGTTCCTCTACCTGAGCCCTTTTCTCTGTTTTAAGCTTTCCTTTTTAAAAGAGAAAGCAATCTCCCCTTTTCTAGGTGAGTAGAGGACAGACTGTGAACACACCATATGGTTGGAATCTGGAAGCTTCATATTTTCAAAAGAAAGGTAAAACGAGATCATGAATATTGCCAACTCTGCTTGTTTGAATCAAAGTGTGTCTCTTTTGGTGATTTTTGCTTGTTTGTTTTTTGAGACAGTCTCTCCTTGTCACCCAGGCTGGAGTGCAGTGACCCGATCTCAGCTCGCTGCAGCCTCAACCTCCCAGGCTCAAGCAATTCTCTTACCTCAGCCTCCCCAGTAGCTGGGACTATAGGTATGCACCACCACACCCTGCTAAGTTTTGTAGTTTTTGTAGAGAAGGAGTTTTGCCATGCTGCCCAGGCTCATCTCAGACTCCTGGGCTCAAGCGATCTGCCCACCTCCTCCTCTCAAAGTGCTGGAGTTACAAGCATGAGCCACGGTGCCCGGCGGTGATTTTTTTTTCTTAAGTTTATCAGACAATAGCTATGAAAGTAGTTAATGGACTACAGGCACTGGAACTGCAGGCACCCACCATCACACCCAGCTAATTTAAGATGGAAACGTTCATGTTATGTATATTTCACCATAATTTTTTATTTTTTTATTTTTTTATTTTTTATTTTATTTTATTTTTTTGAGACAGAGTCTCGCTTAGTCGCCCAGGCTGGAGTGCAATGGCGCGATCTCGGCTCACTGCAAGCTCCGCCTCCCGGGTTCACGCCATTCTCCTGCCTCAGCCTCCCGAGTAGCTGGGACTACAGGCGCCAGCCGCCTCGCCCGGCTAATTTTTTGCATTTTTAGTAGAGACGGGGTTTCACCGTGTTAGCCAGGATGGTCTCCATCTCCTGACCTCGTGATCCACCCGCCTCGGCCTCCCAAAGTGCTGGGATTACAGGCGTGAGCCACCGCGCCCGGCCTACCATAATTTTTTAAACGAAAAAGTAGTTTGTGGAGAGTTTCTTGCAATTCTACACTCCTGTATTCAAAGGAAGTCTTGTTCGTTTATTTTTGAAGAAAACTGTCTTGAGTGTATCAAATGCCATAGTTCTACTTTTTCCCCACCTCCCTAAGGTCACTCTACCTGAAAAGCCCTTATTTATGGAACGAAGTACAGGGCAGGCATTTTCACATACTCTCTCCTATTTTAATGCCTTTTTTTTTTTTTTTTTTTTTTTTTTGAGACAAGGTCTTGCTCTGTCACCCAGGCTGGAGTGCAATGGAGTGATCACGGCTCACTGCAGCCTTGACCTCCCAATTGATCCTCCCACCTCAGCCTCCTGAGTAGCTGGGACTACAGATGCATGCCACCACACCTGGCTAATTTTTGTATTTTTTGTAGAGACAGGGTTTCACCATGTTCCCCAGGCTGGTCTTGAACTCCTGAGCTCAAGCCATCCACCCACCTCGGCCTCTCAAAGTGCTGGGATTATAGGGGTGAGCCACCGCACTGGGCCTTTTCTTTTTTTCTTTTGAGATACTGTGCTGCCTAGGCTGAACTCAAATTCTTGGGCTCAAGCAAGCCTCTTGCCCTCAGCTTCCTGAGTAGCTGGGACTACAAGCGCATGCCACCATGCCCAGCTTTCCATATTTAATAAGTCTGCATTGTTCTTAAATAGCAAATGCCAGCCTAGGCAACATAGTGAGACCCTGTCTCTACAAAAAAATTTAAAATTCACTGGGTGTGGTGACACGCTCATGTAGTCCCAGCTACTTGGGAGGCTGAGGTGGGAGGATCACTTGAGCCTGGGAGGCGAAGGCTTCAGTGAGCCATGATGACCTCACTGCACTCCAGCCTGGGCGACACAGCAAGACTCTGTCTCAAAAAGAAAAAAAAATAATAATAAACAAATTGTAAAAAAGAAATAGCAAATAAGTAGCACATTTATCTCTGAATGTCTCCACAACAAAAGTTTCGTACCTTAAATGCTGCAAATTATAAACATCATAAACTGGAATTAAGCAATGCAGGGCCAGAGGGCTGTATCTTACTTACATCTGAATTCACTTCTTTTTCCATTTTCACCCCTTTCTCATAGTAGATGTGAATCTATAGTTGCTCAATTGTATTTGGAATCTGTGACACCACTGTCCATTTGGCTGTGCTTTCAAATCCAGTTTGTTGGCCAAATTTTGGAACCACGTCAATTTCCACCCCTTTCGGATAGTGAAGACGAGCTTCCCCACACTAAGCATTGGCCTCTAGGATGGTCAACCCACAACCTCTTCCTCTGGGGACCCGGTATGCAGCAGAGCACTCAGCTGCTCCTCCCAAGTCTCATGGTGAGCTCTGCATTTGGGGCTGTTCCCATTTCCTCTTTGTTTTTTCACACACACACACATGCATATGTGCACACACACATATGCACACACCGGATCTTTTTTTAATTTAATTTTACTTTATTTTAAGTTCTGGGATACATATGTAGGACGTGCAGGTTTGTTACATAGGTAAACGTGTGCCATGCACACAACAGATCTTTAACTTGAAAATATCCTGGAATGATCATATCAGTTCATTTCCTTCTGTCCTTCTTTTGGTCATTAGAATGCCCCCAACAAGCTCAGCCACATCATTTCTACCTGTTGTCAGATATAGCTGTCAAGCTGCCCCCAAATGAGGTCATATGAGAAACAATTTTCTATTGATGGCAGAGTTTTTCCAATGAGAAATTCCAATTGGCTAACACAGGAGTTCAGGAAATATTTCCTAAATCTAGTGGCCTAATATCATCAAACTTCTTCCTATAAAAAGCAAGAAGAATTCATTATCAGAGAAGAAAGCCTGCTGAGCCAGGTGTTAGAAAGACCAACAAAGCCAGCAACCCAGCAGGGTGTCTTGGCTCTCGAGTCTGTATTGACTAAGAAGTATTCAGGAAGAAAATTAACTTTTAAAAGACCTTTCAATAACAGATTAGTGATTTAAAACTTTTTTTTAGTTTTGCAATCCTTTTAAACAATTAGTGGCGTAATTGGAAAGGGTCTACAAATTCAAATGGACTACCTATGAATGGGCTCTCCCCACCACTCCCCCTGCCCAATACCATCCTCAGAACCCTGCCAAGGTGCACTGAATGACAGCCATCACCTGCTCTTTGGAGGGTCTCAGATTGTCAAGAGGGGCAATGAATGGAAGTCGAATGCCCCCGTAGCTCATAACACAAATTAATTCCAGAAAAGGGATCAGTGTAGTCACTGTAAATGAAAATAATTCCTTCCTCTGGGCTGGGCTGAAATTCCATAGGAGTCCTCCGAAAGCCCGACTCCACTGGTCACCTGCACCTGTCGGCCAGTGGACTCTGGACGCCCCTTACTTCCCATTCAAAAAACAGGCTGCTCTAGGGAAACCCGGCAAGAGGAGCTTCTTACTGCTCGTGGGAGGGGGAGACAGGGTGTTCCCACAGGAACTAAAGTGCTTACCCACCAGACGCATAGACCACCCACTGTTGCAAAATTTGTTTTCATAGGCAATGGAGGTTAAAGTGTACACCCTGGCATCACAAAGGCCAAGCGGTAGGGGTCTCCCCTCAAAATGTTATTAGAAGGTTCCCCCAACCCCCATCCCAAGTCTCATAACCTCTCTGCGTAAATTTAGCTCTTGGATCTCACCCTGTGACTAATTGTTTTTACATATAGGATGTCCATTTTTTGCTATTTATTTATTTACTTGGGTCAGGGTCTTGCTCTGTCGCCCAGGTTGGAGTGCAGTGGTGAGAAGACAGCTCACTGCAACTACTGCCTCCCGGAATCCAGCGTCCTTCTGCCTCAGCTTCCCGAATAGCTAGAACCACAGGTGTGCACCACCATGCTAAACTAGTATTTTTTATTTTTCTTTTGTAGAGACAGTGTCTTGCTATGGTTTCGGACACCTGGCCTCAAGCAATCCTCCTACCTCAGCCTCCCAAAGTGCTGGGGTTACAGGTGTGAGCTACTGCACCAGGCCTATTTTTGCATATTTTATAGTATTCTTCACACTGATTATTTTAATGTTTGCATTCATATATTATAATTTGTTTATATTATTTCATGGTAGATAATGAGCAAACAGATATTTGTTAAATTAATAAACATCTTTGTGTATATATAAAAATATGTATACATACATCTATACATATATAAGGACAGAGAGATTTATGCTTTGAAATTATTTTCTTAGGATAAATTTCTGGGGCTGGAATAGTCAAAATGTATGAAACTCTTCACTGCTCTTGTTACATATTGCCATAGAAAGCTGTGTAGAGCTTTGGTTAAGAACACAGGGTTGGCCAGGCACAGGTGGCTCACACCTGTAATCCCAGCACTTTGGGAGGCCAAGGCAGGCGGGTCATTTGAGGTCAGGAGTTCAAGACCAGCCTGGCCAATATGGTGAAATCCCGTCTCTACTAAAAATACAAAAATTATACGGGTGTGGTGGCGGGCTGAAGAATCTCTTGAACCTGGGAGGCGGAGGTTGCAGTAAGCCGAGATCATGCCGTTGCACTCCAGCTGGGCAACAGAGTGGGACTCTGTCTCAAAAAAACAAAAACAAAAACAAAAACGAACAAACAAAATACAGGGTTTGGACTTCAACAAAGGTTTTTTAGGCTGGTTCTGGCCATACTAGCCGTGTGATGGTGGACTACTTACATCACCTGTCTGAGTTGCAGTTACCTCATTTATAAAATGGGAGAAACAATAGTTCCCTCACACAGAAATGTTATGAAGAACATGGGCGCAGTGTTGGTTACTGTTGTTATGATTATCACTTCCAACATACATATTTCCCCACAGCCTCATGAACATTGGATTTTATCATTCAAAATTTTTTTTTTTTTTTTGAAACGGAGTCTCACTGTGTCACCCAAGATGGAGTGCAGTGGCAGCGATCTCGGCTCACTGCAACCTCTGCCTCCCGGGTTCAAGCGATTCTCCTGCCTTAGGCTCCCGAGTAGCTGGGATTACAGACTGTGCCACCACGCCCCGCTAACTTTTGTATTTTTAGTAAAAATAGGGTTTTGCCATGCTGGCCAGACTGGTCTTGAACTGCTGACCTCAGGTAATCTGCCTGCCTTTGCCTCCCAAAGTGGTGGGATTACAGGCATGAGCCACTGCGCCTGGTCGCAGGTGGATGGCTTGAGTACAGGAGTTCAAGATCATCCTATACAACATGGCAAAATCTCATCTCTACCAAAAAATACAAAAAATTAGCCAGGTGTGGTGGCACACACTTGTCTGGAGGCTGAGGTGGGAGGATCACCTGAGCCAAGGAGGTGGAGGCTGCAATGAGGCACAATCTCGCCACTGCATGGCAGCCTGGGCAACAGAGTGAGACTGTGTCTCAAAAATAAAAATAAATGTTTTTTGTTGATTAAATAGGTATAAAAACAGCACGTTTTTGTGTTTGTATTTCCTTGTCGCATAATAAGGTTAACATATTTTTCAAGTATTTATTTTTTGTAACTTTTGTTCTGCAAATTGTCTGCTCTTTTACTTTTAAAACATTTTACCTTCAAGGATTTTGTGGTATCCTTTCAAGAGTTCAGTAAATTTTTTTTTTGTTTTGTTTTTTGGGGGTTTTCTTTAGATGGACTCTCACTCTGTCGCTCAGGTGGGAGTGCGGTGGAGCGATCTCAGCTCAGTGCAACCTCTGCCTCCCAGGCTCAAGTGATTCTCCTGCCTCAGCCTCCAGAGTAGCTGAGATTACAGGCACCCACCACCACGCCCAACTAATTTTTTTTTAATCTTTTTATTTGAGATGGGGTTTCACCATGTTGGTCAGGCTGGTCTCTAACTCCTGTCTTCAAGTGATCCACCTGCCTCGGCCTCTCAAAGTGCTGGGATTACAGGCGTGAGCCGCCGTGCCAGGCCAAGTTTTAAAATATGTTTAAAATAACTAATACTTATCCGTCACTTATCACACTATTCCCCACAT